>NW_020291314.1:0-456679 GCF_003184745.1 Aspergillus uvarum CBS 121591
GGCCTACTTGAAGAGTCCCGCTTTATCGGCCATTTCTTTGGCTTCGCCGAATTGAAGTGCCTAGTAGCCATTGTCAGCACAGCGCGGAGAAGCGTATGGTACTGTCCGCTGCGGAACAGTAGGGCAGGGCCCATACCGCTTCATAAACCCCCGGCCCGCTCTCGGTATGCCACCCCTCAATCTCACAGTTGAACTGCTCGCACGCATCGAACACCCCATAGTAATACTCCTGGTTATGCGTCGGCCGCGTCAGACTGTATCCGAACATCCCCTCCGTCAACGACGGCAACGCTTCGACGGGGTTCTCTTTGAGGAAGGTGGCGGTCGCGGAGGCGTTCTGCTTGGGGTCTGCATGACTGCTGGGCGCGCGGAAATGATAGAACTCATACTCCGCTATTCGGCTATCTTAGCGCTGCACATCCCCTAGCATAACAGCAGGGGTGGGGTGGACATACCTCCAGCCATCGCGCGATACCCGGCCGCCTCCACCGACCCCAGCGCCGTGCGCAACAGGCCCCGCGGACACGCGCACACCGGCTCCTTGGTGTCGGGATCGTGGAAGCTGACCAGGAAGAAGGGGATGTTGTTCTCCCAGGGGATGCGACGGAAACTGCGCAGGTCCGGCACGGCGACCAGGTCGCGGTACCCGTTCTCCTTGTTGCTGATCGCCAGCTCCTTGAAGTAGGTGCGGTCGTGCATGTCCCACCCGAAGATCACGGAGCAGAACCCGAACCCGTCGGCGACGATCGAGAGGAACTTCTTCTTGGAGACCAGCTTGCCGCGCAGCATGCCGTCGACGTCCACGCCTGCCAGCTTGACGCGGGTGTCGTGTTGGAGCACCTGGGCGATGGTGTCGAGGGTCGGGGGTTCGGTCTCGGGGGGTGACGAGGCCATGTTGGGCTATGGGTATGACTGTAGGTATAGGCGATGGGGTTGTCGGTCAGAGGGAGGTCTGGAAGTTGGAGTTGGGGTTGGGGTTGGGGTTGCAGATAAAGGGGATAACTGTGCGAGGGTATGGTTGGTTAGGAACAAGAGGCAGTGAGTGAGAGTGGGCGTGGGCATAGGCATGGGAACGGGAAGACGTCACTGCCAGCCACCCTTTCGGCTGTCCACTTATCGCCCGTTGGCTTATCGTCCTCGTGCGGCTTGAGAAGTGCCCGTTGCGATTGCGGAGATCATTGTTGATGTGCTTGGAACTGGGTCAGCACAGCAGGAACAAACTCTTCACGTGGATCTGTAAATCCTTCCGATCGATTCAGCTGGTTGAACCCGGCTTTGAGTCCCATCCGAATGCAGCTGCACATACATCATCGCATAGCTGGTGGCTTTGTGGTGCCTTTCGTGCCTCCGTGCCTCCGTGCCTCCGTGCCTTGATGCCTGGTCATTCATGCTTATCGATATCGATAAGCACATGGAAGCTCGATGGATGCTCTCCCCGATGTTTTCCCTGCTCTAACAATCAACTTCCTCTCTACTTCTACTATGTTGACCTGGAACATTACACTGAGGACATCTTGCATGACACATAATATCTTCTCATTCTTCTCAAGCTGCCTAATACTCTTTAGATGAAGACTCATCACATCAGTCCAATCTCGCAGCGCCTTCAGCTACCTGTAGCATGGTTCGCCTATCCCTCTTCTTTCCTACATAGCTGCTTGCTGAACCAGGAGCTCAACACCAAATGGCACGAAACATTCGACCTGGCTTTATTATCATGCCAAGTGTCCGAACAATCGATAAACTTACATGTCAGACGAGTATTCCTCGGTAAACGACAAGTTTTGCGATCGGGATTGTCGAATGTAAGCCCCCGTCAGATGTTTGCAGTTCATGCTACGAACAAATCAGCCTAAGTTCTGTCAATTGATCTACGGGATGTGGCCGCAGTCAGCCAACCATGGTTCCCCAATGCAGTGACATCAACCATCGAAGAGAATCGAACATCTCCGGAGTCATTGTTCCAATCCATACATCAATTCATACATTTCCGAGACACAATCCTTTCACCCTCGTCTAGGCGCTGAGTCAGCACCTCCGCCGCTTCCGATCGACATCACGACTCCGATCCTTTCAGGGGACTTCAGGGGTTTGGTTGCAATATCTGAGCCCCAGGCGGCCCCTTTCATTGTTGTTCAAATGGACATCTACTATGCTGAACCAGCACCAAATCAAGCGCAAGCCTCTTCCGCAAGCTGACGATGATGGCACTATCCGTGGTGTTATCAGGATCTCGCCATGCCCAACACCAACTCCCTCGGAGAAGCCCCCACTCCTAGACACACCACCACCGCCATACACTCCTATGCGATCCCCATCACCACGGCCACCGCGACCCCAGCCATCACAGACCATCCCCACCCGCGCTGCAACTACCATCCATGATCTTGCCCCAGCAACATCCCCCGCACCGAGCCTCCCCCGCACCACCACGGATCTTTCGGTCGCGCAGAAAGCCTACGGTGAAGCGCGTCACTTTCTAGGCGGACTGCTCAATCATCCTACGGAAAGTACCAAACATGTCAGTATTCTGCGCCACTCCTCCGGTGTGGTCTTCTACCGGGGTAGCACCACCTCCGTGACCATCTCCATCTTCTCCGACTCCCCCCTTCCCGCCGACCGCACCCTCTATCTGCAATCGAAGGGATGGACCGGCAAGACGGGCATGCGCACCAAGGCCCTTCTGCGGCTTACCGATGACTGGGTTGACGTGACGCCCTCCCATGCGGTCCAGGCGACTCAGGTGGAGCCCGCGGATGAGCGTGCGTGGCAGCGCGACATTGCGAAATTCCGTAAAAGGGCACCACCTAAAGTTCGCGAAACGCACCATCTGCGAGAGACCATCGTGGCGAGGATCCCTGCCGAGGCGGGTGATGGCTACTTCCAACTCGTGCTGTGTGGGAACGGCAAGAAGAAGGTACTCTGCTACAGTCCGGTCTTCCGAGTCCTGTCCACGTCCCTGAGTCCCAGCTCGTGTCGGGGCGCCAGTCTCTCCACCATGCCCTTGGAGGTTGGTGCGATGGTTCTCGGGATGTACGTTCAGACGGCCGCCGAGGCCGTCATCGCCCCCGTGACCGCCGCGGTCCAGGATCGAATCCAGCCGTACAAACCGAGCTGGAAAACGCAGACGGCTGCTGAGACGGCATATTCGATGAGCGGGGCCGGCGACCGCGTGAATTCGTTGGTGTCCGTTGGCTCGAGGCCCACAACCACCGGCAATCATTCAGTGGCGGGAGAATACCAGCCTATCTCCTTGGATCTTGGTCCACAGCCACCATTTCCCGTGGACTTCACGGCATCGCGCGTGGAACCCGCAGCAGGTGGGGATGGAACCAGGCACCGGCTGGGCAAAGTTCCCGACATGGTCCAGGATCAATACTACGGGATTTTCTTCGGCTGGGCGCGAGTCTGCCAATCTGTTGCGCAGGTACCTCAACCAGGGGGGACAACAAATTCGTCTCCTTATGACCACCAGTGGCAAGGCATAATCCTCTCCATCCTCTCGTATAACCCGGCCCATGAAGCACGGGTGAACCTCTCGCGCGCGAGGAGCAGGGAGACCACCATCCGTTTCTTGGACGACTCTCCGCCACTTGCACCACAGTCACGTCTCCAGGTACGGATCATGAGCTATCTCCGCCCAGACTTGCCGCCCGCGATCGGTAACACACAGAGAGAGCTGCAGGCGGCGCGCGAGGCGGCAGCCGAGGCGGCCATGATAGCTGATGCGTGTGATGTAGCGTATGCACAGGAGGTGCTAGGGCATGCTGCTTGGGGTGCCGAGGGGCATGGTCTGCGTGATGGTGGCGAAGGGAGTGGGCAAGCCGGCACCTGGGTGCAGAGAACCCGCGATGGGGTCACAAATATCAGGTACCAGGGCCAGAGGATGGTGGAGAATGTGCCTCTGCATTGGATCGGGGTGCGGGGGCCGAATGCCGGTGCGGTTGAGAAGCAGATGGCGTTGAATGGGTTCTACATTGTGCGGGGGTGATTGCTCAGAGCATCAGAATCATGTGTATATGCTGCAATTACTCTATATATATACATTTGGTACTTGGTCCATTTTCGTAGAAGTCCGTCTAGAGCAGAATGAAGTTGTGCCAGCCAATAGTGCTGTGCTGCAGTCATGGGTTTAGGCACAAACGAAACAAAAACACTACGTACTTACCGATGTAATAAGACAACACCATGCGCGACAATGTGAGAGGATTGGAAACCGATAGTGAGACAATCGATCAAACAAACTGGAACAACTGCCGGCACAGCTACGTTGTCTGCTAAGCCGACATGATTGCACAACAACCCCGTGGAAAACAGCTTTGCTTGCGCGACAGAAAATAGATGCCAAGATAGACAGACCGGACAAAAATCATCAGGCGCAAAAAGAGAAGCTCCCGGCGGGTCTCGAACCCGCAGCCTTTAGATTAGAAGTCTAACGCGCTACCATTGCGCCACGGGAGCCACTTGTTGAATTGAGCATTGCAGGTAGCAGTTATAACCTGCAAAGACAATAGGAGAGCGGGTGTTTCTGGCGAGGGATTTTCTTGGACTGGTGGTGGTCATCGTTGGGTGCGGTGGCATTCTTCTCACTTGGGAGGGGTTCAGCCCAGTTAATATATCTTTGAACATGATATCTAGGTTTATTCAATAATTTACAAGCTGAATACGCCGGTAGATTAGAATGAATAATAGGGGGGGGGAGTTCAATCAGTGTCCTATTGACAATTTAGGTGTTGTAATGTTGAGGCTGGCGTTGCTCAATATATAAATCTAACTGTGGTTGGGTGAATTTTTCAAGCTCGACTGCGATCGGAGTTTTCCCAAATCCACAAGGACCGAAGGCCGGATCATAATCAGTCGGCTTGAAAAACTGAGATCAAATAAAGCATTGAAGGTATTTACACACAAACAATAACACAAAAAGGAGAAACGATAAAAAAGGATTATGCTAGCCGGCGGCAAAAAAACAAAAAGAAATACTTAGCATGTCCTGGTTTCGATCCAGGGTCCTCCGGGTTATGAGCCCGGCGCTCTTCCCCTGAGCTAACATGCTTGGTGGATATACTTTCTCCAGTGTTTTGGCTCTATGTACCAAATTTATACTTGTCCTGCTAATGAGAAATGGCCATCCTACCTAAAGAATACCACTGTCCAATTTATACAGACGCCCCTCTAGCCCAATAAACACTGATTTCCCAGACCTACCACGTTGATCATATCTTTTAGCTTCATGTTGAACATCATCCCACCCATATAATAACAGTCGACAGACTACGCACTGCGTCAACAGCCATTGGGTAGCAGGGGCAAGATTCAGCCTTGCGAGCCTCGTCAGCCGTATATAGCCCGCATACTTACCCTTTTACCTGCTATATCAATCCCGAACACACCCAACTCGCGCTCAAAAGGCTACAATACGACCCAAACCCCACACGATACCCCCAAAGCCCTACAAAAATGGCCACCTTCCTCCCCCCGACCGCACCCCCCAACGCAACCGCCCACCGCATCGACTTCACGCAAACCACCCCACCCCTCCCACACTACCGCCACCTCTTCGCCGCAACCATCGACAACATCCTCACCGAACCCGAATGCACCGAGCTCCTCCGCCTCGCCGAAGCCAGCACCCTCACCCGGGGGACCTCCCCAACCCCCACATGGGAGCGCGCCATGCTCAACGTCGGCGCCGGCGAACAGATCCTCCGCCCGGACACGCGCAACTGCGGCCGCATCATCCTCGACGCGCCGGAGCTCGCGCAGAAACTGTGCGACCGGCTGCTCCCCTTCCTGCGGGATGAGTTTGCGATCGACACGCTGGAGAAAGATGCCTGGCGCGTGACGCTGCAGACGCGCCGGCGCTACCGGCTCACGCGGCTCAACGAGCGGCTGCGCTTTCTGCGGTACGAGGGCGGCGAGTTCTTCCGGCCGCATTGGGATGCGTGGTATACCACGCCGGATCGGCGGGAGCGGTCATTTTTCACGGTGCATGTGTATTTGAATGGGGAGGGGGAGGGGGAGGGGGAGGGGGATCTGGTGGGCGGAGCGACTTCGTTTGTGCGGCGGTTGGAGGTTGAGAGGGAGGAGGATGAGGTGGTTAAGGTGCTTCCGAGGGTTGGGTCGGTGTTGGTGTTTCAGCAGAATGATCTGTTGCATGCGGGGGAGCCGGTGGTGCGGGGGGTTAAGTATACGTTAAGGACGGATGTGATGTATGAGGAGATTTTGGAGGGTGAGGATTGAGGGTGGAGGTGTGTATAGTAACCAGTGAGGGGATGTTGGTTACGAGTTTTATGGGTTATATGGGTGATGGATGGCTCTCAGCATATCGTAGTGGTAAAGATGGGCGTTAGAGGGTTGGTGTACTGCACAGCCGGCGATAAGCGCTAACAGGTCGATTGCATCATAAGTTAGGTTAGCTCTGCTGATGCTTCTTTCTGCCTCCCCCACTTCCTCCCGGTCACAACCATGGATTCATCAATTCTAGAACCGAGCCAGCCCATCGCATCCGACGAAGACGCCATGGCTGCCGTGCGGGACCTGACAGACTCGATCAAGGCTCTGATCAAATTGATCGACCAGGAGAATGAGAGACGCGATCCGAGCAGAGTCCGAGAACAGATCAGACAAAGTGATCCCATTCTCAGTGCAATCAACGAGGAAATCCAGAAAGGACGACCCAAGCATGCTCCCACATCGAAACCAGTGCATTTGATGTCAGCGGAGGAGATTGATGCAGAGAATGAGGCTTACATGGCGGAATATGCGGGTATGTTGGTCTTCGCCAGATGAAAATAGACTCTGACCCGCCTAGACTTCTGGAAGGAGCACAAATCCACCCCAGCAGAAAGGCAAACCATGGAGAATGCATACGAAGCGGCGTTTGATCAGTTTCCGACCATCTACCGCACGCTCGGATGGCATGGAAACGATGACATCCTGTTCGATGCCAGAGTCCTCTCCCGCTACCGTGACACGCTTCTGGAAGGGCTCTTCGCCATCGAACCTCACAGAATGAACCGCATATTTGGTCCGCTGGACACCTCGAGAGCAGCGTTCGAATACTCACGCTTGCCTCGCCTGCTTTCGATTCTTGTTCGCATGGAAGCTCGACGGAATGACGCCCTCGAATGCAGAGATGGCGTATGTGTTGACTGTCGCTACTTTGATGCAGACCAAACGCTCCGGGTATTGACCGAAGTCGGGCGGACACTGCGACTTTGCAGACTTGGCGGTCCCAATGAAATGACCCTCCAAGAACTCTTGGATCGATGCTATACGCGGCGTATACTAGCACAGTCTGCCGTCAACGAGCCTGCGATCCTCTGGTACCAATTTCATCTTGTATACGATTGCCTGACGGCGTTGGAATTCAAGTCCCAGTTCCGCGCGATTCGAGACCCGCTACCTCTCACGTTCTACCTCAGACACAAAGACGAGCCAATTTACAAGATTTTCGAAATGGTCGAGTCTCATCGCAGTGTAATGAAAAGCATTGAGCCGGTCAAAGAGCTTCCTCTAGATGAAGCCTCCAGCCCAACCTTTGCAGCGGAAACTTTCACAATCCATTACCTGCAAGACTTCGGTGGACTGAATATTGAATGGACGGATTGCCTGGATGATCATCTTAGAATCTTTGCCGGGCGGAATGCGATTCGGGTTTTCGCTCATCCTACTTTCTTCTACAACGGCCGAGATCTTCAGAAGAAGGACTACCTCGATCCTATTTACAATGAGCTGTCCAAAACTTACGCTCTATTGTTCAGACCCTCGTCGAATGGAGGCCTGAGGCAGTTGAGAAAGGTAAACAAATCCGAAGAAGTTCCTTGGCCGGGTAGGAGGATCGAAGTCAGCGAGCGACTTGGTACTAAGACAAAATTACCTGGAACTTTCGAGATCGATGTGAGAAGGCCCTCGGTCAAACGCATATTGGAGAATTTCCACCGCTGCTCTCTGCCACCTACAATCCAGGCGGCGTTTGACATCGCTGGTTCAGCCGCAAGTATCAAAGGTATTGGCTCTTTTGACCAAAATAAGATCACCGCTACATCGATGCGAGAAATCCATTCTCGCGCGCCCTATTACCCAGAAGACATCAAATTCATGATCACTTCTATCTTCCAGCATGATGTCCGTCCCAACCAGGCTTTTTTACACTACGAGTACTTCGGTCCCCGCTTGCGAAAACTCAAAACCTATCTTGACGCACAACAGCCAAAAACACTCAAGCAATTGTGGGTCGATCGGAGAGATGCTAGAGCATGGTGGACACTCTGGGGCGGCGCCTTCTTGCTTTTGATGTTTCTGGTGCTTTCCGCTATGAGTGCGGCTTTTCTAGCAGCAATAGCTCGACGGCATGGTTAGGCTCACGATCCTTACGACGAACTTGATCTTTAGTTATCATGAATTCATATGCTTGAAATTGAGGCGAACATGTCACTGGTAAGATACAAGAATGACAGAACGAGAAGAAGCAAGTGAACTGTGAGATAGCGGAGTTTGCCTGCCATGATCAGAACAGTCTCATTCGGCCTCTGACCGATCAGTCACTTCTTACCACCGAGCCCCAGCCCCTCTGTTATCTTTCCCAAGCCCAGCCCTTCCAGCAGCTTGTCGACCCCCAAGCCACCCAGCAAACCCGAGAGGAGATTGCCCAGTCCGAGCCCGTTGAGTAGTTTGCCGACTAGCCCGAGCACACCACTCAGCAAGAGGCCCACCGCGGCGATGATCTGAACCAAGGGCTCGGACAACAAAGTCCACAGCGGATTGATCTTCTTCTTAGCATGGGGCATATCAGCGATCAGAGCCTTTCCTCTCTCAATCGTTTCTCCCACCACCCGAGTCAGGTCTTTGAGCAACTCAGCTAGATGATGCTCCTCGGGGCTAGCTTCTTGCGATGCACTGCGTGCTTTGGCTTGAGCAGCAATCTGACCATCGGGGTCCAACGCCCGGAGAGCACCTTTGCACTCCTGCAAGCCATTGCCGGCCTCTTCGATCAGCGGCTTGACCTGCTTGACAAGCTGCTCTTCGTCTAGCTCCTCTTTGGGAGTGCTGTTGGCTCGCTCAATATGCTATCGAAGCAAACCGGTTTAGTGAGCCATATGGTTTACAAGCTGATCTGTTCAAGAGTCTTCGCTTACCTGAGTGATCTGTTTGCACAAGGGCTCAATCGAGTCCAGCGTCTGCTGAACAATGGAAGCCATCTTCTTTGCCAGCTCTCGATCCCTTTCTTCACGGGCCTGTTTTTCACGTTCTTCGGGCGACAGCTCTGGCTCCGGCTCCGACTCCGGCTCCGGCTCAGGGGGGATGTTCTCCAAGAGGGTGCATTCACCGATCTTGTTACCATCATTGTCAACCACATAACCGTTTTCGTCGACAGTCCGACCGATCAAGTTGGAGAGTTCGCCTTGGGTCAGCTTGCCGATCACATTGCCATTCTCATCACGAACCTCGCCATCACGGTTCACTTTCCGACCAGCCATGGGGCTGACTTCGCGGGTTGGCTCTTCAGGGCTCCACGGTTCAGCCTGGCCGATAGCATTGCCCGACTTGTCGAGAACCTCACCGTCTTCATCGACGGCACGTCCACGAAGACGCTGAGGATCCCCACTCACCAAGCGCCCGACAGTATCACCGTTCTCATCGATCACCAACCCATCCTTGCCAACCACCAAGCCTTCGAGACCAGAGAAGGGTCCCTCAGGCCGATCTCGTTCTTCAGCCGGGAGAAGCTCTGCTTGGCCGACTACGCGGCCTGCCGAGTCCCACACTTGACCTTGTTCGTCCACCGACTTGCCAGCCAGCTTGCGTGGATTTCCAGCTACCAGTCTTCCAAATATCACACCAGCGTCGTCGACAATGTTGCCCAGCTTATTCACCTTCTTACCGGCCAACATCGATAAATCCTCTTCTTCTTCTTCCTCTGGCTCCTCACCCTCCTCACCCTCGGCCTCTTCTGGCTCTTCCCACGGCTCTGCACGGCCCAGCGGATTTCCTCGCCGATCCAGGATATCGCCATCCTCGTCGACTGCACGGCCGCGAAGTTTGTGCGCGTCCCCTTCGACCACCTGGCCTACCCGTCGGCCTTCTTCATTCACGACCCACCCGTCCTCGGCTACATGCAAATCACCCAGGTCGGCGAACGGACCAAGTTCGTCTTCCTCGACCGGGAGAGGCCTCGCTTTGCCCACAACCTTCCCGCGCTGGTCCCAGAACTGGCCTTGGTCATCGAGCTGATACTTCCCACGGAAGATCTTCTTGGCATCACCCTCGACCAGCTCGCCGACGAGGGCACCTTTGGAATCAACGATGCCTCCGAATTTGGTGCAGGTAAGCCCTTCGAGGGTGGAGATGTCTGGTAGTTCTGGAGCCTCTTCTTCTTCTCCTTCCTCTCCTTCTTTCTCTCCCTCTTCTCCCGCTCCTGCTTCTTCACCCACTCCTTCTTCGCCTACTCCTTCTTCGCCCACTCCTTCTTCGCCCACTCCTTCTTCGCCCACTCCTTCTTCGCCCACTCCTTCTTCGCCTACTCCTTCTTCGCCCACCCCTTCTTCGCCCACCCCTTCTTCTCCGACTTCTGCTCCCACTTCTTTATCTCCCGTGATCTCTTCTTCTTCCGCAGGCTTGGGGATCTCAGCCCCGCTTTCTTCAGCGAGCTCTTCTTTCTCGCTTGGCTGTTGCTCCTGTAGGGCTTGGTCCACTTCGCTTGCTGGTGGCTCTTCCAAGGACTGACCTGCGTCGCTTGCCTGTGACTCTTCCACAGGTTGATCGGGCTCGGATGGAGCAGTGGCGTCCTCCATCTTGATTTCTTCCTGGTCTTCTTCTTGTCCCATCTGATCTTGAGCGACCCCCTCTTCGGAAGTGGGCATATCTGGAAGGCTTTCACCCTGCTCAGATGTTCCCGCATCGAGGTTTTCTCCGGATGCTGGTTCTGCCTCCTTCTCCAGAAGCTGAACACGTCCAATTAGATCCCCATCTTCGTCCAAAATCTCTCCATTCTTGCTGACAGTCTGGCCGACAAGGTCGTCGGGATCTCCCTCGACCACCTCCCCAATCGGCTGCCCCGCCGAACTCATTATCATGCCTCCTTCCTCGACACTGAGCCCCTCTAGACTCGCTAGGCTGAATACGCTACCTTGAACATCTTCCAAGCCAGAGCCAGCGGTGTCTTCTTGAGCAGGTACCGCGCCCTTGGCTTGTTGGGCACCTTCGCCGAGCTTATCTTGGGCCTTTTGCGCCGTATCCGAAGAAGACCGGTGACCCATCGATTTCACGCCCTGAGTGGAACGGCCCAGCCGATCTGCCGCCGTCTTACCCCGGGCCAGCATCGACGAACGCGGAGACGTCTTAGATCCCCCAGCCTCGGCCCCACCTGAGCCGGACCGCATGCTCTGTCTCTGTTCCTGAGAGCTGTGGGTACTCCCTTCCATCTCGTGGGGACTGATCTCCTTTAGACTTGGCTCCTTGTCCTCTGCCGAAACCGGGCCTTTCCCCGCAGAGCGACTGCCCTTGGAGCTCAGTTTTTGAATCTTGCGGTGGGCTTTCCCCTGGGTACCCTGGGTACCAGGATGCGTTGCAGCTTTTTTCACCTCCATGAGTGTTTTGCTTCTGTGTGTCTCGTGTTTGAAAATTGAAGAATGTTGTACCTTCTTGCTGTGATTGATTCTCAGATTTGTGGATCATGCTGTTCATGTTCTCATACTATTTCAACGCTGCCCGTGCATTTATAACTTGATATCTTCGACACTGCTATCACAAGACAGACCAACTAGCCATCATTGATACGTCACTTACTCTTATTGACACGATGAATACGAGGGCTGAATCTTGTGGACAGTACAGGAGCCTACATACATCCACGGCACTAATTGCACTGTCGCTTACTAGCGCTACATGTACCCATGGCACAATTTACGATATACTTCCAAACCATGGAATCAGAGCATAGCAGCGAATAGACCCGACGAACAGTGGCATGATTATGAGCTTAGGGGGCAAAAATCTCTTTGTTTGTTCGCTCTACGTCAGGTTCTCATGATTCATGTGCAGCGGACCATGGATCTTGCACTCTGGGACTATCTGCAAGGCACGGTGAGTTTTAGCTTGATTAGAGAAGACGGACGTCATCGAAGGCCAGGAGTTGCGTGCGCTCGTGATTGAGCTTTCTTGATTAGGTTCAGTTACTATGTATGTACAGACAAACATGGTGTGCCATGCAAGGCGACTCAAAGTGCACCATTACGCTAGTGAGCTTTGCTCTTGAAGTGTCAGTGTGCTAGGTCACAGAATCAGAGTCGCGCTAGAAGCGACCGAGGAAGAATACCTCGCACCATGCAGAACTTCACTCGATGTTAGACGACCGGAGCTTGAGATTCAATCTTCCAGCCATGCAGATGGGATTAAGCACTATGATCAGGACCTTAAAAGCATTAGCTGTGTGCCCTTTCCCAGGTAGCCAGAATTAAGCCTTCCAACTGCAGCCCATACAGCCTTGCAAGAACGATGAATCCGCCGGAGCAAAGAACTTACAAAAGCGCCAAAGTGATATCCCCGTGAATCTTCGCCTTCAGCTCCACCTCGACATCCAAGTTCAAATCCAGCCGCAGCTTTAGTCCGGTGTCTTCCTTCTCGGGCTCCGGCTCGAGCGACCAATCCTGATGGCCTCCTCGCAGCGTCGTCGTGGCTTGTTGTTGCTGCTGGTCCTCGCGCGCGCCGCCGATCGATTCGTCGACTGAGGTTTCGGTATCGGAGGCGGAAGATACTTGTTCTTGCTGTTGCTGTTGTCGTCGCTGTCGCCGGGGCTGTCGCTGCAAGGCGCGGGATGTATCATTGGCTTCTTGGGCTTGGAAGATGTCTTTCTTGTGTTGTTGCTCGCGCGGTCGACGGGGTAATGTGGCGGTTTGGCCCTGGGCAGTGGTCTCCTCTGCTGCGCTGGCTGGCTCGTCTGGAGGTGGTGTTGTAGCCATTTTCGTTGCAAAGGAGTAATACCTTCAGCGTGGATTATTTTGTTGAAGCAATAATAGGGTCGACTATTGATCGGATCGGCGCAATATATTGATATATTTGTCCACCAAACTGGAAGGGGTTTAAATTCATTGTAAGGTGTAAGGAAGGGGGGCGGAGGCGAAAAAGTATACTCCCCCGAGTATGAGTATAAAATGCATGACGTCTTGGCCCACTCCTCTGGTCTGCATCAGCTGACAGCCCCCGGCCCTAATGCCGCGAACCGCAACCGCAAACCGCAACCGCAACTGCAACCATTCTCGTATTCCTCTGTTGTCCGAACAATACGGGTTCATGGTTCCACAGAACCAATCGTTTGGTTCCAAACCCCCTTCATTGGATTCGCAGATTCCCTCATCGTGACCTCATTTCTGGGTCATTCCAGACAGAAAAAAGTGGTAGGAATTGTATCTCCGGTTAGTGGCGGCGGGGGTTTTTTTAGTTTATATGGTGCTTCTCGCTTTAGCTTCGGGTATACTTTGAGAGCTTGGATTTAAGTCTGCTTTGATACTACTAGGTAGACAGGGCAACTATGACTGATTCCGCTGAGGATAGTCTAGATGTGAACACCAAGCCTAGTGATACAACACCTGCGAAGCGCAAACCGCCGAAACTCAGACGTAAACAGCCGGCTGCTGAGGAGTCACCTGCTGAGAAGAAAGCCGCACCTGCTGAGGAGCCGTCTAGTGCTGAGAAACCGCCTCCGACTGAGGAATCTGCGTCGGAGCAGAAGAAGAAGAAGAAGCCATCTGAAGAGTCCGGCACTGAGAAACCTGCAGAGAAACCCAGCAGTGGGAAACAACCTGCTACCAGTGAGGACCTCCCGCCCATTGAAAAACTCTCTATCTCGGACGAATCGCCCTCTCCTGAAAAATCCGAAGAATCACCCCCAGTCGAGAACTCATCACCAACCCAGGAACCAGCGACCGAAGAGCCATCATCCCCCGAAGAACAGCCCCCATCTCCAGAATCCGCTGCAAACGAGACACCCCCGCCCACTGAAGAAGCACCTCTAACGGAAGAGCATTCCAAACAACCGACTTCACCAACCCCATCCAACCAACCCAACTCCTCCGCAAAACTCGACCCAATGGCCGAAGACGCCAAGTCCGCCTCCTCGATGGACGAGCTCAGCGCGCCCAGCTCCCCGCAACCCGAACCTGAACTCCAACCAGAGCCCCAACCCCAACCGCAACGCCAGCGCCAACGCCAACAACGACGCCGCCCCGCGGCCACGCCGCCTCGCGACCCCTCCACCGCATCGAGCTACCGCCAACAACGCCGCCGCGGCCAGCGCAACGCCGGCAACCAGGACCTCCTCCCGCTGGGCTCGCTGGGCGACACCGGCAATCTGACGCAGGGCGCCGGGGAACTCGTCCAGAATACCGCGGGGAAGGCTGTCAGCTCGGTGGGCAACACGGCCGGGAAGGCTGTGGGCGGTGTGCTGGGGGGTGGCCAGCAGCAGGTGCAGGGCCAGGGCCAGGACAAGGGGGGCAAGGAGGAGCAGCTCCGGTTGCGGCTGGATTTGAATCTCGATGTTGAGGTGCAGCTCAAGGCGAAGATTCATGGGGATTTGACGTTGCAGCTTTTGTGAGTTTTCCTCTGCGTTTAGTTGGATGTTGAGGTGGGTGTGAGCTAATGGGTTGTGCTTTAGGAACTGAGGAGTTGGTTTTGTTACGGGTCTTGATGTGTTTTTGTGGTTGGGGATGTGATGGGAGTTTATGTATGATTGTGTACATGCCAGAGAATATGGTCTTATTAGCATAGTGGTTAATGCGAATGTATAGGCGTACTGTAATTGAGGCTTGATATTCGTTTCCTTTGATGTGTGCTAGTATACATCCATCCACATATCCCCCGTCTCGGGATGGTATCACGCATCTCCGTCTCGAGGGCCTAACCCTCCCCTGACGATACAGTAAGCCCTTCCAAGGGTATCTGCTCCTCTGCACCCTCCCTGCCCGATGCCACTCCATCCTCGCCTGTTTCCCGACTTGCAAACGAGTCATCCTCCTCCCCGGACTCCTCCCCCGACCCGTCCCCCGACCCAGAATCGAGGTCCGAAAAATCCCCATCACCCCCAGATACCCCCTCCACAGCCCCCGCTAACACCGCGGCAGCCGCCTCCCCGCCCACAACCGGGACCCGCTGCACCCTTGGCCACCCCGCCGGCACCACACCAGGATCCAGCAGACCCACCTGCACCAGCACACTCGCCTGATCCCAGTAGACATGCTCGGAATACAGCCGGCCGTCCCCGCTGCACAGGCGCGCGATGCTCACGACCACGATCTTGACTTCGCGGTGGGTGGGCGGCACGCCCGGCAGGATCCAGTCCATCGGCTGGGAGTGCAGGAAGGTGATGAGGACCTCGTCGACGACGCGGTCGGCGCCGACGGTGCGGGAGAGCAGCTGCAGGCGCATGGAGGCGGGTCTATGGGCGTGGAAGTTTGTCGCGTAGAAGTCCTGCAGCGGGTTGTGGCCGGTTGCGCCTTGCAGGGTTGGGGTATAGAGGGCTGATGGGGGTGGGCTGGCGGCTGTGTTGGCTTCGGATTCTGGAGGAGGGGGAGGGGGAAGGAGGGCTGCTTCGTTGGGGGAGAAATATCGTGCTTGACAGGAGAAATGTTAGCCAAGATATGTGTCCGATGGTTGTTGAACGTAACATGGTGGAGTGATTGAGTTGGTCAGGTGGGTGGATACATACCCTCCTGCATCTCATCCCAGACCCTCTCCAAATCCACCGCGGCGACTCGCCGAAACCCCCGCTGCAGCGCCCCCAGCGTGCGACTCCACGCTACCTGCGCCGGGATCCGGCTGTACTCTTCGAGATCATGCTCCGCGAACCCCGGCAGCGCGCCCACGTACGAGAAGGCCGGGTACCCCAGCGCCAGGCGGTCGCCGATCCCCACGCCGGGCCCCACCTGCTTCCGCACGACGGTGGCCTTGTGGCTCGTCTTCGAGGGCGGGTAATGGACGTTGACGGTCTGGTTGGCGAGGTGGACGAGCACCTGCATCGAGGCCGGGTACTGGCTGGCCGGGCCGGGGATCGCGGTCGGGTAGTAGGCGATCAGCGCGCAGAGCTTGTTGGTGTTGGGGAGCTTGAGGTAGTGCGTGAGGCAGAAGGAGGCTGCGTCGCCGAAGCCTGGATCGGGGGACTTAGTTGTTGTGTTGAGGGAGTAGGGGTAGATATGCTCGCTCACTGATGATGGCGTACACCTCGCTCACGCGCAGGCCATGCTTGACGGCATCTAGCGCCGCGATGTAGCTCTTCCGGTCGCTTTGGAAGGGAATGTAGGTTACCTGGAAGCCTTCTCGGCGCCAGGTCTGCAGGAACTCCTCGTCGAAGAGCTCATCCTCGGCGGTGACGCAGAGCTGCGCGGGCTGTGCGGAGGTGGGAGATGGTTGTGCCATCGGGTTGGAAAAGATATCTGGCCTGGAGTGGATATGAAGTATTGCCAGAATAAGATTACATTGTACTATTCAAATGTCCCTGATAGATTGGTAGAAGTTGGGCTCTTGTCGCGAAGCTACGGAGCTTGTGCTATGAGGTCATCTCCACCCCGTATTGAGCTAGTGTATCTGACAACAAAGCGCGTAGCCGTATGATTCTTACATCCTTAAATGGTAGCAAATGAGAAGCTCGGGTGGTTTCGTATTCATGGTTCATGACTGCAGAGTGGCGAATTGTGCGCCTGGCCTTAGTCAGCTTCTGATTTGATTGTATGTTGAGGTGAGCAGCGAGGTATAACCAACATATCTCCAAAATGGATTAAACCTCCGCATTGGTTCTTGCTTCTATCGTTATACATCAGCCTGATAGAGTATCTCATGACGAATGTCTATGCTGGAATGTACTTTACATATGGCATAGGGAGATTCTGGACACGTTGTAATCATAGTGAATAACAATCGAAATGTCTATGAGAAGTAACAGAACTGCAACAGTTCATTAACTTGACCCAGCGTTAGGGCTCAATGATGACACGCCTAAATCTAAGTATAGTCACCTGTGGCCGTGGGGGGCAACTATACCGATTGCCGATCTCAGGCATATTAGGTTAGGCAGTCGGACACTCGATTTGGAAACGATCTCGGGAACTATGCCTCATACGGAACAGACGGAGCTATGCCGCTCTTGGTCTCCGACGCCAAACGACATCAAATAAATACGTCGAGTCTTGTATCAGCACAGATCACAGACTCCAGTGCCTATAGCCAGCTAGTATATTTGATTTTCCTTCGAGACGATCTTCGTCTAGACTCCCAGTCTCCTTCACTTCTCACCGGGTCAAGACCTCTGTTGTTATTTTTCCAAAGCCGAAGGAATCACCCCGCAGCCATGAGTGAGGTGAAGAGGTATGAGCTGTCGGATATCGACAAAATGGGCTTCACCAAGACTGTCAAAATCGTCGTCTTTTATGAGCTACAAGTCACTGTCGACTCAGAGAACATTGCCTTCTCCTTGCTGGAAGGAATCAGAAACGCAACCCGCCAGCTGCCCTTCTTGGCAGGAGACCTCCAGTTCAGCGAAGCCGGCAAGCTCTGCAGCGTGACCACACCTGAAAGCGAACTCGAAGTCAACATCCACCGATTCGAGTCCACAGAGAACGAGTCTTTCTCTGTCTTAGCGAAGGGATCATTCTCTCCACAACTGGACCTGACCCGATTTCTTCCCGAAGAGCCAATCGGCAAACAGCCAGCCTGCAAAATACAAATCGGTATCATCGAGGGAGGCCTCACTCTGGGGCTGAGACTAAACCACGCAGCCGGGGACTGGACATCCCTCGATACCTGCCTCTCTCTCATTAGTCAAAGCACAAAGGCACACCTTGCAGGCCAGGCGATGCCCACCTACACCCCCGACCTCAACAGAGCCGCGTTCAACACCCCAGCGCCCAACCCCGCCATCACCCGAGCCGACCAACTCGCAAAAGTCCCATTCTTCAGCGTGATTGAGAAGAGTCAGTTCAAGATCAACCCACCTCCACCCTGCCGAGCAAACATCTACCGGATCTCCGAACCCACCATCCAACAACTCAAATCCGAATGCACCCCCCACCTCGACGGAGTCGACTACATCACCTCCTACGACTGCATCTCCGCCCTAATCTGGACAGCCATCACCCGCGCCCGCCTCCACGTTCACCCAGAGAGATCGAACGCCCCAACCCGCTTCGTTCACCCCATCGACGTCCGCACGCGTGATCCAGACCAAAAGACCTCACCCCAGTACTTCGGCAACGCGGTCCTTGGCACCCTCGCCGGCCCGCTCCCCGCCCAGGAACTGATCGCATCAGCCGATGACGGAACAACCGTTCGCGGCCTCGCCACAGCCGCCAGCCACGTCCGCCGATCGATCTCGCGCATCGACGTCTCCTCCTTCGCTGCCATGACGGGCCTGCTGGCCTCTCTGACGCCGACGGAGACCCTCGCCCCCAACGCTGACTTTGGGGATATGGATCTATTCATGAACACGTGGTACTCGGGCAGTGTGGAGAAGTACGATCTCGGGGCCGGGGTGATGCCTGCGGCCGTGCGCGTGCAGGCGGGCATGCCCGGGGCGTGCGCGAGTATCTTGCCAAATTTCTCTCGCGGGGGGCCCAGGGTTTTTGATGTCTATGTGCAGGCGCCGGTGGACGTGTACGAGGTTCTTGGCAGGGATGAGGAGTTTGTGAAGTATTTCGAGCTTGTTGCATGAGGGGCGTTGGATCCTGAGTTGCGGAATGATTATGGACTTGTGATTTTAGACTTTGCCATCGGCTGATTAATCGTACTTGAAGGATCATACTGGGAACTATGGATTTGTTAAGAGCTTATCTAACGCATACAGAACCGCTGGGTGCGGAATTAGGGCTTTCCACCTGCTCAGCTGGTGAAGGTTCACCACATTGGCTCCAGCCAGCATCTCTCTCTCTCTCTTTCATGGAGCCAATTGACAATGCCACAGGCTGTAACATGTAGGTAGACTCCTTTATCGCCTGAAAGACGCTTGAAACTACTTAAGAGATAGCAGCCACACTACCTCAGCCTCAGATGAACCGCTGCCTTGGCTCGTCTCCAGGACTGGCGGAGCCCACTCCTCGCAGGCAGAGCACACAAAGGCGAACCAACAAACCACAGATGGAGCCCTACGACTCCTTCATGGCAACGGAAAATATGCGGAATACTCCAGTCACTTTCTATCGTAGAAGGCTTTGTGAACGACATAATAGACGACGGGCACAAAGATGGATGACCCTGACCATACAAACCAGGCTTTTCTTCTGGCTAAGAACAATGAGCATGAGAAGGATTTCATTCTCTTACTATAGTGGTATACCGTCCGAAGATTGCATATAAATGAGTTAGCTTTGACGCATTTGGCGATGGATTACCCAACGCTCTCAGCTTCACATTCAACAGACCAAATAAAACCTTGATCTTTGGATCTCGCAGCTTTACAGTACAATCTACATCAGCCCCCCTCTACAAGCTCTAACAATGTCGGTTCCAACCCCCATTCACGATGCCACCATCCTGTGCCTTACCGCCCTCGCGGAATTCTGGGGCCTGGGCGTGCTGGCCCCGGCGGACGCACTCGGCGACGACGCCTCCAAGGACGCATTCTACCTGGCCGAGGACGGACCGAACACGGTCGAGATCCTGGAGGAAGTGGTCGAGGAGTGCCAGGCGCTGGAGACCATCCTGGCGGAGCGGCGCAGGGTCCGGGACGAAGTCGGCAACCTCCCGCCGGCGATGGCGCTGGACTTCCTCTGCGAACTGGCCGACCTGGCCCAAGAGTGTCGGGATAAAGGACGCGACTATGCTTCCGAAAGGCAAATCGACACGGAGACCGCGTTCGACGCCACGGCCAAGGATGCGTGGGTGCAGCTGAACGGCCGGTATCGGTGGTGGGGCCATAACCTGCCGCGAGCCCTGCCGAGCAGCGACTTCGCGGCGGTGCAAGCGCGCGTGGATCAAGCTCGCGCCGCGCGGAAGCCGGCACCGGAAGAGGAAACCTTAATCGGCGTCCCCTGGATCCCCGAGGAGAATTCCATCGCTTGGATGCAGCACCTGCAGAAGGTGATGCGGGCTCTGGCCGACGAGGTGCAGCCCCTCATCCGCGGGATGGCGGCGGCGGTGCCACGGGTCTGGTTCCGCGAGGCCGATGCGCAGTTCGATCCCGCGCGGCATCGCGAGTTCGACAAACAGTGCACGGCGTATATCCTCAGCCGTGGGCAGGATTGGGCGATTGAGAAGGAGCAGCAGTCGTCGCGGCGACCAGCTTCGCACCCACTGCGGGCTCGGAACGAACAGCTACGGGTTGCGCTGGTGCAGAGCCACTTGATCGTGGGCAACCTGAAGCGGCGCAACCGGATCCTGTACGCACAGGAGGAGCGCGGGCACGTCTTGTATTCGCCCGGGCAGATGCAGGCGTTCCGTAGGAAGGACAGCGTGGCCTTGCCCGCGTCGCCCGCGGCCTCGTACCTGGGCTGCTTCTTCGCGGACACGCCGGCTGAACTCTGCGTAGAACAACACTCGGCACACGGGCTCACATGTCCCGGTTGCCTGGAGATCCAGCGTCCGGAGGTGGCTCGGTCGTTCGAGGCCTGGAACGCGCATGTCGCGGCGGACCTGTGTCCGTACATCTGTCTCGACCCCAAATGCCGGGACCCGGTGTTCGCGTACCCCTCCGCCGACGGCGGCACCTGGAAAGAGCATATGCTCACGCAGCATGGCTCAAAGCTCGCGGCTTGTCCGTTCTGCAGCTGGCCACCCGATGCCCAGGCAGTGGACCCGGAGCATCTGCTGGCGCATATTGCGATTGAGCTCCAGTTCTTTGCGTTGTTGGCGCTGCCTTGGGCGACGCAGGACCTGCTGAGGAAGGGCGCCTTTAAGCGGTGGTACGACAAGCGATACCCCCGCGAGTCAGTGGACACCTCATACTATCCCGTGGAATTGCCTCAGATCCAGGCTTTTTACAGCGGGGTTCCTGACGGAGCTGAGAACAAGTCCAGCTCCAATGCAGAGTGGTCCACTTTCAATTGTCTGTAATATACTGCATTCTTACTTATTCACTTCATCTAAGATATATTTTTCATATTTGACTCAAGCTTCTTACACTCCTGAAAACCAAGATGATCGATCCCAAGACCTCCGGTGACAATACCAGCAGTGTGTGCCCTATGAGCAGCTCCAACTCAAGTATGCCGCCTACAGCATGCTCCCTTTCAGCGCGCATGAAGCTACAGCCGTCGTGCGGTTCACAACCTATGCGGGATTTGCATTTTGACCAGTGAGATGTCTGCGTTGTCAGGTTCGAGACCACTACCGTGTGGGCCCTGGCCTATTTCTTGTCTATTTGCCATAATTGCTTTTCCGAAAGTACAGAATTAGGTTACTCCCGTCGCCTAAACAGCCACCATGCATGCTGAAAACTACGGTGATGGCTGGACTATGCAAGAACGCTCCTGGCGCGTGTTGCTACAATATGCATATTACAACCCTCCCTAGCTTGTCCCCTGTCAAGAGCCTTGTTGAAATGACTTTTTCCACAGAGTTACTAGTGGAACTAGACTCCTGAGTAGTGATGGCCATGATGACCGCCCGGCTAGTTGCCGCGGAGCTATGCCCTAAATCCCGAAGTTGTAATCATCACAAAGCCAGGAGAGACCAAGAGTACTCCGTTTCGAAATAGCACCAGAGCAAACACACCTGTATAGTCACGTTGGATTCATGCAACGCGTGCGGAGTGGGCTCGTTCCGAAACACGGTCAATGCCGGCATCTAGCGCTTAGAGCGGCAGGAACGGATATTCGGTCTCCAACGGTTCATATCGCACGAGGATGCTCTACCGAGCCGTGCGTGTTTGCTTGCATTTTGTAAAGTACATTTTTTCCAAGGCTTCGGTGGTGCGGCAATTCTGATTGGTAAATTACCCCGGCAGGGTCTTTGTTGTGCATCGGTTGCCTTTCCTTTTCCTGATCAGGGGGTGGCGATCACCCGACCCGGTACTTTTGTTAGGGGTCTATCGCCAGGAACGGCCGCCGATGGTGCCGCGATAAGCCCTACTTCTATCCCCGGGCAGTTAGGGGGTTCATCCTGGTGTGGAGAAGATGATGTGTTGTAGGTTCTTTGGGAGTCTGGATTCTTTTACGCTCGCCTGCGGTTCTGCAGGGAGCTGGATTGGCCATATTAAGAGATTAAAGCTGCCCTGATCCAACTTATGATCTGGGTGTTGAACGATTCAGAACGGATAATAGGAGGGACTTCCAGGATACATACACAAAGATGAGTAGCAAAGACAAAATGGTAAGGCAGTGCGAACCTGCAAAAAATCACCCAAAGAAGCTAAAGACTCACGGAAAGACAACATCACAGCGCTCGACGGCTAATGATCCGAATGATCAAAATGACCCCACACTAAGCACCAACCTCCACGTAAATCAATCATTCAAAGCTTCCGAGCAGCGCTCATTCCTTGATATGCACCGCCAGAACCAGGAGCTCAAGGCCATGCTGTCAGAATGCAACACCACTCTTCAACGGTGCATTGCAGAGCTCGACAAAAGCTTAGCCGAGAAGGAAAAGAAGCGACGGAAGTAATGAAGGTCGACTATGCTATAATACTGCCACGACTCATCAAAGACGGATGCCGACTTCATTTTTCATTATATACCTCCCTGCATAGGCCTCACGTGTTATAGTTTGACCCAAAGTCACATGGTCACTTTGGTGATGCATTGAAATGATGCTCCAATCAAGAATTCCTGAACCACTTGAACTGCACAGTCGGACTACAACGGTGACACCGCAGATTCTTGCTCTGTGTCCGCCTCCTGACCCACTGAAATGACGGAAATGTTGTACTGAAACATTTATTGATGTGTTACATACTCACGCTGTATCTGAAATTGTCTCACAAGAATAGAACTTTCTTATCAATGCATACAAGTCGCACAGGAGACTACGTGTCTTGGCCTGCAAGATCCACATCATCTCAATCACGTGTCGCGAGAGATAAGTGGATCGACAACCCTAAATGATGACCGAGACCACTCTTATCTCCATCATTCGACCAGCCCTCGCTATCTCCGCATTTTCCGAAATCTCGTCTAATTGCTGACCTGCATAAGACCAATCAACCAAAGAAAACATGCGGATATAGCAGGCTTCTTCACAGTTTAGGCTTCAGGACCGTGATTGATGTTCCCCACTCAGAAGGTAAACTGACGTCAGTGGCACCTCTTGCTTAGTTCAATCAGTCAAATTCACCTCGGAAGAGCTGAGCACCACATACTATAAAACCAATTCACCTAGCCAACAGAGAAACCAATCCGTCGATCTTCCCAACTGAACTCTATCACTAACAAGCCAGCCGCACAAGATGGCCGAAAACGCAAACGATAACAGCCCCCTCTTCCACCACCGCCAACTGGCGCCGGCGGCCGCCGTCCGCGTCTCGCCCCTCTGCCTCGGGACGATGACCTTCGGCGGACGCCAGCAGGGCCGGTACGGCGACTGCACGCGAGAAGACGCATTTGCTCTGCTGGACCACTTCTACGAGCAAGGCGGGAACTTCATCGACACGGCGAGCGGGTACCAGGAAGGCGAGTCGGAGGTGCTGGTGGGGGAGTGGATGGCGGCGCGCCAGAACCGCGACCATATCGTGCTGGCCACGAAATACACGACGCCGTACATGACGCACCACAAGGGCCGCACCCCGTCCAACTACGTTCAACTAGGCGGCAACAACGCCAAGTCCATGAGGGTCAGCGTCGAGGCCTCCCTGAAAAAGCTGCAGACCGCGTACATCGATCTGCTCTACGTGCACTGGTGGGACTACACCACCTCGATCCCGGAACTCATGCACGCCCTCAACGACCTCGTCGTCGCCGGCAAGGTCATCTACCTCGGCATCTCGGACACCCCCGCCTGGGTCGTCACCAAGGCGAACCAGTACGCCCGCGACCACGGCCTGCGGCCCTTCGCCGTCTACCAGGGGATGTGGAGCGCGGGGATGCGGGATTTCGAGCGCGATATTATCCCCATGGCGCGGGAGGAGGGAATGGCGCTGTGTCCCTACGGGGTGCTCAACCAGGGCCGGTTCCAGACGCGCCGGGGGTTCCAGGAGCGCGAGAAGCATAATCCGGGCCGCAAGTTCATCCCCACATCCGAGCACGATAAGAAGGTCTCGGCCGTGCTGGAGGATATCGGCACCGCTAACGGCGCGGAGCTCGTCAGCGTGGCGTTGGCCTACGTGATGCAGAAGGCGCCCTACGTGTTCCCCATTGTTGGGGCCCGGAAGGTCGACCACCTCAAGGGCAGCGTGGCTGGGTTGAGCGTGGCGCTCAGTGATGAGGATATTCAGAAGATCGAGGGTGCATATCCGTTTGACTTTGGGTTCCCTCACACGTTCCTGAGTGGCTCGTTGTTCGATAACTCGACGCCGCGAATGGCGGACAAGCCGGGGGATGTCTGGTTGACCAAGAAGTTGGGCAAGTTTGACTGGGTGGAACCGCCCAAGCCGATCAAGCCGTTTCAACAATAGATACTGTTGCTTGAGGTTGGGAGCTTCAACTTAACAAGGTGTATGAGATTGCCAGAGTCATATCATGGATTGATTAGTGAAATAGCAATTCGAGGAATGTGTTCGAGGTCAAGTTCTGGTAGAACACAGTAATACTTCTGACCTTTCCCTTGTGAGTAACTATTGAGGGTGTGTAAGTGGCTGGGGCTAAAGAGACACTAAAATCTCACCCGTACTTTGGGTTCTGCCTCTCACGCTTGACTATTTCCGCTCCCCGCCTTCTCCTTCCGCATTCTTTAAATGACTTCTTCGAGCACTTACAACGTAAGATCATATAGTCGAGATATAGTTCACTATACCCTGCCTCGCCTCCAGGACCTCTGACCAATGAACCAAGTCCTCGCTCTCCCCGAGCTCCTTGAGCCCATCTTTCTCTCTCTCGATCTGGGAACCCTCCTGACCTCAGCCCAGCGGGTCTGCACCCAATGGCGAAGTATAGTCCAAGGGTCCTCCGCTTTGCAGGAAAAGCTATTTTTCAAGCCCCGAGCAACAACCAACAGGCACTATTCACCGGAACCGATCTTCAACCCTCTTCTAACAACAGCCTTCCCCGCAATCTTCCACGCCAACAAAGCTATCTCCCCACGCAGCGACCAAGAGTTTAACATCGCCGACCTAGAACTCATCACGCACCCGGCCAAGCGAACAGCGTACCTGCGCCCTGAAGCAAGCTGGCGCACCATGCTTATCCAGCAGCCACCGACATCGTCTTTCGGCATCGTGCAACATAGTGGCGGGCAACTCGGGTATGGCGGCTCATATGAAATAATGGTATGCACGCTGCACACTTCCGAGACCCCGGAAATGAGACCGATTTTTGTCTTCCCCTTGATCTCCCCATCAATCTAGTCACACAGGAACAGGAGAAGAAAGGTTGAAGGGTTGAACTGACACTAGACCCGTTTCCCAGAAGACGGAAGGTGGTTTGCGCATGGAAGCACTGTTCGAAGTGCTATTCTTCCACCAGGACATCGACGCTTACAACTGCCCCGACGGGATCATCTGGTGGAGTGAGGATGCTGAACCGAAACTCGGGAGGTTGCTCGAGCCCTTTGCGGAGGAGGAGGAGAAGAAGAAGGTGGAACAGCCCGGTGTGCTGGTGCATGTGAGCTTCTTTGCCACTTGTACGTCAACGGAATCTGAGCTGGAGGATGAAGATTATCGGGACGTGCTGAAAGCTGTGCAGACTGGGTACCGGGGGCTGGGGCTGGAGCCGAAGATCTTGGCGGGGCCGGAGTGGGAGAGACAGACGTGGGAGTATTCTAAAACGTGGGACTGATCTGTTGGTAGTCATGCGTACAGTACACAAATGAGTGTTTTGAATCGGTTGGGGGATGAGATCAAGGTAGTCAACAGAGGTCTGATCTTGACATGAGCTTAATTAAAGAAAACTCTGCGATCAGAGACTATACAAGAGAGCTCAAACTCGCTTCGCCGTATCAGGAAAACAAGAAATCAGTTCCTGCGTAGAGAAGTTAAAAGCCAGCCCAGCATGGTCGCCTTCAATGTCATGCGAACTTTCACAACTGACTAGTCCTAATCGATGGTTTTCTTGACGGATGCTGCCATTGCAGCAACAAGAGATACATACCCAACGACCAAATCCTCAACAGTGATTCCTCCCCAGCTGCTTCCATCCAACTCCCCAATCCCTGGAAGTTTGTTCACGGTCGGATCGCGACAGAGCTGACCATCCTGGGAGTTCGACTGACAGTACCGATCGAGGCTCACCACATCCACGAGATAGTAGATGTTGTTATTGTAGCACACGTATCCCGAATTGGCCACGCTGCTGGAGATGTAGGAGGAGAGTGGGTTGGATGTGTCGCATGTTGACTGCGAATCAACCACCCTAAGAAAAGAACATGGGTAGTTAGTATGCCGTCTGAATCGATTTATCGACATGATGATTAGACTTACACAGCCTTGTGAGTGTCGGGCGAAAGAGTCCAAGTCAGTGGAATCAGCAGGCCAAATATGGCCTTCTCCACCATTGCAGTGATGTCCGAGTCGCTGGGCGTGTCGAAGCTGGTTTCCAGCAGCTTGCCGTCGGTCATGGAGAATATCAATGCTGTTAGAGGTCCCGTTGAACAGGCTTTCGTTCATGCTGTCAATGGTGCTGTACCAGACCTGGACGATCGCTACGGAAGGTGTTAGGTTATGGGTGCATATATAGGGCGCGTGTACCTGTTGTTAGGGTGTTCTTACTGTCTAGCCTTTTTTCGAGCGTGTTCTCGACTCCGAGTTCTAGGGGCGTGGAGCTAAAACGCAGTTAGGGATCAGTCCTGTGGATTAGCCTTTGCAACTCACTCTATAGTGAACTTGAAATCATAAAGGAGTTTGTGCTGTTCAGGGCGCGAACCGTGCTGGTCGACTGCGATCATGCTATCTAAACTGCTAGCATTCCGCTTGAGGGGCAGTGGGGCTACATTTGACACATCACTGGACAAGCGGAGGTGGGCTTGTATACATAGAAAGTCTAGCCAATGGACTCATCTTCTCGCAAGGAGGCTTTGAGGCTCTTCCCCCTCCTTTTCGTGCGTCAAAAACGTGGTTATGATCTCACTTCATTTGAAATACCTAGAAATCAAGCCCCTTAATCAACGTGCAGTTTCTCCACTTCCCTAATCCGGCCCAACATACGACTATCACTACAGCCATGGGGCATGAAGATGGGCACCAAAGCCCGGGGATATTTTCCCCAGAGTACAATGTTCTTCTCGTCACCTGAGAGTAATTTGTGATAGAGACTCTCTAGCCTGGAAGAGCATTGGGGCTCCACTGAAGACCCACAGGGAAAAGGGAAAATTCCCAATAGACTGAATAGACAGAGGTAGGGTAGCGGAATGGATGGATAACGATATTGGTTATTCTACCAGGCAATATTATTCTTATGAGACTCTGTCGTGACAGGATAAAGAAAAGAAAGGATTGGAAGAAACCCAAGACGGGCAACTGGGTCTGTGATATGGAAGGGATGGGTGTTATAAGGGTAGCAACATCGTTGTCGTGAGTATCAGCTCACAAAGTAGACTAGCTATCTTGAAGAATCAGATACTCTCTCTTAACACTCCTTCTCCTCCTCCGACTTGTCTTTCTTGTGATACATCACCCAGCCCGCGACGGGTTGCAGGGAATCCAAGCCCGTAATCTCGTCACCGAGAGGCTCTTCCAGTGGCCGGCCACTGGATTTGGCATCAATCCCGATCATCCCCGCCACCATCACCGTGTCATAGTCCACCCCATTATCATTCACATGCACCGGCACCGAGGAGAGTCCCGGGGGGATAGCCGACGTGTTGATGTAAGGATACCGTACGCCGTCAAGCTCACACTTTACCGCCCCCCTGTGCAAACCCGTGTCAGGAATCAACTGGCCCTGCCCAGTCCAGAAGCAAAACGCCGTGACCCAGCCCGACAGAAAGTCCTCCCCACTCCCCGGAATAAACCGGTGTACACACCGACCCCAGAACTCCCGCGACGCCGGACCCGTCGGATCATCAAAGCAGGCCACGAACCGGGTCAGCACCGGACGAAGCAGCGCCGCGAACCGCGCCGGCTCATCCCCTAAAGCGGGCAGCCGATCCAGTTTCTCCACCAGTAACTCCCAGTCCCGCCGCTCGCCGAGCATGGTCACGCTGGGGATACCGCAGAGCAGGAAGACCGACAGGCTGAAATACTCCTGCATGCTCCCCATCAGCAGGATCGCTGCCACCACGCGGTCATTTGCGGTGGTGGTGCTGAAGTCGGGCATGACCCAGGCGCGCAGGCCCGGGTCCACCACGTTCTCCTGGATCGCGGTCGACAGGGCGAGCGCAATCGCGCCGAAGTCGACCGTGTCAATGGTTCCACCAGCGTACATTCTGAGTTGCTTGCGCCCCTCGTGGGTGACGAACTGTGAGCGGAGCTTCTCGGCGTTTGCGTTGATGTAGAAGGAGACCTGGCTGAGGATCGCGAACCAGATGTCCTCGGGCCGGACGGTGAAGTCGTGATGGTGGCAGTAGGCTTCAAAGAGGGCGTCGACGAAGCCGTTGCTTGCACCGGTGACATGATTGTTTTCTAAGGGGTGGGAGAAGCCGCTCCGGATGATGCGCTGGCTTTGCTTGTGTTCATCCTCGCAGGACTGCTCCAAGAGCATCTCGTCGCTCGTTACGCGCTCTCTGTACCATTGTCGGGTGCTGTGGTCTGCGGTGCGGATTGTGACGGGCATCTCGAGATATGCCAAGAGCTTGACTGTGGAAGATGAATGTGTTGAAGTGTTGAGTGTAGGTTTGAATGTGTGTCGAGGGAGGACTGGTTCAAGAGATATGATGTTGAGGGGTATAGATAAATACCGCAATGCTGTGGCTGATTCACCTGTGCTACAGCCAGCCACTGGAGAACCCCTGGTCCCTGACTGGCCATAGGAGCTCACCGCCTCAGCTGCCGCGTGTCCAGTGACTCAGTGAGGAACTGCGCTCCACTCGCAGGCTGTGGATAAGGTGGTTCCATCGGCCGATCTTTCCCAGATTGCCTGGAATCCACCACATGGGGCAATCTCCGGCTCGCCATTGAACTCAACATCATATTTCTCCTTCTTGTTTGTTGCCCTGCCCCTCTGATTCTCTTCTCCCTGCTCTCTTTTTTCCGTCTCCTCCTTTCGCATGGGTGGTTTATGACGAAGGTGATCCCAAGGTATACACAACCACTAGCCTTAAGCCACGGACACCTCCGATGAGACTATGTTCGCTGCTTGTCTATTCCTTATCCATCCTGTAAGCGGTCTTATCGAATGGAGTAGAAAGTACCCATCGAACTCGTCCATGGTCCCTGTGTGACCTACTTACCTCATCTGTTGCACCAGGTCTTGATGCCCGGTTTTGTGATCTCTCCGATCATGTGATTCGTCTCTCCGAAACTGGTACCAGAATACAACCTGAGTGGAAGTAACTGTAGGTGTGATTTGGGGTACAAAGCTCGTTTTATGTAAGATTTCGAGACCTCACGCTAAAGGGCTAGCATTGATATTCACACGGTATGCCCCGCACCGCATTGCGGGGTAATCCTCACTCCGGATAGACTAGCCCTCAATATTTGATCCCACCATTCACTATCAGTCCTCGGGAATTCGAGCATCATCCGCTACATGCCACTGATCTCCAACCCTGAAGCCCACTGGAAACGGGTCAGTGGGATCTAACCCCACCTGACGAAACCCGGTGATCCATGCACTGCCCTTGACAACCGGAAGCACCGCCTCGTACTGGCCCACCCGCGTGGTCCCCTCAATCCAGCACTCGAAGCTACTGCCGATGATGCTGCGGTGCTGGAACTTCTCCCCTACTTGCAGCTGGCCCCGCGCATGCATCACCGCCATGCGTGCCGAGCTCCCCGTTCCACAGGGACACCGGTCAAACCGCCCAGGCGACACCACCACCGTGTTCACAGCCGTCAAATCGCCCGTCAAAGCAGACCCAGTCAACGGCTCAGTGAACTCCAAGATACTAACGCCTCGGATCTGGGGGTTGTCCGGATGCACAGGCACGAAGTCACTCTGCTGCACAGCCTGCTTGATGCGCTCCCCGATCTCAATCAACTTCGGCCCATTGCGGTTCTCAATCTTCCACCCCCCCGCAATCTTCGTCGCGTCAACAATTGCATAGATCATCCCACCCCAAGCAATATCCACAGACACTGTCCCCAACCCCGGGACCTCGACGGGAAGATCTAGGACAAAGACAAACGAGGGCACATTGTGGAACGCGACCGCGGTGCATTTGCCATTCGCGCAGTCGGCGGTGACGGCCACGGGGCCAGCAGCTGTATCCAACAGGAGCTCCGTGACGGGCTCCTGCATCGCCACCATGCCCGTGTCCAGCAGCACGGTGGTGGTGCAGATGAGATTGCCCCCGGACATGGGCGGGTACTCCTCGCTCTCCATGATGAGGAACCCCGCGTCGGCCTTGGGGTTGCACGGCGGGAGGACGAGGTTCATGCACATGGCCGGCCGGCCGCGGGGCTCGTTCAGCAGCAGCTGGCGGATGTGGTCCTCGCGGTCGCGAAAATGCGCCAGCTTCTCGTACATGGTGCTGCAGTTGGGCGGGTCGAGCACGCCGCCCACGATCACGTCGCCGACTTCCCCGGCGCAGTGGCAGTCCACGATGCTGATGGTGCGTTTGAAATGCATGGCTGTCAAGATGAGTTTTGTTTGGATGTTGCCATGATCTCTCGAGCGACAATGTGCGATTTATAGAGGGTCGTTGCTATCATGCCCAGATGAGGGTGGCGGCTGCACTAACCCGCTTTCCCGGACCTGCAGTGCGGGGGGGGGGGGGCTAGGCTTATCTACATAATGTAGCGTATCTATAGGTACAATACAATCTTCTCCAGGGCACTTCAACTTGTAGTGACATCGGGCTCCTCTGGTTCCCTGAAGCTGTCCGGGCGAAGTGCAGACTTACGGACTGCTTTGTTCGTGTAGCATATTCCATTGCCAAGCACCCGCCGCTCGTCTTGCCTTTCAATCCGACCGTTGGTGACACTTCTGGGAGCCTGTTGTCAATAAGGGACACGCACTGTTAAACAATAGAGATTCCAGCATTCAGCACATCCAAGAACTTGCAGATTGTGTTCTGAGACGGATGCTTGGCTGGCCCTCGGCTTCCTTAGGGCTTCACTAGTCATCCCGGCGGGTGCAGGGGTATCCTTTGTGACAGCAAGACAAGAGTTTTTAAGTTTATCAGTGGGAAAGTGCTAGTCTTCATAGTACTGGTATAGTATACATTAATCTCATTTGGTCATCAGATAATCGTCACTTAGCTTGGGTTGCAGTCGTCAGAACCTTGTTTGAAAGGGAGCATAGGGCGGGAATGGCCACGGTGCCTTAATCCTCGAACCACGGGTCGGGGATCGTTCCGCTCAGGGGCCGGAGGGAAATAACCGGAACTACCTAGTCTTGGGGGTTATTCGCGGAAGCGATCATCTACACGCGCATTACATGTCGGGCTACTAGCCTGTCGAACGCAGTACACCGCGATTCTACGCTATACGTCGCACATACGATTCCATTGGAGCCCGGACAGTAGGCTAGTGGAAGAGAGACTTGTTGGGAAGGCTCGCGGCAGTAAGCCTTTGCAATCATATTTGGAGAGGGTGTGGCATATATACAAGTCGATACGGCTCATCATCATTAATACATATGAACAATATATACAGCGGGGGGCTCCCATTCACAAGGACAACCGAGCATCTACAACGCCAAGAGCAGGGTCACGAAGAACACACTGGCGAAGAGAGATGCGAAGTCAGTGCGCAACGCAGGGGCCCAGTTCTCCTTCTTATCGTCCGAGTCACTGTCACTGCCCTTGCCACTGCTCCCACTGCCGCTGCCGCTCTTCCCCGTCGCGGTCGCGGTCGCGGCACTCGCAGTCTGCGTGTTCGGCGTCCCCGTCACCTGGGGCACGGCCGTGGCTCCCGTCCCGATCTCCAGGACATGGTCGGGCCCGGGGTTGGTGTTCGTCTTGGCGAGGTGGATCTCGTTGTTGGCGAGATCGTAGACGACGTAGGCGCTGCGCAGGAAGGTATCGCCCAGCAGGTAGATGCCGCCGCTCGCGGTCTCGCTCTCCGGAGCGACGCCGAGGGCACAGTACCCTAAGCTGGCTTCCAGGAGCATGTCGCTCAGGGGGATGGAGAGGTTGAAGCCGGAGAAGGCGAAGACGATCTCGTAGTCGCTCTTCCTGGCGGCGTCGCATTTCAGGACGGCCAGCCCCTGGCTCTCGTAGTACTCGCCGCCCACGGCGCCGATGATGTCCATGGCGGTGCCCGTGGGGAGGTAGGTCAGCGAGGTGCCGCTGTCCAGGACGCTGACGGCGGGGAAGGCGGTGTTATTGACGCTGATCGATTTTCCGGCCTTGGTGACGTGCACGCCGCTCAGGTTGACCGCCAGCTCCGAGTACTCGCCTTGTTCGGCTTGGATGGGCAAGGTGTGCAGGCTGCCGGTGTACTTGGCCGTGTTGATCCCGCCGAACAGGATCGTGCCCTCGCCCGCGTCGATGTCGTCCAGCCACAGGCTGTACGCGGCGGATTTGATGTAGCCCTGGTTCACGAGGGCCTCCGGCAGGTTCGCGTATCCCTCGTCGTTGCGGAGGTCGGCGTACTCGTTGCTGGCGTATCCGATGCCACATACGCCCTCTGTGTACGTGGTCAGTGGAATGGGAAACCAATAAAGAGGAAGCGGTCGCAGAGGGGCTACTCACGTTGGGTACTGCTCTCCTCAGCCAGACCAAACTGGAAGTCGGTCAGGGTTACGTTCCCAAAGGCGACGGTGTCGGTCACGTAGTCGCCAATGGCCCCGCTTCCGTCCACATACATGATGGCGAACTCGTCGTTGACAACTTTGAATGTGGAGGAAGAGGATGAATCGAAGACTCCGTAGGGGTTGTCGGAACTCGAGTTCCCTGCGTTGACCCAGAGATCGCTGCTGCCGGTGTCCAGAATCACTTCCACCGCCTGTGAGGGGGTGCCGAGGTTTAAAGTGATCGCATAATACGTTTCCTGGAGCAATTGTTAGACAGTCTACATCACATCGGCCAGCATGGGAGCTTACTTCGTTGTCGATATCTGTCTCCGGCGCCGATCGTTTGTGGCGAGCATGGCGCAAGCCCTGTCGCCGATGGATATCATATTGTACTGTAGCGGGCTGGGCGCGCTCGTGCAGAGTGAGAGCGCTTGTTGACTGCGCGAGACAGGCCAACGAAAGGAGAAGAGTGTTCCTCATGATCGACTGCTGGGTTGACTGGCAGGGTAGGCGATGGTGTCGATCGAGCTGGAGGGGGCAGACTGCAGAGATGCAAAGGATGCAGGGGGTTTTGAAGGGTGCGCCTGCGCCTGGTTTATCGCTTAGACTTCCACCAACGGTCCCTGAACTGGCACGCGTGAGTCTGGGAGCCCCGCTAAGTATGCCTACCTAGTCACGAAACTAAGCCACAACAGTGATAAGAGGCCTTGGCTATGGGGCTATGTAACCTTGCACTTGAACCCTTCGACCCTTTCTCGACGATTTGACTTTGCAAGGTGGGACGATAAGGCGGAGGCTCTCGCTTGGCAGCCCACCAGATCCTCGGTCACTCGGTGAAGTTGGTGTTTACACTTGGGAAGGTTGGCTGTAGACTCTAAGCCCTTTAGGGAGGCCGCAAGCAGCGACTAACATGAGCGAAGCCTAGTCACTCATAGTAGTTTACTGAAGAAGTTGTTATGCGAAATGAGGTCAAGCATTTAGCGCCCTTTGACTCATTGCTGCCTGCCAAGTGGGGATCCACTGGATGTTCTTCCCCTTTTTCCTTTCCCATGCAGTGCCGTGCCCAGAAATTCCAAGAGTGGATGTGTTAAACGAGGCTGGACAACACAGCCGTGACGCGAGAGGACGTCACAGACTCACAGTTGACAGTTGAAAAGTCGACCGGGCCGGCTGCTGCCTTCTCCTCTGTGGAGAACTTTTCCCTGCCCCAAGCCGATATGATCAACGTCGGGAATCGAGAGAAACAAGAAAAAAAAAACATTACGGCTGTGGCTTTTTCTTTCTCCCTGGTCGCCCACCTGCTCGGAGTTCCGGAAGCTAACATCGATAGTGTTGATATCGCGGAGCCTCTATACCCGAAGTGGGTAGAAAACTCTGACGGCATAGTGGGGTGTAAGCACCGATGGGCCAATGGCATCGGTCCTGACCCGGCCGATAAAGCTTTGCAATTAAGGGGAAATTGCAAAGTTGGTTTGGGGATGTGATTTTATCCCCAAAATTCTTCCCAAGATGAAAAGGAACGGGGGTTGTGGTTTATCGGTTTCGATGCAGGGACCCTCGCGATCGACGCACAGTGTGACGGCCAAGCAAGTCTCTCGGCGATAAACGTGAAGGCACTTCGGACCCTGATCCCTTTTGAGTAGGACGAACTGGAGTTCTTGGTGTTCAGTTCAACCAAGCGGTGACTGTTGCACGGTCAATATGGAAGAATCCGGTCACCTTGCTGGGTCGATAATTCTCCCGCCGTTTGATGTGCATGCCAGTGATCTTGTAAACATCCGATACGGAGACTGTATAAGGTTAAGTTTGTGACCACAGTTTACATAGGCCCTTTTTAGCAGTTATACAAGATATTACCTACTAAGATCCCGGAGATTGCGAAGCCTCAATGCATTCTTACTTGTTCCAAGAATTGGCGCCTTGAGTATTAGTATGAAAGCGCAACCCCGTGTTTATTGCGCTTGGGATAAGTTCATCAAACTGGCTCCAGCCGATCAAAGTGACGACAAAGATGTTGGGAGCAAGACAGGGAAAGGATAAAATCACTATCGGCTTGGTATTAGAGCCTTTATTCGGTGTGATCCTTGAGTCCTTTCCTTCACCACAACAATATCAGAGACTTATGGAGTCTACTCGAGAAGAAAGGCAGTGGCTCTAACCAGATTCAATCGTATTAACGAGAATTGCCGCCATGGGTATGAGCCACCAAGAAGGTGAGAAGCCACGAGCGAGAGTTTTCTGCCACAAACAAGAGATGCACAATCAGATGCGCGGTTTTCTTGTTTATTTCCGCTTTGGGAAAGTGCGTTGGCTTCACATATGACGGATTAGGAAAGGTTTGTCGGCATCATGGATGCCTGGGGGATCCGACCACTTGATTTGAAGCGATTCACCAACAGAGTTCACACGCAGATGACTCAGTCTCAAGCATCAAGGATTCTTTGTTGCACATCCCTGGGCGTCATCGGTATCCTAACGGCCTATATGGCTGCCAGAAGCGATATTCATCTTTAACATCATCGTCGTCATCATTGCCATCATTATCGATTACGAGTAAACAATATCTGGCCTGTACTGAGAGCAAGGAAGCATCAACTCAATTGTTTGTGATAGCAAACTGTACACTATACTGTAGCTACTCAATTCTGTAGTATCTTCCAAAGAAGGGGTATTCTTCTTTAATGAATCCTTGGAATTGTACAAAGACTCTCATATCAACTTGCCATCTACATTTCAGCCAGGACCACGAAGTCGTTTGTTTCCAGAACGCTTCCCGAGTCGAGCGCAGCCAACCGTAGCTGAGGAAAGAAGTTCAAGTGCATCAAATGCAGTAAGTCCCAGTCCTCTCGGACTATAGCCTTCCCACTATCTGGTGTTGAGGGTTATAATAGATCACTAACCAGTTTCTCTTTTCCGCCACCTAAAATCGTCCGCCACCTGCCCCGAGATCAAGTCTCTGCCGATTTAGAGAACCTTGGCCCACTTGCTCCGAGCCCTTACCGAAGAAGAAAGACCAGAACTTCGTCATATTCCATACACGGATCCGATTTCGGCGATAGGAACAATAGATGAATGCGTCGATATCTTGACAAAACGCTCTTCACCCGGCAATAATATAGTTTGAGAACAAGGCCATGACTACAGAGATGCAGGAGAAGGTTACCTTTCCGCGATAAAAGTTTGTACTAACAAAATGTAGGTTGCAGACAGTCCGTGAAAAGCAGGCTTTGGCAGAGGAATGGCAGCGTGGCAAGGGCTACCTTAGCTTTGTCACCGATGACTGCAACGCAGATTATTGGCGCCCATATGTAGGGCAATCGGAGAACCCCAAGAACCGAGCCCTGCAGCACCTCGTGGCTATCATTAAGCGAAATGACGGTACCCTGCACTACCATACAGTGGCGAAGGAGGATGGACACCGCGCGACTAACTTCATTAAATTATGGACTCTAGACCATATCAGTTGCCATATCCCTATGGTCTTTGCGAATATTCTGGAGATGTTCTTATGCAGATGCTTCCAGTCTCTGGCGCCAGGGATTCTGGAAGAATACTTCGGTAAGGCAGAGTACGCAGCAATTGGCTTGAACGTTGTCCCACCTCTGCTCCAGGGAATCTCACTTGCCCCTAATGTAAGACACAGGTACTCACTGCAGCTTGAGGGCTCACCAGACCCAGAGATCAGGGCATGTCCGACTTATCGGTCGAAGCGACGGGGAGGAGTCCAGCCCGTGTTACGCCGGACTGAAAATGCTCTCAAGCGTCAAGAGTAACTAGAGATCATGACTAAGGAGGCAAGAGATCAGCTTGAGATGCCGAATTTGAGCCCACTAGACACCACGGCCCTACGGATCAAACCTTTGACATGGATCACTGTCTGAGAGTCGTGAAAGGTGCTGTTAGAGAGCCCCGAGAGGTTGTAAAGCCTCGAGGTACCCTCAACGTCCTGGTCGGGATTGTTCTAGATCAACACAGTTATCTCAGAGAGGACCAACCACCGTTAAACGGCACTGTCGGGGAGTGTACCGCCTCTTGGGGCCTCCAAGAAAGTAGTTTTACTCCAGAGAATTCGCTCATTTGGCCTTTTACTTTCACCCAGGAGATAATCAAGCTCTCGACAACTTTCTCCTTCAGCGGATACGGCCAGCCGAAGTTGATATCATAACCCAGGCGAACAAGAACCTTATTCAAGCAAGCAATCTACGGATTATCATTTCAATGATGCTGAATTGGCACGGTTCCTAAGGCTAGAGACACCGATCCACCTTGAATCCAGAGGAATCAATGTGACAGTCTTTGCTGAGATCGAAAAGAATTGCATAAGAAGGGCTTAAATCCACGCACCAAGGCCACTGTCAATGTTATGGCAACACTGGACGGCAGGTGGTTCAATGGTGTGAGATCTTCAGGTTCAGTGCGGTCGTGGCAGGGCTTAGTACTGCAAATACGAAATTCTACGAGAGAGCACTAATGGGTCGACAGATAATAAATATTTATTACAATGAAAGAGATGAATGCGGCAAGCAGAAGACGACCGCAGACGAGACCGAACCCGGTATTCTCGCTTGGGAGGATTGCAAGGGTTATCGCGCAAAAGCTGCGCTCGAGCGGTTTGAAGCCATTGGAGGGTCGCTTGCTGCATCTCTTTACTTGCTTGGATAAGTTTACCGCGAATACCTCAAGGCAAAACCATGTCAACCATCAGTCACACGCCGAAGAAGAAGAAGATGATGAATGACCCACGTGTCTCTTCTGAGGAGAAGGTCCAGGCAATGAAGGATCTCTATGCCGGGATGCAGGAAGAGTGGCGCAAGGAAGCTCAGGATAATCCCACGGGCTCAGGTAGCGTACTAAGTGTCGAGGACTTCAGTGAGGAGGAACTCACTGCGGCAATTGCAGCGGCCGAGAGGGATGACCTTGAAGCGACAGGGTTGACAGCGTCTTCCCAGAGCGGAAAAGCTCAGGTTGAGGTCACACGAGTGTCCAGAAGTGCCAGTGAGACCAGTCACGAAAACCAGGTGTCTAGAGTGCAGTGTGATTACGGAGAGCTATCAAAATAAGAGATCCAGATACAGGTGAGCCTCCTGAACAGGCGTTATTACCTAGGGCAACACTGGGGGTCAGGCCACAAGAAGGAAGAAGAGTGCAAACTATATGGCATGAGATTACGCATTCATACAGTGTCTCGGATTATGATTGAAAGCTTCTCGAGCTCGCTCCGCTAGGAGAAAGGCATTCCAAAGCCTTTGTTTCCCCTGAGACAACGAACAACCCAGCATCCCGTTTGGTTTTCCAAATGACTTTAAAAGATGAGAAGCGGGAACAAAAATTTCTGTATCCAACTGTGTCAACAAATCCCCTGGAAGCTATATTGAAGATAAATAGCTTGGATGACTGGCTTGATGGTGCCACAGTTCATGATCTGAAAGACCAACGCAGACGGCACATTTACATCCACCCAAGCAATAAGAATGTTGATGACAATTTAAGAATCTTCCTGGGCAGTGGTTAGATCCTGGATGACGGTTCACAGGTAAAGTTAGTGCCACCTTCTACAGCAAAATGTACAAGGGCGTCCAGCGACGAGCCCGAGTCCGAACAGCCCTGTGGTAACAAAGTCTCAGAATAGGCTGGCTGCCATGCCTCCGCCTAGCAAGAAAGCACTGTATCTGAGTTCTAATACTACTCATGTTCTCTATCACCAGTACAGCAGATGAATACTGCTATTCTGTAGATATAATTATCTCCCAAGTGCCCTTACTATATAACTGGGGATTCTCAATTAGGGGTATAAGCACCTTTGTAGCACCTTCGTAAGCATCTCTCCAAGCATGCTTCCGAGTACAATTCCAAACAAGCAGGGAACTGAAGTTTAAAGAATGTCGATTTATTGTGGCGGCAGAATATGAAACAAAATGCTGAAGAGGGTGGGGATTTTGAATAGATGGCGGCTAGTATCCGCTATAAACTATTATTATTTCTGGTGGCCTGAGAGCATGGGAAACACAGACAGACTTCAGGATTAGACCGGGAAGCAGGCGGGGAAGGTATACTGCCGGCAGAATCCAGAGGCGGTGAGTGTAAAAACAATGGTAAGACAGGGGTTCGAACCCTGGAGACTCTCGTCATTGGGGAACTTCAAGGTGACAAACAATCACCTCTTAAATCCAACGCCTTAACCACTCGGCCACCTTACCATCCTGATGGATGGTTATCTTATCTGATTACCCAATGTTATCTTTTTTCAGAGTACTACCTATTAGTCTATTATTTACTATCTCTCACTCAGACTTCACTTTTATATGTGTTTGACTAACAGAAGTGAGGTGAAGGTGAAGTAAAAGGAAAGTAAAAGATATTATAAATAAGCCAATAGATAGGATGTTGATTCTAATATGTTTTCTTATTAGATGAATGAATTGGATCTGTTTTTTTAATCTGACTAACAAAGAACAATAGGGAATAAGGCCTAATTATTAGATAAAAGGCAAGCAAATTTTCCCCAGGCTGTTTCCTAAAATAAGCTTACCATATCCTATTATGATTGTTATTCCTTAATATAATCTCAACATCATAAACATGTTATCATTCTCTTGTAGATCGGATCCGCCAATTTAGGAAATATCTACCTGATTGATAGTAGGGATTAAACTATAAATACAGCCTAAATCTTAAATTATTTCTAGAAGGTCAGTTCTATTCATGTCAATGATGCGTCTTATATACAATCTGAGCCCATACCTAATCTTATCCACATATAAGCTTCAGATTTGCATCTCTTTCTTTACTTTTTGTTCTTGTGTACTCTGCCTTGCAACCACTGGTGGATCCTCCACATACCCGGTCGGGAAGCCGATTAAGGTGGGCATGTGAGAAGAAGTGGATGGCACCCACAGCAGGTGGCTGGAATCTGCAACCTGACCATAATTGCCATTCAGGTTGTTAGGATTAATGGCAGGGATAAGCAACATCACAATGAATATCTACAGCAGATCAATTATCGGTTGTCAGGGTCTACCAGGCCTTGAGACCAGGCCAGGAGATACCAAGTGAGGTTATCGCCATATTCATTGCTAGCAATGGTAGACCCAAGCATGGCATGATCGGTACAACCAAGAGAGGCCAAACATAGGCTTAATCTTTGTAGGTCTGGAACTTACGCCATCGTGATGGCGATCCAGACTCAGCTGGTGTTATCTGAGGACACCTTGACACTCGACAGGATCACCACGACAATACCTGGCATGGCATGCATTGCTGTCAATTCTGCTCTCGACCTCTGCTACCATTAAAGACATAGAAAAGCCCATTCAACATGCCAGCCAGAAAGCACAAATCGACCCGGCGATGGTCAATGTATCCATCCCTGCACTCTCAAGTGGCGGCCCTCCTCGGGGAGTCCGACCTGTATTTTCGCTTTCACTCGAAGGACGATGACTTCGCGCTCCACACCTATGAGACAAATATTACGGGCAGATTCAGTTGTCCTAACGATGAATGCGGTTCGACTGGGTGGTCTAGCAAGAAGATTGCGATCACCATTCCGATGTATACTGGAGACAGATACAACGCACGGGTATACTACCAGCGTTACCAGGAATACAGGCGGCTCAACCAACCGATTCTTGGTGACTCGTACGCGGAGCGGGTCGCGTATCGCTTCAAAAAATGGAGTGGAATCGAGATGGAGGGCCCCAGTGTATGGTGGGGAGAATAACGGTCCCAAGAATAGGTCACTGTGTGAGGGCTGCAAAGCTGGACACTGCTCTGAGGGAAGGTGATATTGACGAAAGAGGAAAGGCCTTTAGTTTTGTATATTCATCGGGTTTCTGTTAGATGCTCATTTGTGTCTATTCATATTTCAGCCAGGGGACACTGATACCTCTGCTGTCGATAGCTGTATTATTGAGCATGAGATCTAGGATATGGCTAGTTCCCCACACTTATCACTCAGAAGACATTAGTCACTATTGAGCTCTCATGCCCCCAAGTGGCCCACAGGGGCAACAGGAGGGTTGGAACCGGTCATCTAGTAAGTATACACTGTCGCACGTCCAATTGCCTACGGTACTAGTTTACCCAAGTGAATACGATCGCGACCTGCACAAGAGTAAAATGAAGATATGTGGAAGAACCTTCTATTGGATTTACCTAAAGAAGAACCTCTACGCAACCGGAGATTTACAATCCTTACACGGGCCAAAAGTCTGCCCGAACCTGCAGGGCCACCTGCTTCAGGTCATCCTCACCATCCGCCGTCATGATGGCGCTATATATCATTTCGTAAGCAGAATGCAACAGGGTAACATTGAAGCCCTCCTCCGTGATTTCCTCCAAGAGGAGGGGCTCGATACACTCCTCCCCGAACTGCCGGATGGACGTCTGCCCCCAGTCTGCAGTCAGATACCGCGCGAGCATCGACTGGAGGTAATGGACGGGGGCGAGCATGCGCACGGGGTACCGCTCGTGCCGGAAGGCTCCCGGAAGGCGTTCATCGGTGGCCAGGATCAGATCGCGCCGCGCCAGGTGGTCGAAGATGACGCGGTAGCCGATTTCGCGATTGCCGGGAAGCGCCCAGCGCATAGGGAACACGCGCACGTCAAAGCGGGTATGCTCCCCGTTGACGTTGACTGTGTCGAGGTGGAAGACCTTCTCGGGGTGGGACTCCTCGGGGATCCGGTAGTAGCTGCAGTGACCATTGTCAGTCACGGGCACAAAGCCCGCGGTGAGCAGGTTGTTGACTGCCCGGGTCATGTCAGCCTCTTGCACGACGAACTCAACGTTATTGCAGGGGAACTTCGCACCGTAGACAACAAAGGCCAGTTGACCCCAAAGAATATGATGGATGCCGGCGCGGTCGAGCACGGAGGATACGTGGCCGGCGGTTGCTTCGGCCACTGGAAGGTCGGGGTCGGTTGTGTTCGACATATTGTGGGAGATCTACGTGTGGTGATGGCTCCTAACTGGTCAGATAGAGTTCTCAGGCTCAAATGGCGAGTGCGGAGATAGTCATGCAGTTCGGCATTGAAAGTCTTTTATACTTATATGGAAAAAAGAAACGAACGGAGTACTCCGGTCATTAACGGCGATCGTTGAGGAACCCACACCCTAAGCGGAATACAAAGGGGATACCTACAGCATAGGCACCATGATCTGTTTGTAGCACAGGAGTGTTTCTCTGTCTCTTGTTATGTTAGGATTCTCGCGAGGTTCAATATACACAGGAAAACCTCAAAGAAGACCGGCATAGCATCATTATTTAGTTCCATAGGCTAACAATCAGATCAAAACAGATTACGGACTTAGAAACGAGATGTTGCAGCTTATATTTGACAAGTTGAGCCCAGATCAAAACATCAAGAAAGAAGAAAAGACATGATGTGTTGTGGTTGTTCATGCATCTGTTGATAATGCGGTACCTGACGCGACGACATCTCGCCCTATGCAAAATATCTTCATTGCTTAGCTTCTGTTCTCTCGTTCGAACACATGTGGAACAGGTCAGGTCAGATACATACTGGTTGTCCTTAAAATGTGTTCGACTTGGAATCCCTTCGTTGTAGCGGTGGGGTCAGTAACCTTGTAGAACTACGGTGGAAGCTACCCAGTAAAGATGTCAGAGCCTTGAGAGGGGCATCATAAAGAAAAACTGTACAGTACTGTACTTGATACGACATTTGCGATCAATTGGACTAGCCACTTTGATGCCTCATTCATGCAGTGTCGGTTCCTTGGCCCCAATCTTTCAGGAACTTTTTGGTGCGACCTTTCGACAAGGACAAGGGAGTGGATCCGGTATTAGCAGGAAGATTGGGGTCGGCATTCGCAGCGAGTAACATTTCAATGATCTTCAAGTCAGGAGCGGATTTATTCAGTATCGTCAGGAAGAGAGGTGACCGGCCAAGTCGACATTGAGAGTTGACGTCAACACCCTCCGCGGCAAGCAGAAGCTCCACGATCGCTCTGCGATCGGCCTTCACTGCTTTTGATAATGGCGTCTCCTGCGAATTATCCTTGCTGTTTGGGTCAGCACCGGCGGCAAGTAGCAGCTGAACCACTTCTTTGTGGCCACGCTGTGCAGCCACCGCAAGGGGTACCGTGCCATCAGCCAAGCTTTGACATTCAAGATCCACAACTCCTGTTTTGAGCAAAGCATCGACTACTTCCTTGTGTCCGTGATAGGACGCCTCCCACAGTGGTGAGTGTCCCGTTGCGTGTTCCTTCGGGTCGGGGTCCGCGCCAGCGGCCAGGAGCCGATTGACTGCCCCCTTGTGCCCTTCTTCTGCCGCTGCATACAGTGGTGTGAAGCCGTAAGTGTCCTGAGGATCAGGGTCCACCCCATCCTTGGCAAGCAGCAAGTCTATCAGCGATTCTTCACCAAAGAAGGCCAGATAGTAGAGAGGCGTCTGTCCTTCATCATCAGGACAGTTGGCGTCTATCCCAGGTGCGGCGAGCAGCATCCTGAACACCGCTTCTTGTTCCCACGCGGCTGCCCTTCGCAGTGCCGTGCTACCATGGGGACATGCTGCATTGATATCGGCGCGGTGTGTTTCGAGTAGCAGTTTGACTGTGTCTTCATAGCCAAACTCGGCCGCCAATACCAGAGCTGGTGTTAAAAATCCAGGATCTCTCGCGTTCAAATTCAAGTTGCTGATCGTGATCAGCCGCTTGACTATACTAAATTTTCCATTCTGTGCAGCATTGAGGAATGCCCTTTCCGCGATCGGGAGCGTCTTGTTGTCCGGTAGGGATGAAGACCGTACGTCAAGTGATTTCTGCGCAGTGGATTCCAGTCCGTTATCTGACGCCCAGATCAATGCCGAACCTTCGCAGTGTCTCCAGTCAAATCGGTAGAGACACGGGTTCAGTTGGCGGTAGAAACGTTTGGATGTCTGAGCGAAAGCGTTTATGTCTTTGGCTGCGTCCATCTGGTCTGCGATGGACAAGACTATCTCGGGTGGGAGCTTGGTCAACATCTTCAATGATTTGCTTGATGGATCTGATGTATGAACTCTTGCTGATAGAATCAGAATCCTCGAGACAAGATGATGAAGCTTCAAGGAGGTGTGAGATGTTCTGGTAAAGATTCAGGAAGAAGAGAACTCATGAAGGATATTTGTAGCTTGAATGACAAAAGATGGCGGGTTAACCATTATCCAGCGCCAGTGAGCGACTATGATATATTGCAACCATAATTCCGCTACAGTGAATATTCTGGCTGCAGTGAATATATTGGAAGGACTTGAAGTCATATCTGGAAACCATCACGTGATGCAACGATGTTCTGGAAGAAGATAGACAGCCACCTCTTCCGTGGTGAACGACGTTCCTTACAATGAATGATAGAGTACCGGTATCATTTGTGCCAGAAAAAGCGCTGTACTGGTTTGCACCCAAAATTGACTCACATATATCCTCCAAGCTCATCGAGGACGACCCCGAACCATGAATCTGAATGAGAAGAACAAGCTAACATTACAGCATCCCTATTACACTGCTACAAGACACTATCCATCGCTTCTCTCGCCACCCAGCATATTACCCTAGTCTTCTCAGCGCCATTGCATGACCCGCTATTAAATCCAACTGCGCCCCCCGAAGCCTCCATCGCAGAACCGAGCACCTATGTTTTCTGCCCGCCTGTCCATAGGGGCCGTTATGCGGTAGCTCGACCTCCTTCCACTGCTGGCACCATCGATAGATAATCTTTGCACATCCTACATGTTAAATAGTTGTCACTGGTATCAATTAGTTGATAACAACACCTCTGGTCTCCTTACTATTATCCTCCAGCACCTCCGTTGTCCCGAACATGGTCCAAAGCGTCCCGACACAATACTCTGTCTCTAGACATTACGCCAGCAAGATTGAGAATGCGAAGCCGCTGGTCCAGAAGGTCATTCGTTTGCGCAGGAATTTCCGCTTTCAATGTGCTTTCGTCAACCTTGAGGCTTTTCTCCAGCTGCGCACAAATGCAGGAAAGAAGAGAATCGGACCGAGGCTGTGCTGATAAATTTGCTCCTCTTTGACTCAATCGCCATCTGCACCAAACTATCTGATGAGACAGAAGCAGGGCCGGAAATTCACTAGAAGATTTAAGATGAGGTTGAACCATAATAGAAAGCTTTATCTTATGTTCTTAGTCAGCCACAAAGAGAGACATTTGTGAAGGCGCTTGTTGGTCAAAAAATTGTCTGCTTTGTACTCCATACAAGGCCAAACGCAACGACAGAGGAGAGCACTCAGCTTTCTCTTCCAAAATGAATCTTGGCTCAAAGCAAGCTTACGAGATAAGAGTACGCCTTTTGTTAAGCAACAATGCACTTTGATTCATCTATACGGAGTAAAAATCGACTATTGTGTGAGTCCCACACATTTAAAAGGCCCTCAATTACCCCAACCTCAACAATTGGTCCATTCTCACCTTACTTCATACCTTGCCTACTAATCAAGTCTTTCCTCCTACTCAGAGCGACCCACTAAGAAGAAGGTGAGATTAACCTCCGCACAAAGTCAACATGTCTAACCAGTGCATCCTTGAGTTGCCAGTCCCCCCGCAGGACTTGGACAAACATGGTTTGCCCATCTTCTAAGCTTTGCTTCTGAATCACATCCTCAAGTCCCGCGCCAATAATCCCCAGCTGATGACCCAGTTCGGCTTCATCCGCAGCGGCTCCTGGGTGCGCTTCTACCGAGAATTCACACCAGAGGAAAAACGTCAACATGGGGAAGACGGACTGCAGCTGTTTAAAAAGCGTGATCTCGAGACCAATGAGGTCCAATCCACGTTTCACTTGGAGCAGGATCGAAAGGATATTGACGACTATGTGTACGAGGTGATGATGCCTTGGCTGAGGACGTCAGAGGTGACGATCAGGCCGGCGGGTACTGAAACGGTATGGCATTGGAAGAAATAAGGTGTGGGTGTTGATCACAACTATTGGTGAGCCTGAGTCTGTAGAGAGCAGATGGTCCTGGCCTTATTTGGAGGCAGAGCCGTTCTCGCTAAGCTAATGTAAAAATTCTTGATCATGATTTTGCTTTTGTTCTATGATCTGACGGCCCGGATGCACGTATACGATACCTATAATGACTGCTTGAAATGGGACACACGTTATTCGGCAATTTTAGGCAGATAAAGGAAGAGATACCATATCGATATTAACGTGTGCGAAATGTCTGGCACGCTAGGGAGAGGATAAAACCAATCGGCGGCTTACCCCGACAACAATCACTTCGAATCTATCATCTCGGGTGATTGCCTTCTGCTTGGGAGAAATTCAAGGCAGGGGAGATCCGGCGAATGGGAATAAACAGGGACTCATGGCTAATTCGTGAGGAGAAGTCCAGCGGCGGATTCCAAACTAAGGGCTGGCACGGTGTAGATTTATTTGACAGAAAGAACTATGTAGACTTCGACTCGTCTCATGGAGTTTAATTAGAGCCATGCCATTTCCTCTTACAATTTGACTTCTTTTCGAATCTCTTCGATCGCAGTCTTGACTTTCCATTCCCACAATAAGGGTGAGTTCTGGGTTTTATTGAGGAAGCGCAACCCGAGCGCCGGAGCGGGCTCTTTGTCTCCTCTTGGAGAGAGGGGAAAAGCCAGATCGTCTTCTGCCGCAAGTGGCAGCCATTTAAGCTTGATGGCATGATCAGAATAGCAGGGGAGACAAGACTGTGCTAGTAGAGCTCAGAACTCGGATCTTGGGTGTTCGATTTGGAATGCTCAATTGCTTCAGATACACTTTGGATGGGGTTTTTAGGGCTTCAGTCACGGCAGCAGAATATATTTACACACTTTGGAGAGGAAAAACCCTCAAGAAGGGAACGCAAAGCAACTAGACCCTGCTGCTAGATATATACTGCATTAGAGCGAGCGAGTGAGTTTCAAATTTCAACTGCACTTATTCTCCCGACTTGTTGTTGATAACGTGATTTGGGACAAATTCCAAAGGATCGAGCAGACCCAGACCGTCTGGCTCGATATCCTTTGTTTTGGGATATGTTACATTAAAACTCACTATTTCTCAACAGCTGGCCTGCTGGCCCAATGGTAAGGCGCTTGACTACGAATCAAGAGATTGCAGGTTCGAGCCCTGCGTAGGTCAATTCTTTTTTGCCTTCGCACCGTCCCTCGGTGCCGGGGACGCTGACTCTTCCATCTACACACCGATCCCCGCCCCACAATTCTGTATCCATCGAATCAATAACAACGGCACCACCCTCCTGCCTTCGGTTCAGTACAAGCTGCCATACAAGCATTCCGTCGAGGAATTACGAGTTGAATTTCGACCCTTGAAATTCTTTAGACATCTATTCTCCAAGCAAATGTCACGCGAAAGTCCTTGGGGTTGGTTTGGTGTGTTGGCAATGTGAAAAGAAGGTAGTCATTGATTGCTATACAACGTGATTGCATGGAACCAGCATTGACCAAACCAGTTCGCCGTAGCTATCTCAGATGCGGTGATGTATCAGGTGGTCTGAATATGAGGCTCAAGAGCGTAGCCAGCACCTAGGTTCAACGTTAACAATTATTCTTTCCTCCTACTCAATCACAACGATGAAGTTGACTGCCCGGGAACAAGAGAACCAAAAGCAACGAGCGCTGTGCGGAGACCAATGTTCACGTGTATGAGCTGCCGCAGATTGAATTCCACAGAGTTCTTAGACAATCCATCGTCAATTGGGGCAATGTAGTAGGAAGTAAACATTGGCCGGGATTAGGTACAGGTGATTTATAAACAACAGCGGCTGGAATTGATGTACGCTGAGCTGACAGTGCTGCAGGTACCTTATCATTCCGCACACCCAGGGGGCAATGTAACCGAGTCAGATGACAACTATATCTCTTGTATCAATTGCGGCGGCATTATGCCCTCCTTTCCGTATCACGAGGTGGAGGCGATGGGCTGCGTGCTTACATTCGTACGGCGGCCGAAGAGAACCAGTAGACTGGCACGGGTCCCGACAGAACATCGAGGTAATGACTTTCAAACCCAGTGAAGTTGTTATTATTTGCAGAATCTCTTGGTGCTGAACCAAGACACAAAAAGTCAGTAAGGACTTTCGTGAAATAGTTCAGACGTTGTGAGAAGAACCAAGGACTGATCAGCGCAAGGTTATCAAAGGGTATGTTACAGTGTACATGAAGTACTGACACATACGACCACAGGGTGTGGAAAACAGGGCTTCCCGTCCGCTCAGCCGTACTTAAGCCACACGCCGGGAGGTTAGTAGTTGGGTGGGTGACCACCAGCGAATCCCTTCTGTTGTATGTTTTTTACATTTGGTTTTCTCTGTCTTTTTCCTACATATCTGCATAAACTTGCTGCCAGGCAACCACCTATTTATAATTAGCTTTCTTTCTTTCTTTCTTTTTTTTCTCTTTTTTCTTTTTTTCTCTTTTTTTCTTAACAAACTAAGACATATCGAGGGTGGCGGGTGATAATTGGCAAAGAACTCCGTTCAGCATCTCCTCACCATTCGTAAAGTACACATATTGCCTAAAGGCATTCGAACTCATACTAGACTTTCCCATTTGCTATCAGTCCCACGCTCGCAGCAAAGCCCTGTAACCACGGATATCTTCTCGTATTTCTTAATTCATATGTTTTGAAACTCTTGCATCCTCGGTCCATAACACTCGAAGTCTGAAAAAGAAAAGGTTGATAGTGCCACTCAATACTATCATTTATCAGGAATCCAGTCCCAATATCCTCCTCATCCCCTTATTTTGCACCACCCACCCGCCTCCGACTCTGAACGCTCCTGGTCCCTCAAATTGACCTTCCACCTTGCCCATTGCCATATCGGTCAAAAAGTCTCCCAGGCGCTCAGTCGGCGAGTGCATTCCTGGCAGCGCATATCGGATAATCGGCACGCTCAGTGCCACTCCTATCCGTGGGAAGAATCCCTTCACTACCTGGGCGGGAATGTACGGCTGAATTGCCGGGTGCATGGCCGGGTCCACGAAGCCTGGTCTCATGCTGTCGGCCCGGAGGCGGGTGGGGATCTGCTCCGACAGCTTACCAAGCAGCTGTTCGGTCTCACCTTTGACTCGTGCAAAGATCGCAGAGAAGCGGCCAGGATTGTGTGTGGCTCCTTCACCCGAGACGTAGATAAAACGGAAAGGGTGCTGGGAGGAAGAAGACTTGAGAGTGGAGAATGCATCGGCGGCTGCAAGAGCATAGTCCTTGGTGATCTTGACATACTGGCTGTTTTGGCATTAGCACACTCCAGTTACGTGTTTTGTCGTCTTTCCGGGGGGCGGGGGTCAGGGGGCATCTATACTCTGCGTTGACATTGGTCGAGCTCGTTCCCAAAGCCCAGACGCATCCCTCAGCATCTTGCAGCTGATCCAGCAGCTCTGGCCCATAGACGTCAAAGTTCTTGTGGAGAATCACGCGGACCCGCGGATCTCTAGCATCGTCTGCCATTGGCACAGGTCTTCGGCTGAGAACTGAGATCTTGGAGATGGCTTTATTCTTGAGCATAGCATCCAGCACGGATGAGCCAACCAGGCCGGTTGCTCCGGTAAGAATAAGATGCATTTTGGGTGACTTGTTTTCAAGGGCTGGCTGTTGGGTTGGTAATGATGGTGTAGCGGTAGACAGGACCTTTTACTCTGAACGGAAGAATTAAGCTTATATTTTGCACCTTGAATGTATGCTACTTGGAAGTTTTGGGGCGCGGAATCGGCAACCTAAAATAGTTGACGTTATATTCTTTGCTGGGGCGGTGCACCTGAGAACCCTACCAGGTCTCACCGCAGAGTTTTATTTGCAAGACAACAATGCAGTACAATTCGCACGCTTCTTGTTGTGGCTCGATGCCCCGCACGATAAGGCTAAGTATATCCGCTTCGGATATCGGACTTAAGCCTTTAGAGCTGATGTGCTGACAGCTGAGCTGCCGTCCAATTGGCTCGCTGCTCGATTTGGCTCAACGGCCCGCATGCAGCGGGATTACATCCACTCCGGATCTCGGAGTTTAAGGCCCACGGGGGTTATCCTGCTGACACCTGGACTCGACTACTAGACTTGATCTATATCCTACCTGACCTAATCTCCCTCAATGCTTGGCTATATAATCTTTTCAGTATTCCCATTTCTAGCTAGTCATGATCTGCCTATATAACTCAAATCACAGAGGGTAGTCGAGACCCAACTTCGATCCAAAATACACGGACCTACAATACAGTACAATGTCACAATAGATCTAAGATGTTCTATCGAGGTATTGATTCTGACAGGACAGTGCTTCTCGACCACCTTCTTACAAGAATGACTATAGCAAAATCGAGAGAGCTAAGCGACTACGGATGTCGAGTTCTATTTCAACGTGGTCCAGGCTGTGCTCAGCAAATGGGTACGGTGATCCATCATACCGGCCTACGAGCCTCAACCCAGTCTTCACGTGAGAACTTTTGAGCTCCAAACGTGACGCAAGTTTCGTCTCTGCTAAATTGCACGGGGTTCATCTTTTTGGCTGAGGTCTTTCTCGTCGCGTGCGCCTTCAGTTCGGGGTTGAGATCTTATCTACAATAGCCGTCAGCAGCCGCCATCATCCGGCCGAGCGACCCGGAAATGGAAGTTTTCTCATCATGACGAAGCCACAAGCTTATTCTTCATAGAGCTTTCTTGCCTGTACTTGAATCTCGAAGATCTGATGCAGGGACCAGAAAATACTCCAGATCATAGAACTCCCCGTATCAATGCAGGACGATTCGCAATTACCCATCAACAACCTTTATGGTGAGAAGGTAGAACTATGAGACGTCATTGCAGGGTCGGAAGAATTACTTCTGTGGTGCTTGCTGCACAATTTGTAGAGAGAGTCATATCTTCATGCCTACCATTGAAGAGATTGTTGCACCATATGTCTTCCGATGCATCGGTCAAGCAACCCCCTTCATCCACAGACTGAGGAAGCGCTCGTGCTACGTCAGAAATACTTACTTCATGACGATGTGCCCGAATGAATTAACATAGAGCACCACTGTGTCTATTATTCTAGCTGATTATCTGTCCAAGGAGCTCCGATCGAGACAATTGGGAAGTTTGTACCATTGCCGACCAGTACAGATTGACCATGCGCCTACATTGTACTCCCGTATTGCTTCTCCTGGCCTTGTTCGCCAGCGGCTATACCATTCGAGAGAGTTCCTACAATGAGTGAGCCTGTTGCCTGATTCCGTGCGTGCTGCGACCGGTGTACTGCTTGGATTCAAGTGTTGGCCGCTGGACTGTTCGTGATCAGCATGACTACCGCGAGTGGCTGGTCGACGTGACTCGTCGCACCGAGAACAGTTCCCAGCAGTTGCACCCCACGGTGCGGGAGTTCGGCGACCTCATCGAGAGCCGGCCACATCTCCGGATGCTCTTTGCGCTAATGTTTCAGGCAGTTCCGCGGAGCCCTCGTTACCTCGATGAGCTCAGTGGACGGCCCCAGATTCGAGACTATCGCCACATGCTGCGCGTACTCGACCACCTTATCCAGACGGCGCCGGCCTACAGCACCCGGACAAACCGCATGAGCTATGCCGGAATCCCGCTGAACACCCTTCTAACTTGGCCGATGGGGAAGCAGAGTGGCTTTGCGGCCTTCCTGGATCCTGAGGTAAATGCCATGATCAAGAAAACTCTGGGCATCTGGGGCGAATACCTGCAGTCCCCGGACTCGGTCCGTATCCCTGGCAGTGCTCCCACCGACCGGTCTCGCCGACCTGACCGAAGTCGCGAGAATCGGACACACGAACTATACATTTGACGAAATTTTTATCGCCAACGGCACAGTACCGAACCGCGGCTTTCTGTCCTGGGATGACTTCTTCATCCGGTTCTTCCGCAAGGGCATCCGTCCCGTCGCGGGCAATGACAGCGTGATCGCGAATGCCTGCAAGTCGAAGCCCTACAAGGTGCAGCACAACGCGAGCGCCCACGATCAATTCTGGGTCAAGGAACGGCCGTATTCGATTGTGGACATGCTGAGCGGCGATCCGCTCTCCGAGAAGTTCATCGGGGGCACAGTCTACCAAGCCTTCTTGAGCTCCCTGAGCTACCATCGCTGGCACGCGCCGGTCTCAGGCCGCATCATGAAAGCCTTGCCTTGAATGGGTCCTATTACTCAGAGCCCCTCATCATCGACCTCGCCGCGCAGGAGCAGAGCCATGACTATGTCGACGTTACTGAATCTGATTGCCGCGCAGCCATACCTCGCCTCGGTGGCCACCCGCGCGGTGATCTTCATCGAAGCGGATGACCGGCCATCGGAATGGTGGCATTCATCGGCGTCGGGATGTTAGAGGTGTTTCCACGTGTGACATTACACTCAAGGAGTGCTACCATGTCCGCAAAGGTGATGAGTAGGGGATATTTCACTACGGGGGGTCGACCCACTGTCTCCTGTTATAGGAGGGCGTCAATGTGACAGGATGCCGTGCGACAGGTCAGGCTTACAATGTACCGGTCCGGGTTCACTTGGCGACTATTGGTTGATCGCGCTTCGAAAAAAAAAAAAAAAAAAACGCAGGATGTCACACTTCTTACCCTTCATTTAGAAGACGAGTTGCTTGTGGTCCCAGAGACTATAACAGCTCATCATCTCCAGTAGGCTTCTTACATGGATCCTCCGATAAACCAGTAAATATTAGTCTTGAAAAATATGAAAATGATTAAACCATCTGACAATCAGTAAAATTCTGACTTGATAAATGACCTTGTTCTCATCATTATTCGAGCCCTGAACAATCACCTGGCGTAATATGGCGAAGGAATTCATTGCTTGATGGTACCGCAACAGGCCTTAGTGAAATCTAAAGACGCACATATACTTAAGATTGCGTCTTCTTGATCCTGACCCGGAACGCATCGATTTTTCGAGCAAGCTGAAATGGTGGGTGCGAGCAGGATTGTCGAAAATCAGCACGGAAACTTTCATCGACAAAATTACCATGGACATATAAGATTGAATGAAAAATTAAAATAAAACATCAATGGCCTGTTCGGGAATCGACCTGAAAAACTGAATATGTGAGAGTACTGGTTAGATGTGTAAGGAACCCATCCCGCTTTCTCTCTCACTCTGTTCATGATATCCTTTGGCGACAGGAAGTGATACCATGGGGGGTGCTGGAGACGCAAGAGGAGAGTCGAGAAGATGGGAGAATAGACCCTTTCCTTTGTTGACAGGGATTGATGGTCTCGCGCGTGACCGCGATGTAGGAGAAGGTTTGTAAAGACGGGCCTAGGACGTTTCATTTCCTCTTACTCAATTGCTCTGTGGTTGCAGTGGGAACAATTTTTCCGAGTCCTGGTCTTTTAGTTTCTTGAAGGTGGTTATCTTTCAATGGCGAAGGTTCTGTATAGTAGCGCTCCGTAGTTTCCCCCACCCTTGCATTATTTGCACGGTCCTGCGCTTTGAGCATAGCACAGCAAAGTTCTTCGAGAAACGGACGTGGAAGCTTCGCTCGATGACTCATAAACCCAGCCTGAGTTGCAGTTTGTGCCCAATTGTCGACCATAAGTAACCGTGGGGGAATTGAGGACAGGTGTGGTTGTAGGCGTAAATAATCTGGTCGCAGTCAAAAACCCGATTAGGCATTTCATCCAGCTCAACGTTGCAGAGTTCTTTCTATAACATGGTTTTGCAGTTCCACGATCTGGTACTTAGCAGCTAGGATCCATAATCGTAGCAAGAACGAAATCCTATTACGAGAAGGCAAGTCAATGGAAGTGTCACCGCTGTACACCCAACCTAACAGCTCCGCGAAGACATCTGGATCATCGTTCGAAGAGTAAATAGGATCGGATGGGATGTGTTTCTCAGTGCGATTGCTGAGCAGCGAGTTGAAGTAGGGAGAACAACTGCATAACAATTCCACGTGAACATCGAATGGAGTCTCATCAGCTCCCTCGTCGATATGTACCATTCCAGCACTTAGAGCACTGAGAAATTTTGGTCAGTATGCAAAACATGAAAGGCTCTTCCAGTGTTCGCGTACAATTTCGCGGGAGATCTGGCCATTATGAGAAAATTGTTCCAGAGGAGCCTGAGAGTCCCTGAGGGTGCCCAGAGTTCGGCAGGGAAAGACCTTTTGTCTTCGCCGATCCAACCCGACACGATTATCCCGTCCCCGTGTACTGTACCTTGGCGTAAGGGCAGGCGGATGTCTTCCTGTGCGCAAGAACACGATAAACTCTGTTGACGGTGAAGTAGAGGTCTTCAGCCTGAAAGTAGATAAGTAGAGAGAGAAGCGGGATAAGGGTTGGCATGTACGTGCTAACTTGTCACAGATACTGCTGATTACTGTTGATCATGACAATTCGAGATGATCCTCAGTCAAGCTCAGCTTTCAATGAACCCATCCTGAGAGGGATACCATGGCTGTGGCCGTCATGCTCGTATTTACTCTTGAGGTTAGGGCCATGCAGGTAGAGGTTTCATGAGTACTCTACTGTACACAATGTTGTCGCGGTTGGGCCATGGGCTGAAAAAACAAGGGGTATGTTTTCGAGACGTCTCGCAGAGAGGAAGCAAAAGAACAAATTTGGAGCCAACCGTACAAATCTGACGTGCTCTCTCATGCTCGTACCTGTCGCTGGATGTCTCGATAAAAGTCAAGTCCGTGCCTCCGGGACTCTGGCCTCTGTGGGTCGTCGCGGGCCCTCCCGATCAGTTCTGCTGCGGGAGTGTGGGGACGGGGACCGCCCTGGAGTCGATCACCCGTACAACGAGTCTGTCCTCTATAAGAAGAGATGTGTATCTCAGTAGGCGCTTAGTATGATAAAAATTGCCAGAGTAGCAGTTTTATCAGTAAAGACGTCAAGGTACAGTATGCATCGCGAGAGAAACTCGTCAATATTCTTGCCAGGTCTGCACCAGAGGTTTTAGCTATAAAGATTAGGTTCATTGTTACGTTGGTTATGCGGTAACAGCAGGTATTATAATGTAGAGTAGAGAATCACTAGACTAAAGCCGGAATTGTAGTGTTTGGTGATGGTAGATTGCTTGGCCAGGCCCGTGTCTATCCAGACTTGCACCTGCACTAGCCGATCGCTGTCAGGAGCATGTCGAAGAACATCAGTTCGCAGAGAGGAATGAAATATTGACCCAGCAATATCACCCTTTCTTTCTGACGTCTATTATACTCGCAGATCAAAAACAAGTTTACGGACTAATCTAGAGGTTATAAAGAGTGAAAGGGAAAAGAAAAAGAAAAGAAAAAAGATAGAAGATTGAAGAACCCCAGAGAACAGCATGGTCGGCGGATGAATTCACCAACTTCACTGATGGAAACCGTACCCCTTATATCCTTTTCGGCGGCTAGATCATCCCATTCACCATGTCAGCCAATCACAACCCTGGTCATGCGTGACAAAGTGACATCCCATCCATGCATTAAATGCGGGGTAACACAAGAGAGGCCGGGGGATCAACAAAGCACATAAAACCTATCGTGGTATTCCCGAACGCGCCCCGACCACCTTCTCTCCCCTTTGTCACCGTCAAGCTCTCCAACAGACGCGCCATCACTTTCACACTCCCCCTCCCCTCTGCAAGTTCGACTGAATTTCCTCCCATCCAATCGAATCCCCGAACCAAGCACCAATGGCAAGCTCAACAGCCTCTCTTATACGGTACAGCCACGCCCGTCAGCCACCGACCACCAACATCGTGAAATACTACATCCCCAAGTATCTGCTCCCATGCTTTGCGCCCATTAAGCTCCCGACAATCCTGTCTCTCGCCTATCGGGCGGCCAGTGTCGAAGGACAATATCCTAGGGTCATCCTAATCAGGTACGGAGCCGAAGGCACGGCATCTATGATTGATATCTCCTCGCTTCCAATGCTCCCTTATAGTCATCACAGCACACAAGGCAGGCTACAAAGGCTAACCCAATTCTCCTCGACTTTCCCCCACCAGATCTTCCATCCACCTCACGAGGTACCGAAAAAGGGGCCGGACCAAACAGCTCCGGAACACCTGGCACATGACGATCAGCTACAAGAGCGCGGCCCACCTGGCCAAGGGCTCCCACATGACGGCGCATATTTACGTGAAGAATAAGCATCACCCGGTGTTTCTGCGAACCAATCTTTGCACTGAAAGGCCGGATACGGCGAAACAGGCGTCGGGGCAGGTAGTTTGGGGATCGGTGGATAACTCGCAGCATATTACGCGGGAGATTGCGTATGGATACCTTCCGCAACGGGTGCAGAGGATGTCGGATACGTGTGGTTGGGCTTATGCATCTCGTGAGAAGAGGCAGCCGTGGGAAGGGCGAGGAGGGCTGATTCGTTTCGTCTTGGCCCGTGCAAAAGAGGGCGTCAAAGAATGATTCTCTGAGATTTGGAATCCGGTCAATGTCTTGCGAGTTAGCGTGTTGTCATTTTCTGTGTTATCTATTTGCTTCTCCATCATCTTCTTCTATGCTTTCTTTATCGAGTCTGTTGTTGTTTGGCATGAAGAGTATCGTGCTCTATGCCTCCCAAATTGAGGTACACACACAGAAACCCCCACACTAGTCAAATGGGCGAGATCTCATCCACATCCCCTTCTATCCGATAACCAGCGTGTCCTCGGTCGGGAAGCTATACTGCGGAACTTCGAGATTAGTCGGGGCGGGGCCCTTGCGCGCCCGTCCGGAGATGTCATAGTGTGAGCCTGGCACGGACAGAACCAGCCCCCAAAGTCCCCAGACTCCCCAATGGGCACACAACCCAAATGAGTGCAGACACCTTTAAAAACCAAGTCAGCAATTCGGCCTCAAAGCACAACTGTCGTCAATCCACTGAAAGGAACACACGACTTACCCAGCATAATCAACCACTTGGCTTCAGCACGCGTTCCTCGTCCGGCTGCGGATCACGAAGAGACTTCCAGTCCGTCTTGCGCGCCTCCTCGACCTCATTCGGCGTGCGATGCCGGATGAAGACCGGCTTTCCGCGCCACTTGATGATGATCTAGACGGGCAGGACTTTCAGCATCTGTCGGACCTGCGATCCGGTGGGGGCAAACTCATGCTCATACATTCTTCCCCTCGGGAATCGCACCGAGGCCAATCTCGACCTTTGCTTGCGCGAGGACATCAACGGATGCGCACATGTTGGCCAGAAAGCCTGTACGTTTTGTATTTCACCTGTTAGCTAGAATTTTTCGCACCACGAATGCTATGTGCAAAGACACGGATGGACTGCATCGGGGATTGCTCCACTAACTCGCAACCGTATCCTTAGCTCCCACAGCCGTGGTGACACCCAGCGCTCCCGCCATGAAATACGCGATGTTCTGATGGCCCGGGGCGGCCCGCGGGCCTCGTAGGCCTTGAAGCTGGGAACTTTGAGGGTGTCGTAGGTCCCGTGGCTGGGAGTCACGACATATTCGGGAGTCTCTGCCCGCTTGGGGCCGATATCGTTACTGACGGGGGCGGTTTGGATGTTTAACACTGGGATTAGCGCACGCGGAGGGTTGCGCAGGACGGTTCGGGTAATTAGGCTGAGGGATATTCTGGCACGTTTTCCTGTGTCGATGTAGGCTGCAGTTGAGACGTTGATGAAGAAGTTCTGGAGGAGGTAGGGATTGGAACTCTCGGGAAAAGTCTATGGCAGGCTTCATATGCATTTGAATTGGCTTTGCATTGACGTCAGCGGTAGGCCATTATAACTTGTTTGTGGTCCTGTGTTGACTTCAACGATTACTCGATTGACTTTCTCAGATCTCCCATACCAGAAATGAGATGTGGCTTGGTCGCACCGATTGAGCACGATGTCAACAGCGTTAAGTAGTAGTGCTGTTGAGTGCACTTATGTCACCAGGCACCGGTTGAATGTGCTGTGCAGGTCTTTTTTTTTTTTTTTTTTTTTTTGGCTCTATGCTCTCTGCCATCACTTGCAAGCGTCATTTGCATGGCTTACTCCGTCCAGGTATGTTAAAGGTGATATGCTGCGACGGGGCCAGAGTTCTCATAGATATGCCGCTTGCTTTGCCAGCAGGCACATTGGTAGTGTCATGTGACGGCGGAGTATTAACTTCCCCTCTGTCCCGCCCTTGCCCTCCGTAACTTATCCAGTTGAATGAGGCTGGCGAGGGGCATGTTGAACGGAATCGACCGAGGCCTCGGTGGCTGTTGCGCGACATCATCATCTAATATTGCCCTCTGCTCTCCGTTGGTTCTCTCATCGGTTGAAAGGGTTGGTCTCCGGCAATTGTGGGGAAGCAACGGACTTAAGCTACCTCCGGCAATTGTGGGAAGCAACGGACTTAGGCTACCTGGAGCTTCGGTCTACGGCCTCAAATCCGGGTCTCTGTCTGAGCACGACCACGCACAATATAATTTCCGAGTATATAGAAGTATGCGAGCCCTTGCAACACGTAACATAACACATCTTCCCGTCAAGAAACCCTCGACCCTAAAACATCCTTAAGGAAACAACGATGACATCCACCGTCGTCTTCATCACTGGCGCCAACACCGGCATCGGCTTCCAGATCGTCCGCGCACTCAGCGACTCCCCGCGGAGCTACCACATCCTCGTCGGCGCCCGCTCGTCTACCAAGGCCCACGACGCTATCCAAGCCATCCAGACCGAATTCCCCAGCTCGTCGAGTACACTCACCCCGATCATCATTGACATCGAAGACGACGCATCCATCCAACATGCCTACGAAGAGATCTCGTCAGCCCACGGTCGGGTAGACGTTCTAATCAACAATGCAGGTGCGTACATGTCCTGTACAAAATGACTCTCCAAGAGCCCCAATTCCAACCATTCCACATCAAGAAAGAATCTTAACACCTTTGCAAAGGCGCATCCTTCGAATCCCCGGCCACCCGCGGTGACCTGACGTCCGACCGCGACCTCTGGAACAGAACCTGGAATGTCAACACGACCAGCACGCAGATCGTGACCTCGACATTCATCCCACTGCTGCTCCAAAGCGACGATCCCCGTCTTCTCTTCATCACCTCGGGGACCGCCACCCTCGCCGGAACCGAGAACCTTGCGATCGCCGTCAACCGGGCCCCGACCGCGACCGGGTGGCCGAAACCCCACTCCGGGCCCGGGGTGGGCGTGCCGGCCTACCGCAGCGCTAAGACCGGGCTGAACATGCTGATGCGCGAGTGGCATCGCATCCTGCAGCCAGACGGGGTGAAGGTCTTTGCCATCTCGCCGGGGTATCTTGCCACGGGGCTGGGGGGTAGTCCCGCGCTGATGAGGGCGATGGGTGCCGGGGATCCGGCGGTGGCGGGCCCGTTCATTCGGGCGGTGGTGGAGGGGGAGCGCGATGGGGATGTGGGGAGGGTCTTAAACAGGGACGGCATTCAAGAATGGTGATGGGTCGTGATCGACTGTGCATTTCTATAATAGTTGTAATCCAAGACCTGTACTCGGACTTACAGCACCGACAAAACAATCCTGGTGTAACATCGTGGGAGGTAAAAGCTTCATTGTCGTTCTGACTCTTGGTTAGGTACCATCTGAGGTAATATATACATTACTCGAAAAGCAATGCCGTACGCAGGCGGACAAAAAAGAAACGATACAAACACCCCCAACAGGAACAACAACAGGCCCACCACCAGCGATTAGGAGGGCTGATGCACTACGTGCGACCTTTGTCGAGGTCGTTGGCCAGAATCAACCCTCCTAGCCGCTGGTGGTCTCCATTGCCTCGCTCCCCCGCGGAGTCGCTGCTTCCAACGCCTCTCTACATAGCTTGGCTAAGAGATCCAGGATTCGTTCTCGATGCTCTGGAATAAACCAACGCAGCTCGAGGCAGCAGTACTATAGGGCTCTTAGAAAGGACTTCTTCGAAAAGCTTCCTATAGTACTTACCTTGCACTCGTAAAGACGATAGAAATTGAAGTGATCCCCGCCTGACAAGAGGCCAAAGAGCGGCCGAGCAGGTTTGCCCGTAGCTACCTGGTGGTGCTGAACGGCCACTAACTCGGTTATTTGATTAGCAATTAAAGCTCTCCCGGGATCTTTCCTGCAAGCAATGTTTACTTACGTATATATCCTAAAAGCTGGGGAGCCCCCTTCACTCAGATTGACAGCTGTCTTTGCATCAATAGAGAGACTTTGACCGTATTGCCTGTGCACTTACCGAGTATCCACTCGGGCCTTTTCCCGCAGATTTGCCCCTGCCACCAGCCACAAGGCCCAAACGTGACGAGCGACATGGCCAGGGCGATCATGACCATGATGGCCGTCGGTCCGAGGATCTGCCAGGAGACGACATTGTCGGGGGAAAATTCGTGCCCACGTGGGGGCGTTCATCGTGATTTTCTCCATGGAAGGGTGAAGTTCATGAGCGCCTCTATTGATTGAGGTGCTGGCTGACTTGGTCTTCGGACTCGTCGATACCAAGAAAGACTCAATTGTAATACCCTTGTCTCATGAAGTAATTCAAAGAAAGACGAAATGATGCATTCTGCCCGAGAGAGAGAGAAAGCTGAATCTCGCAAGGGAAGGTATGGGGAGAATGTCTGAGATAGGTAGTAGGAAGGACTTCTGTATGGAGTGCAGTTCAGGAAGGAGGTAGCTTGAACCACTCTATTCTTTATAGAAGGGAAGAGCGGACCTGTCATATTGTGGCGGTGGTGAATCATCGCGGAGTATGCAGTGAAGAAAGAGCATCAGGCATTCAACTATATATCCTGGCGCATTCACTTGTACATCAGAATTGTTCTATGCTTCACTACTCTCTGCCGACAGGTAAGATCTTGCCTTGATGAGACGTAGAATCACAACCTCGACTATTCACCGTAATAGCACAGTTATCTCTTGTACCCGAAGGCGGGTAGATACCGTACAGGTGAGCCAGTGGGTAAGGCCACAGGTCTAAATATGTTCCATTGAAAAGCAGGATCGGAGGAACCACATGAATCTGTAAGAAGAATTCCAAGGATACAGGCTAAACACTATCTGTCTACCAGGGGTATGCTCTTGCTCACGGGACTGGGAGCCCGGGTCCCTGCCGATGTCGCCGCGCGTGTCACCGGCATGGCGCACGATTTCCTAACCCCGCAACCTGTCCACGGCGCAGATGTCTACTTGCTGCGCTGGATCCTGCATGACTGGTCTGACACCTATGCCGTCAAGATTCTCCGTAACCTCACCCCCGCTCTCACGCCCGGCGCCCGGGTGGTAGTCAATGACATATGTATTCCTGAACCCGGGGTTTTGGGGCCGAAGGCCGAGCGAGATATTTGGTAAGCCATCGCCTTCCCGATGACATCCTATTCCCTACCTTACGCCCCTGCCACCTCTCTTCCTGATTCCCTTTGGCTGGTATCTGCGCCTTTGAACTCTCCTTTGACTGACGGGCCCACGCGTTCCCCTTGGGATCATGTGTATAGGTATATGGATATCTCGATGAAGGCGTTCAACAGCGCCTGCGAACGAGATGCGGAGACCTGGAAAGCGTTGTTCACCGAGGCGGAGTGAATGGGGTGAGAAAGGGTTTTGATGATGAATTCATGCTCGCCTTTCTGTTATCGTGTTGTGGGCATGTATGCACTTTGAGGGGATATAGCTCGTCAACAATAGAATGCACATCATACCCTTGGTCCTTGCCTTCGTTTGGATCTTTGATGCTTTTGATGACACCTGTGAGAGAGGTGGAAGATGCTTGGATTCTGACTACCTCGGGCTATCTGCGAGGAACTAGCTAAGGCCTCCGAGGTGGGCGGTGAGTGGCAGCCTGGGCGAGGAGCACAGGACCTCCGTCAGCTTTCTCCGGAGAGAAGAATAGATGGTGCAATTCCCCGTTGTAGGAGGGTGAAGGGAATTTTAGGACGCAGGGGAGGTTCTGAGGCGAATAAGTGAACGTCTTTGTAGTAAGAGCTCTTCCGGGATATATGAGATGAGGAATAGTTGTGGTGGAGATTATGTATGATACAATGACTGACTCCTGGCGATGATAATTTGGACACTTTTCTCTTCATGGGCCAGAAAGAAGACTCTCTTTGATGTAGGATAGACGCAAATCAGCCTCCAGTTTCTGGTCATTGGAAAATAGCATCACCGCTGAGTTATAGTAGTATCTAATTGAAAAACAAAAGAGAGAGACAAAAACAAAGACAAGATCACCGGGTATTATGAAATAAGAACCTCGGGCACTAATACACGGTGAGACCTGTTTCTGCTTGAAATATGCATCCAAGCACCATTCGAATAGCTGACGGACCAATCGCACTTGCACCACCTATACGGTGACTCACGCTACACGACGTATCATCATTCGCACGCGATCCGCATCCTTCATGCGTAGCAACAACTGCATGTCAACGTCCTGCGTAGTGGCCAGCACCCTTGCTTGGGTATCCCGGAAACTTTCGCCGGGATTGGCGACGGCGTCGACACGATGAGTACGCAGGAGAGTAGCCATGACGGCTACAAACTCCACTTGTGAGAATTTATTGCCGGGACAATTCTGTGGTCCGTCCGACCAGGGCAGAAAGCTACTCCGCGCGGGGGTAATGACCCGCTCGGACGCTCCAGCCGCCGTGATCCAGCGCGAAGGCTTCCAGGCCATTGGGTCGCTCCAGTACTGAGCGTCGATGTGCATGGCGAGCAGGCTGGGGTGAACGCCAACATCATTAGGGATGACAATTGTCCGATCACTGACTTGAAGGGATTGGGGTTCGCTGCTGGTCCACTTCGGCAAGGCTTGAATTGGGGGGAACAGGCGGAGAGTCTCGAGCTGTTCGATCGGAGAAATTGAAATACATTTCTCAGCGTCAGTGATTTGGTGAATACAAGACAATAAGGCACGTGGATTCGTGCGCAGAGGAACTTACCATAATAGATCGACAGCGGCAAAGGCGTGGGAAGAGATCAGTATAGTGATTCTTGATTTCTTCTTCGGTGAGTCCCTGCAGCTCCTCGGCCACCCAGTCTTGAACCTCGGGATATGCCGCCAGCAGGAGTAAGCCAAAGGCAAGCGTATTGGCGGTGGTATCGTGGCCCGCAAAGTTAATCACAAAAATGTTCCCAAAGATCTCATCCACCGTAAGACCCTTGGGTGGGGAGCCAGAAGCTTCAGTCCCCCTCTCGGCGTCTGCCTTCTGCTTTAGGTCCATGGCCCGCACAAACGATGTCATCAAACCCCCTTTGCCAGCCTGTCCGTGATTCAAGGCCTTGGTCTCTTCATCCAACATGCGGACCATATATCGCTGAAAGTCATCGGCTGCTTTGGAGATTTGACGCCATGATTGAGGCGCGAATGGAAGCGCCAGCCATTTCCGCGGTAGAACCATGAGAATAATGCAGTTGTCCAGGACGGTCTGAAGGGCGTCACGGTAGCCTGCGTTCTCTTTACTAGGAGCGGAAAGAGCCTCCTGACCAACGGCGCGGTCATTGGCACTCTGGAAAGGAAACGACTTGCGAAAGCCAGTCGCAGCGAGGACGTTGAGGGATAAGGTGCGCGTGTCCTTCGCAACACTGGCAATCCGACCCTCAGCGGCATCATCCCATGCTTCAAGCATCTGGCGTGTCTGCTCCACACTTTCGTCCCATACGAAGGACATGACGCTCTCATTGAACGGAGTGGCCAGGACCTTGCGATGGCGTGGCCAGTCCGTCCAGCTGGCGGTAGATATGCACGGCCCATAAATCTCCAACACTTCTATATCAGCGCAGGGGGTCAGACAGTCTGCAGATCGGCGGCAGAACGAGGCAGAGGTCCGCACGTACTGTACAGGTGACTGGGCCGGATGAAGTCGGTTCGACGCTGGAAAATCTCATGAATGGCCTGCGGGTCGGCGACATTGACGTAGACATCGCGTGGAGTGACAATTGCCCAGATTGGTCCAAAGCGACGATGCGATTCCCCGCGGTCGGCAAAGTACCAGCCACGGCGGGAGTATCGGCCGAAGCTGTAGTTGCGCCAGTTGATGGGGAGCCGGTCAAGCCAGGGCCAGATGATGGGCTCAAGAACCATCCACAGAAGATTCATTGGATCGGTGTAGAGGCGCACCAATGGAATTCCCATAGTCGAGGCTCGCCGATAGTTTCTTTCCATCGACACAATGCTCCATGACAGATATGAAAAGGCCAGCAGGCCGACAATATCGAGGATCATGATGCCACACACAAACAATAGGAGGCAATGGTAAGGGGATCATCACCAGAAGAGCAAGAGAAAGGTAGGCAGGCGAGAGGTAGATGGAGAAGAACGTGGGTGGGTGAGCGGAGAGAGAGAGAGAGAAGAGAAAGAGAAGACGCAAAAGGAGTAAGCACCTAGGGACCTAGTACTATTAGGTACTGTGCGTACTGTACCTATTTAGGTAGCCTTACAGGGGTCCAGCTCGTCTTATTTGGCTCGCTACTAGGGAGCTCGCAATCTTCCCCTCAGTCAATCTGCTTCTTACCACTAGCATTACTAGCGAATACATTCAGTACTTTTCAAGTCAGGATCAGCTGATGCCATGAGTCGAGGACAAGGATCATTATGATAGTGTCAATTGAACACCTAAAGCTTCCAAAGTGAGTCTCTGCTCTGGAATGAAGCAGCCGGGAAAGAACAACACAAATTTAGGGCAAGGGGGGCACCAACAGTTCCCGCCAAGTTCACCACCACCCCAGGCACTTTTCAGTACAGCACAACTAACCCATCAAATCAGAGCTGATAGGTTGGGGCATGCTTGCTTGCAGCCTACTAACGGAAGTGGCTGGGGGTTTGATTGGCTCTTCGTCCCTCTTTTCTCCTTCCGTTTTTCGTGGAAGCTGGTACCTTGAAAACAACTATCATCTCAGCACAAGGCTATACCCGATGCCGAGGAAAAGATGCACTGAACGGCGCCTTTTAGTCTAGTGATGAACCAAAGTGACTAATTCAGCGTTTTCCCAAGTGGGGGGGGGGGCAAGGGCATTGCCCGTATGAAAGATGCCTAGCAATAGCTCGCAGCAAGTCGAGTAGCTCACGTTATCGCACAATTTACCCAAGTACTCTGATTTGCTGACTTAGCACTCAAGATTCAGCCACAATTGATGTCCCTTCTCCTCCGTTCCTCGTCACCAGCCTTCCTTCCCAAATCAATCTAGAGGCCATAATCTCCACCATCACCCACCGGATTCTTATAAGGACATCGGTCAAGACACGTTCACTAGTGATAAACATGGGCAATATCTTTCCTATCCTTGGCTTCGGATCCCTCGGGGTCATGAAGGGTAGGATCCTTACTCCTGTTACCCGAGAGGTGCGTAAAAAAGACGAAAAGTCCAAGAGCGCTGATTTTGGGAACCAACACCAGGTTCTTTGGGCGCCTGGTTTCAAAGCCTCATGTATGGAGGGTACACCCCAGCCGGAGAAAAGTTTTTGCCAAGATAACCAGTATGCGCATTTTGGGTGGCTAGATCGTGTCTCCATTCACAAGTGGGGTCTCTGGGCTTGCGATGGTGGTCTTGGATTATGCCCGGAGGCTTGTATCTTAAGGTTTCGTTCGCATGAGATCACCTTTTATTTAAAGGGGGGAGGCAAGTCAAATGACTGTGATTATACCTTTGAAGCCTAGCCTTGCAAGACTATGAGATCAAGGCAATATTTCCAACAACCTCAATATATCAGACACCTTTCTTTGAAGACAAAAGCACCGGCTGGACCATCCACTCGGGAATGCCTTGTCGTAATAATTATTGTATCGTCTAGGAATCGCGGGGCCAAAGGCTCACCGCCTTTGGATGCGCCGCAAGAGGATCGATCCATCGGAGCGGGCCGGGCGACCATTCACTTAACCTCGCCCCACCGCCCCTGCCCCCATCTCCATCTCCATCTAGAGAATCCCACCGTCGTTCCTTTTGAACTCATCTCCAATGTGATACAATGCTCTCTCTACTGCCTGGCGAGCTTCTTCTGTGTGTAGCCGAGCACCTCGAGAACACCGCCGACATCAACGCCCTAGCCCGAACATCCACCTATTTCTACTCTCTCCTGAACCCCCTTCTTTACCGCTATGATTTCAACTATAGCGAGTACAGCAAAGCCCTTGCCTGGGCCGTGCACATGGGCACAGAAGGGACCATTCGACACTGGCTGGAGGCCTCACGCCGGATAACTACAACTCCCTTCATGATGACCACCGCCAGCACCACCACGACACAAGCCACCGCCGCCGCTGAGGCTTTACCAGAAGCAGCCAGCCACGGGTATGAGTCTATTGTGCGCCTCCTTCTCACCGTGGACGGCCTCCCAGTCAACCGACGGAATAACCGCGGCGAGACGGCTCTGGCACGAGGAGTAGGCCACGAGACGATCGTGCGAATGCTCCTCGCCCACCCGGACATCGATCCGAACGCCAGGGAATCTGACGGGATCACCCCGCTGTGGCGCGCGCTGCAGCAGAACCAACTTCTCACACTGCAACTTCTGCTAGACGCTAATAGAATAGATCCAAACGATTCGCTCGATGGGAATGAACGGAGCGAGACTCTCCTATGGTGGGCGATACGTTACGGACGCATTGATGCGTTACGGTTGCTTTTCGCGCATCCGCAGCTTGACCCGAATCGACATTATGCAGAGCCTCCCCTATGGCGCGCAGCATGCGATGGAAACGTGGCGATGATGAGACTGCTCCTAGCCGACGATCGGATGGATCCCAATTTGCGGACTGCGGCCGGGTCGACCCCGCTGGGAGTGGCAGCGTACAACAAGCTGGAGCCGGGAGTTGACTGTCTAGTGGCGCATCCTGGGACTGACGTCAATGCGACCGATTATGAAAGCAAGGGGACGCCTTTGATGATCGCCGCGCGCTGGGGACACAAAGGGGTTGTTGCACGGCTGCTGGCATGCGACGGCATCGATGTCGATGCAATCCGCGAGTACGATAGAGACACGGCCCTCAGCCGAGCAGCAAAGAGCGGACGGGACGGGATTGTTCGCATGTTGCTGGCCACGGGTGAGGCCAACCCCGACCACAGGAATTGGGAAGGTGTGACGCCGTTGTGGGATGCGACCCATCGTGGTCACGTTCCAGTCATTAAAACTCTACTTGAAACCGGGGCTGTCGATACAGAGATCACGGGAGCCAGCGGGTACACTCCTCTTCTTATGGCCACCAAGGCGGGTAGTGTGGACGGCGTGGAGCTACTGCTTGCCGCCGGCGCCAATCCCGACTTCACTGGTCCTCGGAAGGTAACCCCAATCTCCATAGCCGTTCGTGCTGGATACACGAGCATTGTACGTCTTCTCCTGGCCTCGGAGAGGGTAAATGTCAATTGCCAGAATCTGAGGGGACAGACTCCTTTGATGGAGGCGGTTTTACGTTGGAACCTCGAGATCATCAAGTTACTGCTGGCTGCGAAGAATGTAGACATAAATATCACGGATATCGGAGGGCAAACACCCCTAACCTTGGCAGAGAGGTATGGAGACCAGGATATCGCCAACATACTACGAGACCACGGCCGCGCAAGGCTGGCTTAGCATAATAAAGTTTTTTTGGACTCATACCTCGTGACTTGTCTGTTCGACAGCATGCAACAGGGATGTGAATCTCTTAGCAAATGCAGGTTTGCGCTATGATCGAGGTTTCCAGACTGCAGTGAGTGCTTGATCAGAGACGCCGAGTACCAGCTGGTTCGTGTACCTGCTCTGTAGGTGGTTTCGGGATTGGCGTTTACCTAAAATGGCCGACAGAGTGGTCGAAGTCATTGGATGAATGAGGATTCTGTCAGACCGGTTTGGTCTGCTTACCGTGGCCGGGATTTGACTTCCGATCACTCCCAAGTCACATAACGAAGCAACGGTAAAATATGACGCGCGAAGTGGTCATCCCGTGACTCAGACCTCACCTCGTGATACCAGTCTCGAAACCAAACTCTTGTTCCTCTTACAATCACTCCAAATATCTTAGACACCATGGCTACTTCCCTTGACTCTGAAGACGATTATCAAAGGATCGGCGCAGGTTTCTGCGGCACGGTCTGGGCACGAAGTCCAACAGGGCCTGCCGTCAAGCGAGAAGATGGAGGACCCTCTCGATCACTCGCCAACGACTTCACAATGCACAATCGAGCCTACGCGGCTTTCCTAAGCTTTTCATACGCTAAGCGCAACATGAGGAACTCCTCGACGCAGCTCCAAGCGCGCATACCTCAGTGTCACAAATACATCACCCCACAGGACCAGTCCTGGTGGGATACAAATCTCCGATGGTTCCCAGATGGATACACAGCCTGTAATGCGATCCTGTCTGAGCGAATCCCACCTTTTCCCGAGCACACCAGACGTCTTCTCGTGGACAGGTACTGTCCTCCTGAGATTCGCCATGACATTCTCCACAGCGCCAGTAATGAAGCCTGCCTCATCCGACCGTACATCGGCCGGCAGCGCACCTACAGCACGGCGTTGAACGGCCGATCGCGATTCCGAGGGTTTTCCCTCCGCAACTTCCCGTTACATGTCGACCAGATGGCGGAACTGGGGATTAGCACCGAGGATGTCGACTGCTATGCGGGCATCATGGGCGAAGCACTCGCCACATTCCACTGGGTTGCGAAGATGGATGCGAACGACGTCGAATTTGTTTTGGCTCCAATGTCGCCAACTGTTGTCAGCACCGAGCACAACGGAGTCATGGACACCACTAGTAGTAACGACGGCACCAACATCATCACAAATATTCTGGGGACACATTCCATGTGGGTCGTGGACTTTGACCTGTGTCACTTCATCTCGATGGACCTGAAAGGCGTTCAGCAAGCTGTCGAGGCTTTCTTCAAGAACGACCCCTTTTGTCCACGGCCGCACACGGCACACTGGCCTGCCTTCCGCGATCAATATCTAAGTGCTACTGGAAAGATTGCCCGCATCTATTATAAGGATGGGGTCGATGTTATATTCAACCTGGCTTGTCAATTTGTCGAGCTTGTGGAGTCGAGCAAGTGAAATTCAGAGCTTAAAGTGAATGGTGGTGCCTGACTGTGTTACTGCTTGATACAACACCCCACTCCTCCACAATGATCTCAATTATTTCAGATCCATTCTGTGTTTCTTCCCTTTACACCATGTCCCTGTATAGAATTCGTTCCTTCGCTCTTATCCTACTCAGCGTCCGTGGTGAAAGTCTCTATTGACGCAATCAACATCTCCCTACTCACAGCTAAAAATGGCGAGTCGCCGCGAAAACCAAGGTACAGATACTTCCTGGACGAGCTCACTGCAAGATGCGATGCAGCAAAACCTCCGGCTCGAGGAGCGCCTGGAGCAAGACGAGCTCGAGTCCCCGCAAGCTCGACTCAAGAGACTTCTTTCCACTCGATCCGCGGTATCAACCTCATCATCCTTCGCCGAACGACAACAGGCAGCAGTTGGCTGCAATGCCCCCTTTCGCGAAATCGGGACAGGCTCGATCGGAAAGGTGTTCGAGCAGGGGGGCACACTATGGGCTTTCAAGGTCCTCCTAATCGATCGCACTGATAAGCTCTGGAACAACTACTTGATGCACCTCCGAATCCAGGACAGCTTTGACCAGCTAGGTTATGATGCCAGCGGGCTGGAAATTCCCCGAGTGGCCTGGTATGCGAATAAAGAAGCCGACTTTTGGCCCGAAAACCTTCACCTTTTCCCCGATGACCCGACCTTCCCTCGTCGCCCTCGCGAGATCCTGTGCATGGAAAGGATTTTCCCGCTGCCCCAACCGATCAGGGACGCACTCATCGACCTCTTCTGCAACCCGAACTACATCACTGCAGCGAGAAGCTCCAGTGCGAACAAGGATTGTCTGATCCGTTTGATGCTCGGCCGCAAGCGCTACGGGTCTTCGCTCCCGGGCGGAAGCCGCTTCTTTTCGCTGCGCAACTACAAGCTTCACGTCGACCAGATCCAGGAACTCGACCTGGATGCAGACGCATACGCCACCAGTATGGCCGACGCGCTCGCCATCCTGCACTGGCACGCACGCATTGACGCGATGGACGTGGAGTTTGTCCTAGGAAGCACACCCTTCGACCTCAACGCGGTCCGCCGCCCGGTGCTCCTCCGGGACGTCACGCGTCTCCGCCCAGGAACCAGTACACTCGAACGCGCGACCAATCGTGTCCCGAATTTCAAAAAGCGCATAGTGAGTCTCTGGATGCTGGATTTTGATGCCTGTCGGACCATCTCAATGGACACCGAGGGCGTCAATCGCGCTGTGCAGGCGTTTGTCGATAACGAACCTTACTGCCCCCGCCCCTTCACAAACGACCGCTACTCCGAGCGACTTTGGCAGCTGTTCTCCCAGCGTTACGTCGAGACCGGACGGAAGGTGATGACGGGCTCGCTCCTGCAGCCCTTGCCCCGGCAGTTTATCAACGGGGTCATTGCCAAGCTCGCCCCGCCCCCCCGTGTGCCCCCTCTCTTACGGTCTCCTGGCCCCGCGGCGCCACCTGCCACTCCATCGGAGAGGGGCAGAATCCCTGCCGGTTCGCGACAGACAACATCTACCGGGGCCCGCTCTAGTCATCGTTCCAGGGGTCGCAGAAGCGGTCGCGACTCGGGGCGCGGTTCCTCGTCTATAGGTTCGGGGACGCGAGGACCTACGGCCGATGAAGAAGAGGGTCGTCGACCCCGTGGAGGACAGCATGGTGGAAGACATCATCGTCGAGATTGACGATTTCATGGCTGTGTTTGGCAAAACGTGCAAACTTACTTGACTGGCTCATCGACCGCATGGTCACTACTCAAACGAGCTGCGGAACATAGCCATACCCGCATAACAAATAAAAGTCTTCTTCGCTTCAAATCAGGCTCTGTAGATTACTCACAAGCTTCAACAGTTAACAGGTCTGAACGATGCTCAAACGAGCTCCCTCCCCTCCCTCTTCGCCAAAACCTGCCTGCGCTCTCCAGACGTCGCCAAGCCCGACCCCAACCTCGCCGAACTCCAAGCTCTAGTCCTCAGCCAATGCGCCAGCACAGCCAAGGGCGGCAGCGCCGAGCGCGCCGCCGCACGGCTGCTGCACCCGCTCCTGGTCGCCACGATCCGACAGCTGGGGCTGCTCAAGGTCCACGGCGAGTGCACGCTGGCCGCGCGGAGTGCGCGCGCGTGGGAGACGTGGATCGGCAAGGAGTCGCGCAAGCGCGTGCTGTGGGGCGTCTACGCCGTCGACTGCTACCAGGCCCTCCTCTGCGGGAGCAAGTCGCTGCTCTCGCCGCAGGAGACGCGGGCGTCGTTCCCGTGCGACGAGGCGAGCTGGGCAGCCTGGTTGGCAGCGGGGTGGGCGGCGTTGCCCCCGCAGGATCCGTCGAGTTGCTTCCAGTCCTCGGTGAAGGGGTTGATGGCGGGGCGGGAGGCGTCGACGGCTTCGAGGCTGACGGCGTGGGATTTGAATATGTTGGTCTTGGCGTTGCATTCGCTACTGCTCGAGGCGCAGACTTCCATTCTGCCGGTGGATCTGTCGGCGATGGAGCGCGCGCTGCACGCGTGGAAGGCTTGTTGGGATGGGCTTGCTGGAGGGGGTGTGGAGCGGCGGCAGCAGCAGCCTGTAAGCCGTGCTGGGGGGCTGTTGATCACCAATAGCGTGACGCTGTACTACCTGGCTGTTTACCTTTTGAAGCACGAGCGACCCGATTTGAATGAGAAGGGCGTATTTGGGGAAGTCGACGAATCCCGGGAATCCTCTTATTAAGAAAGAGGAGGTTTATCAGGAGACGATGACGAAATGGGTGCAGAACATGCTTGAGGAGCTCAATCGGGGAGAGATAAGCGGTGTTGACAGTTTCCGAGGGATGTAAGCGTGGACGAAGGATTGCTGAGTGTCCTACAGTGTGACCTGATCGCGTTCGTTTAGGCCGGTTCTGCAATCAAGGTAGCTTCAATCTTCCATGAGTATGTGATTTATCGCACGATCTGTTCAGCCCCTCGTACGCCCATGTTTTTAATCTATCAATTCTTTCCTGTTATCGAGGAGTAGCAATAAAGCATGACGATCTTCGCCTAGAATTAGAGGACTTGACAGATTCGAACGGGAAAACAATTAGAGAATGGCCAGATTTTGAAGGTTCTTTGCCATGGTCATGAAGAATGCCCAGCTTGATCACGAAAAACATCCAAATCAGATATCAAAACAAGTCGTAGCCGCAATACGGTGCCCAGGGATATACACGGCATATCCATAGAACGTAAGATCATATCAATCACATAAAACCATAATATCGAAACATCGCCCGGCGTAGCTGAGATCAATCCTCCCAGTACAGCCCATCCCGATTAGCATCATCACTTATCTTGCTCTCACCAAATCGACAACCCACAACCAGCTCAATCCTTTCACACGACGGCAGTACGGACACTAACACCTGCACAAATCACGGTCAGCTCACACTCACACCCCGTCGAACATCCAGAAACTCACCGTTCGTCGGACTTGCCGTCCCCATAACCCGATCATAGAAGCTCTGACTCGTCTTCTTCCGGACCACGCGCGGCACCACCAGCCCGTTCGATCCGCGCGAGCTCGACTTCCCATTGCCAGCTTCCGTCACCATCGCCTCCGCCTGCTGCTGTTGCAACTTCGGCGCCGCCAACGCAGCAATCACCGGCCGCACAGCCGAGACCACGACGGGGGCGTACTTCATGACCGAGGGCCCGATCTTCTGCACCGCCGACTGGATCGCCGTGAAGAAGCTCTCCTCACCCGCCTCAAAGTCCCCGACACTAAGATGCTGCGCGTGCGCGCTCTCCTGCCGCAGTGCAGAGGCCGGAAGAGGAAGTTGTTCGAGCTGCTCCAGCTGACTCGCGGGCAGATCGCGGAGCACGCGCAAGGTTGCCCCGGCCAGCAGCGCGCGACGACCCAGGATTTTCATCTGCTGGTCCATGGGCGTTTCCTCCTCGATTGCCGTATCAAACGCACTCTCTGCCCCCTTGGCCGTAGCGTAGGGGATCAACTGACTCACGACCGAGAGACCCGTCTGCACGGCGCCGACCCCATGACTCGCCGCCGATAGCACCGTGCTAAACGTGCTCCAGAAACTCTCGTCTCCGGATGATTGCTGCGCCGCGCGGACCAGCCGTGTAGTGAAGGGGTCAGCGCCGGGTCCCCTGTCCTCACCTGCCATCGTGGCGGTGAACGAGGCCATCGAAGATGATGAAGTCGCCCGCAGCGCAGACACCTTGGCCGCCGACGCCGTCCCGAAGGTGACCATGGCGGACTCGGTGCTGGTGCCCGCCAGCACATCCTGGACGACCTGCAGCGCGGCGGGCATGACCACTGCGGGCAGAAGCCGGGGCGCCACCGCCTCCGCGTCCGCCGCCGCCTTCTGGTACTCGACCATGATCTTCGTGCTAATCCCCAGCTCCTTCATCTTCTCCGCGTCCGCCTTGAGAAAGGCTTGGAGGGCTGCTTCGGCGAGAATGCTCTCCTGTGCAGAGCCGGGGGACGAAGTTACCCCAGACAGGGTCGTGCTGGGACCATTGACAGCAGTAGTGGTGGGAGTGGAATCCACGAACCCACTTTCCGCGCACTTCTGCGCCGCGGCGGAGATGGCCGTCCCGGCTAACGCCGCCACGGAGCCCCCGATCGACCCCAGGAACGGGCTGACGGTCGTCAGGGCGCCGGAGACGATGGGTGCGCCGACGTGCAGGACATCTTTGAGGTCGTCCCAGAAGTTCTCTTCGGCCGTGCGGGTCTGGCGCTCGCCGAGGCGATCGACCACCAAATACTGGATGCCGGTTTGCAGGTCGGATTTTTGAACGGGGTAGGTTTGGGAGCTCTCGAAGACGCTGATGTAGTCTGCGTAGGGGTTGCCGAGGAGGAGGCTATCGGTGGTAGTGGCGGTGCTGCTGATTGGGCTGGCGGAGTTGTTGCCTACGTCGCCGTAGACGTGGGCGCCGATGGAGATGTGGGGTTGGTTTGCGAGGAGGACGGGGGAGCCGGATTGGCCTGTCATCAAGGGCATTGTTAGCAGGATCTAGATGAGGTTCAAACGAGGTTAAGGGATCCGTCGTGGGTGTCTACCTTTGTAAGTATCGATCCGATACTCCAGCATGTTATTCGCAGCCGCCTGACGGTTCCATTGGACGGCCTTGAACTCCTCGTACATCTGCGCGCCCGGCTCGCCCTTGTACCGCATATCGCCGGGGTATCCTACCACCCCAATTGAGTCGGAGCCCGCCACGGGGGTGTCGGAGAACTGAAACGGGGTGACCGCCGTGAAGGGGCGGTCCAGCTGGATGAAGGCCACGTCGTTGTGGCGGTTCGAGGACGACTGCAGCCACCCCTCAGTAGTGACGATGCGGACCCCGTGCCGGAACTGCACGTTCGCCGACGGGTTGTCGATCGACCCTTTGCCGTTGTAGCCGATGTAGGCCTTGACCTCGTTGGCCCGGCCGAAGCCCTCCTTCCAGTCGAAGGCGCAATGGCCCGCCGTCACCAGGAGATCGTCCCGGATGAGCCAGCCCGTGCCCATCGCGTAGCGGGTGTCGTTAGGAGACTGGCCGGCGTAGTGCATGAAGAGTTTGACGATGGCTGGGAGGGAGGCTTTAGGTCAGTATCTGGTAAGGAAAAAGAGAGGGGGCTGGGATAGTGGTCTTACAGCGGTACTTGCCCCCCGGGGCAAGATGCATTGAATCCACAAGTTGGCGCTCGTCTTCGAAGACGGATTCGCCGCCCTCCTGCTGCAGGCCGAAGCACGATTCGGCTGCTTGGGAGGGGGTGCTTTGCAGCGTCCAGGTGGCGGCGACGACAGGCATGATGTTAGTTGTGGTGCAAAAGGAGAATTAAAAATGTGTGACGCAGGTGATAAGAGAGAGAGAATGAGAAAATTGCTACAGAGAAGCTTGAATGCGATGATGATGAAAGCGATATTTCTGGTCTGGTTGACCCCTCTTATATAGCTTCGTCTTCGGTAGATATTTCCCACTCTTGTCGCTCGACTCCTTTCAGCTCTGTTGATGCATGTGTCTCCCTCAAAAGCCGTCCTCGTGGCTGGCTGAGACTACACTCCTCAGCCTCTCCAGCTGGAGGTCAGCTTTTGCGCTGCGACTATGAAGATGTGATAGTGATATAGCGTGTGAAACCAGATAGATCGAATGGTATCCGTTGCCGATGAACACAGTCTCCTGCATTAGAACGTGCATGCCATCCAAGTTCTCAGATCAGATCTGGGAGCAGATTGGCCGGACAGCGTACCTGCTGAGGACTCCTTCGTATCAACTACTGCACGATGCTAGTTCTTACATGCTGCAGGGGTAAAAGGTCTTGGCAGGAGGGTTGAATGATAGTATCTGGATCTTGACATTCCCCAGCCCACACTATATCGTAACGTTGCTCTAGTTATTTCATCTGTGTTACAGCCAGCCTCTAAATCGTGAACTCACGATGAAAACACATATCCAAGTATGCGATCCACATCTATGGTCCATATCCACTGACCCCACTACATCAAAGCTTTGACTCGAAGAATCTCCGCCGTCGGGTATTTTTCCCTTCTCCATGAGGGATCCCGTTCCTGCAGCGGGGAAGCAGTCTAGACCGGAGGTTGCAGGCAGCTGTCCTCGCTCAAATTTACCATTCTGGCTGCAGACTCTTGCAGAATCCATCAACTTTCATGTTTTGTGTTCTCAATCTGGAATATTCGAGCGACGGGGTCGCCGTACCTGAACGTGCCCCGCCCCCATTCGAGTCTCTTGCTGGGTATCACCATTGCATTGCCGGGGTGGCTCGTGTTGAGGCAAATGTGCCCCAGACAAATTCCAGACTCGCACGTGGAATTTCTAATTCTTGTGAATGGAGCTGAGGAATAATCACTTACTTAGAATTCAGTATAATCTTCTGTAGGACAGGAACAGTGTTATGAAAAAATCATATTTGGTCCCGATATATCCGTCACCACAAGGAAATCCATCTCTGCCAATGCAGGGCAACGTCCACCCTCAACAAACTCCCAACTCCACGGTATAAGTTGAACACAAATCAGATAGTCATTTTAGGTATCTCCAAGACAAAAAGGTATTTACCACTTATCCATTAGCATTAACCCAAACACACAACCCTCTCAACCCACCACCACACCCAAACCCATTATTTTATCCCCCACCCCAAAACAACCCCACCGCACCGCACTCAAGAGATCGCAAACTTCGACTTCGCCCGCAACTTCGCCCCATACCAATACAGCACAAAAATCCCAATCACGCCCAACGTACTCAACCCTCCCAGCAAACTCACCCCCTTCCCGATCCCCAGATTCAGAAACATGGGGCGCGCATACAGGATGGACCCGCACGCCATGGCCGACCGGAAGAAATCGTTGGCCGCGAAGAGACTTGCCGCGTAGGCCGGGTACGACATGGGCACGTAGACGAACACGCACTGCAGGACGATAAACGCCGAGCTGCCGTAGATGGTGATGCCGATCGTGGGCACGATCCAGTGGATGTGGCGGTTGGCCGTCCACCCAAACAAGAACAGGCCGATGGGCGGGCCGAAGCACCCAATCAGCGCGGGGACGAGCCGGCTTTCTTGGGTTTTCGGGACCCCTCGTAGCAGTTGTGGGATGAGGTAGTAGAGGAGGTAGGCGAAGTAGATGGCTACCGCTAGGAGGCAGGCGACGAGGACGCAGAGGAAGACGAGGCCGATTGTGCCGAGGGTGAAGTTGTAGAGGGGCGGGTACACGAGGGGGAAGACCTCGAAGAACTTTTGAGGAGATACTTAGTATTGGTTGGAGAGGGGGGAGGGGGAAGGGGAGGGGGAAGGGTAACGTACAGAGTAGTAGATGCCGTAGACGATGGCTGTGTAGACTTGCACGAAGAGGATGGCCGGGTCCTTGATGGTGATTTCGATGGGCTTGATGATGGCGTCGATGATGATGGCGGACGGTTTCAGCTGGGCCTGGACGATCTCTGACTGCGATTTAAGATGGCTGGACCCGATCAGCTTGCGCAGACGACGGGCTCGTTGATGGAGCAGCGTAGGGGTGGAGGTCTCGGGCAGCAGAAGAAACATGAGGATGAAGACGGGGCCGGCTCCCCACAGGATCTCCCACAGCGACCATCGCCATCCCATGGCGGAGACGGCAAAGCCCGAGATTAACGGGCCTAGAGCGGGTCCGCAGTAGGCTGCAGTGACCCAGGCACTGAGTGCGAAGGGTAGGTAGAGCAACGAGTAGATGTCCTGCATCGTCGCCCCGCCCGTAGCCAGACAAGGGCTTCCGAAGAAGCCCTGCAAGAAGCGGAGCACCAGCAGTCCTCCGAAGTTGTGGACCAGTGGCAGCGGAATGGAGATGATCACAAACAAGAACATAGTAATGCAGTAGACCGGGGAACGCCCGATGGACGGGACTTCCGACAGTGGAGAGAAAAAGAGAGGCCCCACTCCGTACCCTAACACATACAGTGACAGCCCCAGCGCAGACGCCGTGGTGGAAACGCCGAACTCCTCCATGACCCCCTCCTCAGACGAGACATAAATCGCAGACCCTGCGTATACAATGAACGTGTAGAGAAATATGATAAACCCCACAAATGCCTTCTTCGTCTGAGTCCAGTTCTGGGGATTCGCTGGATCGTCCGGCCCGTACCAATCCACCATCACGAAATCCGGGGGCAGCGTGTCAGCCTCGCTCTTATCATCCGGAATTGGTTTGTCCAGAAGCTTTTCTGGGTCCTGATCAGCGAGCTGGTTGTGAAAAATGGAGCTGCTCTGTTCGCTTTGTTGCGGGCGGCTCCCCTGTGGGGCTTTAATGCCCGGCACGCCGAGGCGCGCGAGGCCCTGCAAGTGTTCGGGAGGGAAAACAAAGTCTGCCTCTTCTTCGGGGTATTTGAAGTACTTCTTCTTGGTCACCCATCGAATCACTTGCCCCAGTGGGGCATCGCGGATCAGACTATTCATGGTGATACCTGTTGTTGAAGATGGGAGCACTAGATCAAAAGTGCATATTTCTCATGATGAGACCGATTTGTATCGACCACACAACAAAAGCATGCGACCGTATCGAGCATCTTTATAGTACGAGACCCCCGGACGAGGCTGTTCCTCGATGCATCGAATGCTCTCTGGGCGGGCTGGCGGATTGGAAATCCACCTCCGGAGTTAAGCTCTACAGCCGCACCATGCTGGCCACGCCAGAACCTTAATTTGCTATAATGTGCAGGGGGGTCGTCGGTTTAACCCCCGGAGTTACCGATCCATGGAGACGGGTGGTGATAGTCGAGCTGTCAGTCGCTAGCTCGTTGTGTGCTTGAGCTTTGGCATGAGGTGGTGATGTCAGTGCCCAACCGCTGGCTGACTGATGGCCATCGTATCCATTCCAGCGGGGTCCGATGTTTTGTCATCAACCCTGCAATGAAGGGTTCGCCGAAACCTAATTTTGGACGGTAAAAAAAGGGAGATGAATCATGCGTGTCTACTGGGACACCCGGGGTATACCCTGCTGGATACTTCGTATTCGCTGGTGAAGTGTCTGGGTCGATGCGGCTCGAGTGAAAAGTCCTGAGCGGAAGTGCGGTCAACATAAAATTTTCTTCAAAAATGGATTATACTTTTCGGGTCAAAGCATGGAAGTGAGATGATGATGGGGGCTCCGGGGCGCTCGGTTGATCTGGCGCCTGAGGTCTCAGATCTCGGCCTCGTGATAGCCGTGTTGAGATGGGTTGCAGATACGGAGAAAGCTGCATGGACGCGCCGAACGGGAGACACGTGAAGGGGTGAAGCCGTGCTTATGGCAGGGCCTATGCACATAAGACATGTCGCAGGAAGCGGTGATCAAACTGCATGTGAAATAGTGGGATGATTGGTTTCGGAATTAAGGCCAAACCCGATGTACCCGACACTGTTAACATAGTTTGATGAGGCTGAAGCTGATTATGGAAAGCTATTCGGCCAGCGACCAGCTGTCATGCAAGCCGCGTGGCCCGAGATCACTTCGGGCAAGAGAGACAGGTTCAGATGAACCTCACAACACAGACTGGCTGCTTCAGCATAAAGAAGTGAAATGTGAGATTCAGCAGCTTGCCAGCGACCGCCCAAACAGCAACTCTGAACACGTGCCCGAAGCGAGAATCTAGCCAATCAGAATCCACAACTGCACATCAATCTAAAAGTAAGGCCACCCAAAAGCTTCGAAGTTAAATGACAGCAAACTCCCCAGAACATGACTACTGAAATCCGGCTGGCTCACTCGAAAAAGCAGTTCTCCTCATCAGCAGCAAGCATCCCCAGATACCAAAGCCCGAGAAGAATCGTCAGTCGGGGGTCAGACACTGTGCCCGAAGCCTCCCAGGAAACCGGATCTGACAGCTCCAAATGCCCCTTCCCAGGTCCATCCAGCCGCCGAATCGCCACAAACTCGCGGTCTGTCAAAATGAACCCATAGCGCGTGTGATGCTGCCGCATATACCAATTGACCTGTGACAAAAGCTGTTTGAATTCTCGTCGCTTAGTCGGGTTCGGATGGCTGTGCAGCGCGAACGACCATCTGCTTGATAGCTGGCATACTCCAGGGGCGCGATTCGATCTTGTCTCAAAAGGAAGGCTATCATCGAAGAAGCCTAGGTCTGATGCAAAGTGGTCAGGAGTCGAGCCTGCAGTTCCGCCGTCATGTATCAGTGCTTTCATTGCAGATGAGGGGTTCTTCATGCTCAGCGACTTGAATCCGTAGCGAAGGGCGCGTGCAGCTCGGGGCATGATGTGCTGCCATACGCGCCAACAGACGAGTTCATTGGTGACGACAGGCTGCGGGGGGGACTGAGGCGAGAAGAAATCATTGTATACTGTGATTTTGGTTGATTGTAGCAAGGCACCGTACTGTTCTTTGATTGATAGATTGTTGAACTCGGCCCACTGGTTTGTGTAATCGATGTCTTCGGCTTGATAATAAAGGCTTCGTGTGTTGTACGATGTTTCATTGGCGGAGTCTATGCAGGCAGGCGATTCAAACCCACGCTGCAAGAATTCCATGAGAGTCACTTGGATGTCCATTCTCAACCTCTGCTAACACGATGAATTGAAACCTGTAATCCTTGATAAGAATTCGTGTCGGACAAGCCGATGAAAGGCAACTTCTGGACTATAAGAGAGAAGAGTCTCGGTGTAAGTGTCATGGTAACGTGGCAGTCATGTGACTGGGCGGGGACTACTTTGTATCTCTTTCTAAGTATATGAACTCCAGTATTTGATTAGTCTCTGGAAGCATACGTCACTTTCTACAACACTACTAAAGATCTGGTAGACGTAAAATTTGTACTTGCTGTTATTGCAAAGCATGTTAGGCGCTGAGGCCTACCAGGGACTGGCCATCGGGGGACAAGGGGCTGGCTGCGTTAATTGGTAGATTCCACAGGCTTTGAAGCACACTGATTAGAAGTTCGGGTGGCTTGCCGAAGACAGATTATATCATTTGTGCTTGCTTTTGCTGTTATGCGCCGCTTTCTTCCTGTGAGGCCTCACTCGCAGGAATTCTCACACAATTCCACACTTGTAGGAGTGACCTCGCTCACATGGACGGCCTTGTGAGCAGGAAAGACCTTGGTTGCAGAAGCGGCCTTGCTCACCCAGTCTGTATACTGTAGGCCCTGTACTAAACAGTAGATCCCTAGCTCAACAGATATTCACTCTCTTGAAATACATAGGGGGACTTAGTGAATTGTAACCCAGGGCGAGAATTGTCTGTAGAACTAGTAAATTAAAGCTCCACCCAGGGATGGCTCTTCTAATCTCCTTTGACGTTACCTCTCACCTCTTCCTTACGTCTATACACCTCCAAAACCACTTTCCTAATTCCCTCTTGCTGCAAAGCTTACAGATAGCCTAGAATCTTATACCTCCATTCCAAGAAAGTTTTGCTAGCCCCACCACTGCTACTCGTGCAGGGTGGGGTCCGTTTCCAGCCGCTAAGATGGTACAGCCCCCGATCTCACTGATGGCATTCTTGCAACAGGGGCCAGATGCTGTTTCTATTGATATTCAGAATCCGAGCACGAGCAACACAACAAGTGCCTCTGGTAGATATGGCTACAGGGATAACAACAGTGTTGGCATATGGCGTGATTTCAACCTTCGAACAATCTTGAGATGATACGGCACACTCCTTACCACTTCCCAACTCCGAAATGATGATTTCCGCCGCGATCGCCCAATGGAGGGCCTCACAACAGAGGAATCTGTGCGTAGCCGAATCACACGGTGCTTTATGGATAGGGTGCAAGACGCTTTGCGCTGTGGCTTTGCACACTCAGATCCAGCACAGAGAGCTCAACTCAGCATTGTGAATCACAGGGATGACGTGGTGGCGGCTCGGATTGATAGATGCACACCAGATCTCGCCTTATACGAGCCACGTCTTTCTAGTCATACACGGCCCAACAGACTGCCCGGCGATGTGAAGCCTTCCTACAAATGGAGTGCGGCAATGGCGAGAAGTTCTAATCCCAATAAACAACAAGAATACAAAAAAGTCCTTTCGCAGGTAATTACTATATGGTTCAGCATCATGCACGCCATGGATTCATCCTCACGGATAAAGAACTTCTCGCGGTCCGTCAAATTGATGATCAGGGTAACCTGCAAGTATCAACTCCAGTGCCTTGGACAACTAGTGGTACTGAGTCGAGTCCACGATTGACTACTCTGCTTGGGCTATGAGATCTGGGGATGCTCGCTGCAGATCGCTAAGATTGGTTTTTGGACCCTTAATTCACAACACTTTGATGACACGGGTTTTAACCATAAACCCCTTCGATAACTACAGTACACTAGCTAGACTAATAAACTATTCTTACTAGTTGTCAGTATGCTATCCATGATTCCGACAGCATAAAATATAGAATTATACTGTAGGAAGTAACAATACAACTTTAACCTGGCTATAGGTTGGGCCAGGCAACGGCCCCAGGAAAAAGAGCTTTACTGTTAAGAGTAGTGCTACTTTGACCTTACAGAAGCGTTGAATCCTTATATATAAGATATCTAGAGTCCACGTAGTCAGCTTCAGAGAATATCCTATTTCTAGGAGAGTGTGACAGGATCCTGAATTCTAGAGAGTAAACCATCGGCTGGACCGACGTCCGACAGCTCTTTCGGCTGAGCGGTGGAAGACTGAAACCCCCCTATCATCTGAACATTGCTAGAACTATGCCAAGTCAGATAACTACAGATATAGATGCAGTATATGCCATCAGGTAGATGATATCCTGATATTACTGAAAAGGCCACGTGGAAAGGTTATATCCAAAATACAGTGAATGGGAAGGTGGATTGAAACTTGGTGGGTCGGAACAATCAGATGCCTGGGGCACCAAGTTGACTTCCGAAAGAAATCAAGCGCCCGCCTTTCACTTCATTCTACATTCTACATGTCTCCATGATCGTCACTTTCACTTGCATGTCATCAATCTTACATGAAGCTCTATCCTACTTCATTAGATATGGCTTCAAATGAGCTCGAGCTCTCGCCTTCTGATGTCACCTTTCTTGATACTTTCAAGGAAGGTGAGAGCTCGATGATTTTCAGAGTCGCTGTGCACGGAATGGACTGTGTTATGAAAGTGGTGAGTTGCAACAGTCAGTTCTCTTCGATCTGCTTGTCAATCTAACAGCACCTAGTTTCATGAATATACTAGGAAGGAGTGGGATGATCCAGATATTGAAATCAGCATGTGCATGCGCGAGGTGACGTCCTACGAACGCTTAAAAGCAAAGGGACTCTGCGCGCGAGGAGTGATCCCTGATTACTACGGCTACTTGACCTTAACGGGCCTGACACTGTGGCCTGATTTGCACATGTTCACTGACGACGAGCTGCCTCCAAAAGCGATCCTGATTGAGTACGTCCCCGGCATGAAACAACTTGAACTCATCAACTACACCAAGTCAAGGGCGGAGACGTTGCGGAACGTTCTGTTCGAGATCAACGCGGCGATGATATTGCACGGTGACATTGCCCCGAGGAATATGATGGTCTGCTCCGGAGACACGGATCGAGTGCTTTGGATTGACTTCGATTTGGCGATGGTGTTTCCGGAGAACAAGCCCCTGACAGAAAGGCAGAAAGAGTGGTTTGAGGATGAGGCTGCCTTGATAAATGAGCTTGTGGACGGCCTGGTATGTATTAAAATTGCTTTTTCTGCGTTTGATGGGTCTGAAACTTCTCTAGGCCCAGGACGCTGTGGAAGGGAAGCTTCATAAGGCATTTCCTTACTACTATTACGGGACGTACACCTATTGGAAGCGGGTCAAGATGGGACTACCAGGCTGGCCAGAACCAGTATTGCCAGCCCCTGGCCAAGATGATGAAGATATCAAAGACATCGAAGACATCGAAAATAGCGAAGACAAAAAAGGCAACGAAGACAATCAGTTATCGAAACCGTGGGCCAGGCTCTCAGGATTTGGTATGTGGACTCATGTTCAGTGATTTTATCAGAGATCTCATCTTACTGTGTTATAGATTCGATGACGACCATTCCTCTCTGACGATGCAATCCATTCAGCGCCTATCGGTTATGACTGCGAGGGATTGGGACGGGGCCTACCTCAGCAGAAATGAGGACTGAAAGGTACTTGTTTTGTTCTCATGCACCTTTCGTCTTCCCTTCGCCGAATTCTGTTGTTGTGATGTACAGCGGTAATGAACTAGCAATTCAAATCTGGATTACAACCCAGTAATAGATGGCAGTGGTCTTCCCCGGCTACCAGTCCAGACACTTTCTATCCTAGCAAGCGAGCCTTCTTTAGTTGTATGATCTTCCTAATCCTGCTCCTGTCATTATTCGACACGGAAACACAGAGTAGAAATTACTATGATGGATGAAATGTCTCAAAAGCTTCAGAGCAGCATTCTTCTACCCCGATATAGAAACCACTGCATCTTGAATCGCACTCCTTTACCGGAGCCAACCTAGTATTGGTTCACATGGCAGTCGACAGAAAGATGGATGAATCGTTGTGGTGTTACGGAATCGTCGGTAGTCCATGACATCCACGATATATTCATCAGCTAAAGTCTTCTTCTTCTAGAATGAGAGTGTGGCATCATACAACGTCTTTCAATGATGCGTAGCCTGATAATGGCTCGATGGTGATGCCATGTTCCCCGCGTATACACCTCGCCTCAGGTACCGTGGAACTGCATTGGAAGGGTGTGCTGGACCCCCTCTTGGATGACTCTGACTGACGCAAGCCGCTTCCATAGACTCCCCGCATCGTCCCCTCTGCCAGTACGCCCGCTGCAAACTTGCACCTTCTCTTGCGCGGACATCGCCACAGGCACGTTGGCCGGCCAACTCTCTGTTCAGCAGCAAGGTTGAGAAGAGTTGAGCATGGGATCTTACCCGAATGGCCCAAGTCACTCTCCTTCAAGTCAGGAATAAAGTCCGGGCATCAATGCAATTTTGATCGTATTGGAGATTATGCGGAACTTCACCACAGCCAAAGCTTGGTGAGCAAATGCGTCCAAATTATGACTTTTCGATGTATACTAGGCTGATACTTGGGTCCAACTAGTACTTCTTTTCGTTGAGCTACGAAGCCGCAAGTGATAATTGTGTGGAGACGGCCCAAGATCCGAGAAATTATGCGCAAGTTCTATGTGGATAGCGATGATTTCTGCAGCGTCGAAGATTCCAATGGGCTCCGTGGCTTGATATATTAGAGACGGGTTTCGGTGTAGTGCATTCAGTCGGGCTTTGTGGTGCCTTCCAAAGGCTTGTACCTGAGGTGCAACGCCTTGGCCAGACCTATGCAGACGGTGTCACCAGTCGGTTGAAAGAGGTCGACTCTCAAGGACGAAGGACAAACATATGCGGAGCTTGAGGACAGTCGAAGTAGACGGCCTAGTGGAACTCGGCTGACGAGGGTAAACCACACTTGGTTTGTACGAACAATCTCCGGTCATGTGGATTGCTTTGTGAGACTGTGTGTCACATGCCAGAACCAGTCGATGATTGCCTAGAACATTCATCTCGCCACGGGCACAGCACTTAAAGTCTCAGGTCCCCCTCTCCTCATGATATCATTCTGAACACACACTCAATGTCTTGGTCACTGCTCAGACATTATAAGAGCTAGCGGCAATCCGTCTCAGATCGAGAAGAAAAACAAAAAGACAACCCACCTAGCAATATCCATTCCATTGTACAAACACCACTTTTTCGACAATAATCCGAATCTCGCACTTTCGAATCAAGATCAATATGCCGAATCCCATGAGCAAGTCCGATAGCTCGCGGATTCAATCCAGCCAGGTAAAGCTTCCCGTTGAGCCAGACAATCCAGCATCTCATCCATGAGCAGGCCAAAGGCGGGGGGACATGACCTCGGGTGGTTTTGCAGCGCGGGCCCGAGCCGCCGGCGACCGACATGCTAGCTCAGCAAGCACCAGCACCGGCGCAGCATACTCATCTTCTGGTTCATCCCAGCAAGGAACCACCAGCTCGGGTGGCGGATCTCAGCAGTCGAGTGCTGCAAAGAGATGAAAAAGTGCAGCGAAGAGTGGTGGCGGGGTTCCCAGATTGTAGTACATTGTGATATCTCATGATTCCGTACTCGGAGGCTTAGTGGTTGTTTTTGACGGGAGTCGAGCCAAGGTATGTAAATTAGTAAATTGTTAGTCGTGTGGCCAAATTGTGCTAGAAGCTCATGCCGTTCTCCAATGACTATGACCTGAAATGCAAATTTATAGAGTGTGGAACACTTGAAATCGCAGAAAACATTCAAAACACGCGATACAAAGACACTGGTTCACTGTAAGGTGAATTAGCCATTTTGCTGGAATTCTATGTATGGACGCGCTAAGATCTCGATTCGAGGCATCGGTCTATTGCTGATCATCCAAGATAAGGATAGATCTGCTCGCTCGAGCAAGCTCTCATTGCTGTATTTACCAGGATATATTGACCAGTTCTATATGCTTATGTTGAGTTAACATTACTCCGACACGGGAGTCGCCGCTTTGACGGAATGGTCAATTCGTGCAAAGTCGTATATGCCAGGGGTTTGTTCTTTGCGGAGGATCGCCGGGGCACGATAGGCTCTGCCCCTGCTTGGAAATCGAACGATGCCTTTCCATGCCCCAGGTAGTATGTATTTATAGTACATCGGGTCAATCCTAGTCATATGTTGTTGCCTAAGTTACATTTCATGCCCCGAGTAAGAACGAATGTCGAATGACAAATCCGCAGTTTCCGCAATTAGTAATGCTTATCGATAACCTGAAGTACGATGTAGGCACCAGCAACACAAGGCTGATTGACGGGTTGACAAACAAACCAGCAGTGGGTCCTGTCAAAAGTACTTCTTGGTGGATATAAGTATCTAGAAAATCATGACTCAATTCCGTGCTGAATCAGTCGATCTATAAAACCGAATTTCGAAGATGTCGCATAACATTCTTATCACCGGCGCCTCGGGCTATCTTGGGGGGACGATCCTCGCCCGCTGGAACACCGCCAAGCTTCCGCCATACAACACGCTCTACGCCCTTGTCAAGACACCCGAGCAAGGCGAGAAAGTCAAACAGTACGGGGCCGAACCCTTGATAGCGAACATCAACGACCATGAAACCGTCACCCAGCTCATCGTCGACAACAACATCACTATCATCTACTTTCTGATCGATGCCTTTACTGGAAAGCATCAGCCCACCTTGATCAAGGCACTGGGACGCGTCAAACAAAAGACGAATCTCAACGTACATTTCTTGCAGACCACTGGTGCCAAGCTATTCAGCCGCCATGCCGGCATCCCGACCGACCGACCATTATTAGACACCGATCCCGAGCTGTATAACATCGTCAAAAATGCGACGCCGCCGCATGAGTTCGTCATTGAGGTGTGCACCCTCTGATTTGAGCATATGATGTGAAAGTACTAAGCGTCCGTACAGCCAGCGAATGCCAATCTGAATGTGATCGACATGTCAGAAGTCCATGGAGTACGAAGCTACATCTTCGCGCCCTGTCTGGTGTATGGACGAGGAGAAGGGTTCGGTAATCAGATTTCGATCCAGGATGTTGACATTGTGCGGGCTGCGAAGAAGTTGCATCGCGTGTACCGAGTGGACACCGATAACCCGGTAAGCGAAACGATCTTTCTTCCGAGTATATCTCAAGGGGGATACCCACTGACACATTTCTAGAGCTGGCCAGTAAGCCACGTCGCTGACACCGCGGACCTGTATCTCCAGATCCTGCGCAAGGTTCTCTCGGGTGACGAGATCGGGTATGGAAAGAACGGTTTCTTTCTTGCTGCCTCAGGCAGTCTGCCGTGGAACGATATCTACGCTGCCATGGCTAAGGGACTGGCTAAACACGACGTGGTAGACGATGAGGTCGTCATGGATGCAGATGAGTCGGTCTTGGCTCAAATGGGCGAGGCGCTTGGCGTGCCACCGTCGGTTGTTCCGGTGGTCCTGGGTGGGAAGTATGTAGATGCACCTTACCCTGGTTTAGTTGTTGAAAAATGCTAACAAATATACGATAGATGTTCGTTCAACGCTGTACACGGCAAGCAGATCGGCTGGACTTCTAAGTACCCACCAGAGCATTTTTTCGAGGTTGTGGATGAGGAAGTCGATCTTATTGTGCAGCACCTTGTTGATTAGGCTTGGTATAGATGATGGAATTCGTGTACCGAGGCGGACTTCGACAATACACTGCCAAAGTAACAGTATCGTAAATCATAGACCATCTCATTTTTCAGCCCCGCTCAATGCTTCTGATTTGTTGCTGTGGAGATATATCTTCGGGGGACAGTCAAAACGGTCTCGAGGCGCCCCTTCTCTACTCGCGAAGATTGTGGCGGGAGACATTATTCCGATACTTATTCAAGATACCACGTCCGCGGGGTACCCCAAGCGATGTACTTTTTGGTGACCCATGCGAGTTTTTTCTGGGCCTGCACAAACACTAGAACGAAGTCCAACAAACTCGAAGGTTTGGGATCTTCGAAAAGTGGGTCCAGAACCTCGGCAAGAATCAGATAAGGGTTAGTCATCCCCACAATCCTGCGCCCAGCATCGACTCCATCCCCAGATTGAGAACCTGTCAACCCATTTCCCCCTCTCCAGCACAATCACATAACCATGGCCAAGTCCAAATCTGCCAAGCGGAAGCGCAACAATCAGGTCGATGTGCCGCAAAAGGCTACTAAGACCAACTCGATTCTAACACCCCCGCCAGATGGAGGCTCCCTGGAGCCGAAAAATCTCCAGACTGTCGTCTCCGATGAGGAGCTTGATATCACGATCGAGACGCTCACCACCCTCACACAGTACCCCAGCCTGACCAAGTCGAAAGCATGCAAAGATCTCCGGGCCGTGGTCTATGACTTCCGCCAGGCATGTACGACAGGCGTGAACAGCGCTGGTCCGTTATATCTCGTCTCTCTTTGAGATTCGCCACTGACTCGTTATTTTCACAGAGGGCGCTAATCTGACGGCACGCATCACCGGCGCTATGGCCGACGGGAAATACACTGACGCCAGGGTCCTACTCGCAGAGATGAGAATTAGGGGGGAACAACCCAAGATTGGGGCTTTGTGTCGTTGGGTGAGAGATCTGGATGTCGTTAGTGGCCTCTCCACGCAGCCCGGGATGCAGGGGAAGGCCACTATCGAGCGCACCGCCAGGGACTTGGACCTTCTCAGCGTCCTCGACGCCGTTCTACGTGTCAGCACCCCGATTGACCTGAGCCCAGAAGCGGCTCCCTCCACATCTCCCATTGCCTTCCAATCCATTTGGGACCTCCGACCATCGAGCCCACCACTCGAGGTCTATGCCTCCGTCCTCGACAAATCCATCCTCGAGTCGGCCCCAACCTCCCCCTCCGCCCTTCGCATCATCGAAACCACGCCCGGCCCCCAGCGCAAGCCCCCCAACCACCACCCCGCCATCCTCTATACGACCACCCCCAACGCGGTCGCACTCTCGTCAACACTACCACCCACGAAATACCACCCCCACCCCTATGTCCCAGGTCTCGGCCTCGCCCTCGACATCCTCTCCCCCGCCGAGTGCAAATCCATCATTGCCGCCGGCGAATCGGTCGGCTTCCTCCCCGACGCGCCGCTCCGCGAAGACGGCGACATCAGTATACTGGCCCACAACTTCTACTGGGTCGTCGATACCGCCTTCCACGACCTGCTCTGGGCGCGCATCGCGCCCTACGTCCCCCAGACCATCAACGGATGTCAAGCGCGCGGCCTCAATCGCCGCTTCCGCGTGTACCGCTACGTCCCGGGGGCCGAATACCGGTGCCACATCGACGGCGCCTGGCCGCCGTCGGGCATCACCCCGGAGGACAAATACGTCTACGACGCCTCGCCGGAGGACAACCGGCAGAGCTCCATGTACACCTTTCTTCTGTACCTGAACGACGAGTTCGAGGGCGGGGAGACGACTTTCTTTCTGCCGGCGGCCAGGGAAGGCACGTTGAACGCCTACCCCGTGCGACCTGTGATGGGGGCGGTCGCATTGTTCCCGCACGGGGAGTCGAACGGCGCGCTGTTGCATGAGGGAACTGGGGTGAGGAAGGGGGCTAAGTATATTATTAGAAGCGATGTAGAATATGATGTCAAGCCGGGACAGGGATGAGAGGGTGCGCAGTCGGTGCACCCCCCTTCCCGCTTTGCTTTCATTCTTCGGCCCTTGAGGCCGAAAGACCCGGTCGGGACCCCGATGGTGGGTCCGACCGGATACTATATGTTGTATAGCAGTAGAGGACAACACTAGACTGTAGACTCGATCAATAGAGTCACTGTTCCTGTCTCTGTCATCATCCACCGCGGCTACTCCTCCCGAGGAGCCTTGCCTCCTCAATTTGTGTGCTGGTTATACGGGGTTGTTTAAAAATGCCCATCTCCAAGTTTGCGACTTAAAATGCCCTCAACCACTCACATCTGAGGTTTCGGACCATCATATTTAGTCATCGCCATGTCTTTCCCCTCTTTGTGCTCTTGAAGTCACAAACAGAGGAACTAAAGCTCTCACTCAGAAAAATGACCTTGAGGACTGCCCAACTATTCGGACCATCAGAGCCAGTACCTTCTTAAAACAAGGTCCGCATGTTTCTCGAAACACACTTCAAATTGACTGTTTCGGCGTGTTGAATTATTTGGCCGCTTACGAATTCCCTTCTGCATGATCAGACAGGGATTCGCAGGCCACCACGATTTCTCTATAGTGCAAGAGACACGCCTACAGGGCAGGTCGGTAACGGCATCATCAATATTCTCATTCTCAGAACCTCTGGCCTGTAGCAAATAGATGCATAGACCACCCTCCTTTTCCAAAAAAAAATTCCCTTCTTCCTCCCCCCAACCTCGCGACTATATACAAAACACAACCCCCCCACCTTATAACCTCACCCTCACAAAACAGTACTCAAATCCACCAAACTGGCCGTGACCTGATTATCGGCGCCATTGAGCACCCCGCCACCGGCGATCAACAAATACCGGCCATTGTCCTCGCTGAGCACGCGCAGATCCCGGGTGTAGCTCGTGCCCTCCGGGGTGGCGATCTCGGTCCACTCGCCCTTCCCTAGATTCTGGTTGACGAACACCGAGCTCTGGGTGCCGCTGCTGGCGATGATGGTGCCGTGCTTGCCGCCGTATGGGCTCCAGACCACGTACGGCGAGGAGGTGGGCTGCGTGCCGTCCGAGACGACCAGGCGCTGGCCCTCCGCGGCGGCGATCTGCTCCGGGTCGCTGGCGATGCGGAAGTACAGCGGGAAGCTGTAGGTGGAGGTGTTGAAGAAGGAGCCGTATTCGTAGATGTAGATGTAGTCTTTGTTGGGGAGCTGGATTTTGGGATAGTTAGTGGGGGTGGGGATGCGGATGCGGAAGCAGGGTGTGTGGAGTTGTTTGTGGTACAAGAGGGCAGTCTTACCTGGGCGAGGATGGGCATGCCGGGTCGGTCGGTGTAGGTTGGGTAGGCACTTTTGTTGCTTGTTAGACTTGTTTTCTGGAAGTGGCTGGGAGGTAGGGGGGAGGAACGTACACGTCATCGACGACGGGGCCCCAGTTCTTCAGGTCGGTGGTGGTCTGGTGAACGAGCTTCTGGCCGTAAGTCGCGTTGTCGCGTTGATCGGAGTAGTAGCAGATGAGCTTGCCCTTGCTGATGTTTAGTTAGCAACTGAGAGAGAGAGAGTCTGGGTATGGGCTGCGGATAACGCAAGCAATGGACGGGTGAGACGTACTGCACCAGCAAGAACGGCTCCCACACCGGGGTCAACCCGTTGTTCGGCAGCGCCTCGCCTCCCTTGGCGATCTCGGAGACGAACTCCCAGGTCACACCATTGTCGCGCGAGGCATACAGATCGAGCTCCGTGGTGGACAGATCTTCAGGGATGCTGTTGCCTGCGAGCAGGATGGTCCCTGCCGGGTACCCGCCCAGCTTCTGGTCCAGGTAGTAGAGAAACGGTTGGTAGCGCAACCCGATCTTGTTGTGCGTATCCTCGACCCGCGAGATCTCCTTCCAGGTGGCGCCGTGGTCGGTGCTGCGGTAGATGGGGAAGTAGACGAGTCCGTCAGTGTCTCCCGAGTAGTTCTCCCATGTCGAGAGCAGAACTCCAGAGGGAAGCTCGAGAGTGCGGGCGTAAAGCGTGCGGGGGATGGTGTAGTTGGAAGGCGGGTCGAAGATGACCGTCTGGCTGTAGGTGGTGATGGTGCTCGGCTTGGACTTGGGCAATGGGTTCGCCGTCGTCAAGGGTGAAAGGAGCAGGGGCAGTACCAACGAGGCGAGGCCGGTGAGCTTCATGTTGCTTGAGTTTGGTTTTCCAATGGACTCTCGCACTTGATGGATGCGTACTCCGCAAAATTGTGCGGGGGAATTTATAGTCCTCCGAGTTGAGGAAGTTGCGGGGTGCATATCCCGCCGGAGTTGTTCTTTTAGGGCTAATCTCCTCTCTGGTCATCCCATTCGGGAGATTTTCCGTCAATCGGGAGGGGGAGACCGCCACATGGCTTCTTCACCCCATTCCCCTGCTACCTGGGGATTCTTCGCTTTACGTCATGGCATTCTTAGGACCTGCAGGTAGTTCTCGCCGAGATGAGGCAATAAGGAATGGTCCTGCAGTCATTCAATTATCCAAGAGCGATGGTGCCACGTAGTGAGCGAGCGTTTGGCAACATACCACAAACCCCGCAACTGCTTGGGTCTTGGCATTTTCTCAGTATCTCTAGGCGTCTTGTTGACCTCGGCATATTGCAAAGCCGGTGGACTAAGTGCGCCAGCCATTTAGTTACCGGTGTTCGGAGTAGCGGTCTGAGTGCGACATGGGAAGCAAGAGTGCCTGTGTGCAGGGGTTCGAGATGTTCCGTGTATTGTTCCTGAAGATCACTAGCAGTGGGTGACCGCTATCGCTTGCATGTCAGCATCATGATAGGTCGAGTTAGTGCCATGGACAAAACGCTGGAAATGACGGTCAGTCTATAAATCCGCTTGTTATCAGCTTCTTCTGCAGTTCCGTAGAGCTGGGCTAGTCTTCCGAGGGGAATAAGAGACTACGGAATTTAGCTGCCTAAGCGATTCCAAACAAGCAAAGGTAGATCTTGACTCCAAGATTCATCATTTCCAACCAACTGTAGCAATCGGTTCTGTTCCTTTCTGTCTGTCAGAGTATACCAGAGGGCGACACCAGCTGGATTGCAGACAAGTGCACGTGTTTGAGAGAAATCGTGGCTAACACCAGTTTGGTTCAAGACAAAGTGAGGTTCCTCGACGCGATGGATTGCGCTCGTACATCACGGACTTTGGCATGAGTATCAAAACTCCTCATGAAGTACCTTGGCGAGGAAATGGTTAAGATTCAAAGCTAGAATTCCCATCCCACTCCCCTCTGGCTGATATTAGTGTCAAGATATCTCTCTCGACGTATGCATTGCCTGTCTGTGGGCACATATGAGTGATTGCAAAGGGGCAGTTGATGCGACGAAGCTCCATCGGCTGTGAACCTGTTGACTGTGATGTGCCCACGTTTTGAAATCTCTTAAGCATGACCACTTTCTCGGGATTGGGCTAGGCATTGCATACAGCCTCAAGGCTTGGATTGCGCAACCTAGAAGCTTTCTGCCGAGCCTCTCCTTTGAAAGTCATATTTTTTGATCCAATCTATAGATAACCGTGCCGATGCCTGGAACTCAAACATAGTTGTATTGTGGTTGATCATCTGTCAAGCATGGGAGGTGTGGCTGTTGTCAGCCAGAAGGGTGGCTAACGTCAGCCACATCCGTTGTGGAATACTATTGGCTGGAGTTTAGGAGATTAGGTGGATTTCCGTGTTTGGCTTATGCCTTGGCGGGATCGGATGGGATTTAAGCCCCCCGCTGATCTCAAGAGTGTTCTTTATCTCCGTTTCAAACCCGATTGTCATAAGGTTCTCGCACTCATTTAAATACCAGACGCACCGCTGAATTATTATCATTGTCTTCGTCTACCATAGAATGAAACTTACATCCCCTCCAACCTTCTCAGCGACCTCTTTCAGCAACTAACCAGCTTAATCCCATCTCTCCAACACGCAACTCCACCAACTCAAAACCAAAGCTTATCGCCGTTAGCCTGATACCTGACCCACGAACTGCTGGGGCACTAAGACCGCCTCCAATTCAATCCTCGATCCGTTGATATACCACAAGAAACATTTGTACCAAAAGTAGCGATGGTGACCCTCCAAGCCATCCAAGCGCACAACGCGACCCTCAAATCCGCGAGCCCCAATCTCGTCGCAGTATTCGGTACGCCGCACCCATCCCCTGCCTATACAGCAACCCCAGCAACCCACTACTAGAACTACCCTTCCCCCCACCTATCATCCACCCCACCATACATCAATACTAACGTCCCCAAAGTAGGCGGCACATCCGGCATCTCCCTCTCCACCGCCCTCACCCTGGCGCGGTACTCGCCCTCCCCGAAGATCTACCTGATCGGCCGCAGCCAACCGGCCGCAGACCGCGCCATCGCCGACCTGAAAGCCATCAACCCCGCCGCGCAACCCACCTTCCTCCAAGCCGACATCTCCCGTTTGACAAATGTCGACCGCGTCTGCGCCGAGATCGCCGCCCGCGAATCCCACCTCAACCTCCTCTTCATGACCCCGGGGTACCTGACCCTCAAGGGCCGGGACGAGACCGCCGAGGGGCTCGACCGGAAATTCGTGCTGCATTACTACGCGCGCATGCGCTTTGTGACCAAGCTCATGCCGTTGCTGACGGCTGCCGCGGAGCAGAAAGCTTCCGGGGGGCTCTCGCGGGTGGTCTCGGTGCTGGATCCGCAGGTGGCGGTGCGGGCTGGCGGGGCGGGGGTGCTTGACTTTAAGGATCTGAGTCTCAAGGAGACGTTCAGTCTGAAGAAGTCCGGCCACCATGCGGGACTCATGGGGAACTTCTTTCTCGAGGAGTTGTCGCGGAGGTACCCCGCTACCTCGTTTGTGCATGCGTATCCGTCTGGAGTCGCGACGGGGGCGATGCGGGAGCTGCCCGCGGGGAAGGTGTTGACGGCGGTTTTTGCGAAGCTGTTCTCGCCGTTCTTGATGCCGATTGGGGAGAGTGGCGAGCGGCATTTGTTCGCGGCGACGAGTCCGAGGTATCCTTCCCGACTGGTGGGGGAGGCTGAGGGGGCGGTGGATGGAGATGTTGCTGTTGGCAGTGATGGGGTCAAGGGGGGTGGGTCTTACTGGCTGAATTGGGATGGGGAGGCGTATCCTAAGAATAATAAGATCGAGAGGACGAGAGGTGAGGGCGCCGTGAAAAAGGTGTGGGAGCATACTGAGGAGGTGTTCAAGAGGGTGTGCGAGGAAGGAAAAACGTATCCGTGATCTTTGATATGAGTTTGTTTGTCTTTACAGATAAAACCCAAATAATTTCTAATCTCTCCTCCATACAAAAAGAGTCAATATTGCAATAATTGAAGGCAGCGTGGTGTGGGTATAGTGCTTCTACCACCATCAAGCCCCGTCTCGCCGGCCACGTTCGATTCCCTGGTGTTTAAAGACCAGCCTCTTGGGATATCCCCGGCCGGCGCTCTTCCAGGATTCCAAGCGTCTGCTCGAAAACCTTCCTTTGTACCCTTCGACCAGCTTCCGTATAGATCCAATCTTCTACATTCTGATTTTCCCCGTCATTTTGATACTCACCATGGGAGCTCTTCGGGGCCGAGGCAGCGAGCACCAGGGTCCGCCCTCCCACTTCAGTGGTTCGCTCAAAGATCCAACGCGCTATTCGTGCAAGTGTCGAAGGTGGCTCGCCTCGAGCGAGGTCTGAGGCGCAAAGACCCGGATTGACTAGGTTTATGATCACCGGGGGAGTATCCCCGACAATAGTGTCTTGCTTATCGCTCAGCCTCGCCACCAGCTCCCGCGTGAAGAGTACTTCGATCAATTTCGTGGCTTGGTATCTTTGCGTCATCATGATTAGCCATTCAAATCTTCAAATTTAACCCAAGAAGCGCAAGCGCGTATCGAAGGGATAATAACATACCGAGCCTGCTGACTGAACCGCTCCCTCACCTTGAGCTCGTCATAAAGATTCGGAGCATTGATCTCCGGAAACGACGTCAACCGATGCGCTTCCGAGCTCACAATCACCACATGGGGGTGGACAGCATGCGCAGCAGTGAGACGTCTCGTGGCCCGGAGCTTTGGGAGGAGCATGAACGCCAAAAGAAACGTGTTCAGCACATTGACTTGGACCGCCTGCTCATGGCCCTCGCACAGCGTCCACTCCCCCGAGTTGAGCCCGGCATTCTCAACCAACACGTCAACCCGATCCAGCTCGTTCTTCACTCTCCCCGCGAATGCGATTGTGGATGCAGTGCTCGACAAATCCAGCGGCCAGACTTCGATTGCACCCGCGTCCGACCGATGCGTGATGTTGCTGCGGAGAATATCCTCCTTGGCGGCTTCGCCTCGGGTAGTGCTGCGGACCGCGAGGATCAGCCGCGCGCAGCCCAGACGGTAGAAGTGGCGTGCGGCTTCGAGGCCCAGGCCTGTGTTCGAGCCGGTGACGATGATGGTTTGCTCGGCGAAAGAGTCGCGGGGGTATGGCGGGGTGACGAACAGCTGCGAATACACGAAGGTGCGTAGACCGGCGCCAATGTTTGGGGAGATCACGAACTCGGGATTCTTTGATGCCATGATAGAAGTAACGAATTTACGTCTGATAGTCCCGGGTAATTGCGGGCGTCAGCATGCTAAGTATGGAATATTGATGGATAGGTCAGGAACTAGGGCACGATCTCAATGCAGGAGGACCGGGACTGCGGGTATATCGGGATCCGAGAATTCGGTCTACGGCCACCGGGTTCAAGACTACCCGGGGATGATTACGCATGCTTACGCATCAGTGTTAGTTACTGTCCGTATGCTCGGGAGCCTAGCTATCCGGTGCGAAGCTTGTAGCTATAAGCACTTGCATTAGTGTTTCTGCCCTCACTGTAGGTGCAAACGAGGAGCTATGACGCGATGCGCCGCAGTAATGAGTAAATCCAGGGTACGGTGTCGTAACCGTCCCCGTTCATGTGCTCTAAACATTTTATTCTATTCTGTTTTGTATTTCCCGTCTGCCAGTAAAATAAGTTCATGTCCTACTTCTAAGCACCTTCATAAATACACTGTAGAGGAGTGAAACAGTAAAGTTATATCACTTTTGCGAAAGTAAATAAACTTGACCATTACACTCTGTCTTTCAAAGTAGGCTTTCTACTATGTATGATGCAATTTGTGGAAGCGATTGCCAAATTATATTACTCCCAATTATTCTTCCTGGAATGATAATGCGGATATCTAATTGCTTTAGTTACTTGAGAAAGCCATACTACTGTACTTGCTTACAAAGGCGCTTTCTTCCTAATCAGGAATTACTCAGTTGTGTGGTGAGGATTGTAAAGAAAAATGTATTCGCAGGATGGTAGCTGTTATCCACTACTGAAGACAAGTTGTCAACAAAACAAACCGCACGCTTCGCACAGCAAGACACCCAAAAAAGAACCCCAATCTCTAGACTCTCCCCCCGCTTGCGACGCTCAAGATATTCCGCCATTCGAGTTCATCCGGGGTGTCCGCGTGGATGGCGAGTTTGATATCGAGCGCGTTCCTCAACTGCTCTTTTGTAGTCGCATACAACATACACAGCTTTGCAGAAGTGTCAACTTTGATTCTAGGTTGTCGAAGATAATGTGGTGGAGCTTACCTTCAGTGATGTTTCCTGAGGGACCCAGCTGATGAACACCAGGCGAGAGCGCTTCCCGTCTTCCCCAAGGTCATACTCCACGTCGTACGCGGCGTATCGTGGCATTAGCTTTCCCGTGCTGTCTGCTGTCTCACAGAGGGACTGGCGGAAGGCTTTGTAGTCTGGCTCGCGAGATGATTTGCATAATTCGACTGTGGTCTCGTCGTCGGAGATTTTGTAGATCACAAACCGGGGCTTCTGGGGGCCCCTGCCGAAGCGGAGCGATCTGGAGGCGGTGATGCACTCATCCGAAATTACGACTCTGGTGATGGTCAGATAGAAAGACCGAGAGGAATGTTTTCAGGTGTCGTGAAGGTATGGGACGTACCCTGAAGGCATCTGAGATTGGACAATTGTCAGTGCTGAGTCGGGCGATTCATGGTAAGAGTATCACTCACCGACATCTTGAAGCAGTTCTAATGATTTGGAAAACAGACTTATTGTCGCAAGTTGAAATTATCCTTTGGACTATATTAGCAAACGTGAAAGCGAGTACTTGTTATATATGTTCGTTGTGCTAGGCAGCATTGAATCCATAGAGGGCCAACGGCTTCCCGCGCATCGACAGGCAACAGCAGTTGTGAAGCTCAACATTGCAGGAGAACTCAGCATCATTGTCACTAGGAATGATAGTTGCCTGGAAATGAGTACACATACTCTGTTTATGTTTATACGGAGACAAGAGTGATAACGTAGTGTAAGACTGGCGACGAAAGCATCTACTACGACGTGGAATCAGGCAGCAACTAAGGAGTTGTGTTTGTGAATTGGATGCTTGTACTGCAGCCACACAATCTATGCGTATGGCATTGTACCCTAGACGCTGGTAGATCCGTCTTCTTTCGCAATCGCTATCTGTCCTTCATGTTCTTATAGCGTTCCCACCGAGCAACGAAACGGTACGACGCTGGTAGTAGCGATGGAACAACTTGAGGCTCATTTTCTAGGCAAGCCGTAGCTCTCTGAATACTGCAAAACCAGTAAACAGCCTCTCTATTCTGCAATGGGAATTCTAAATCTAACTATCCACATGACGCATAACTATATACACTAGTCTGACATCACCGAACCTCAATTCTTCAAATCTTCCCCCTTTTCCCCCTCGCTCTCCCCCACCTCCAACCCAAACATTGCCACACTATTCCTCCACGCCGCCTCCGCAACAGCCTCCACCTGCAACCCCTTCAACCCGGCCACGACCCTCGCCACACGCTCCATCGTACAACTCTCATTCCGCCCCTTAACCATCAACCCCGCCACAAACTTATTACTCTTCCTCGCAGCCGGGAGGGGCCTCGCCCCCTCCAGGAATTTGCGTATGGCATCATCCTCGACAATCTCACACCACGGCGCATCCGTCTCCAACTGCAGCACCTCCAACGGCACCTGCCGCACCATCTCGCGGCCCTCTTCCGTCCGAAAACTCACCCCATTCACACTAATCCCGAATCCCAGCCCCACCAGCACGCGCATCTCCTCCGCCGACCCGGCAAACGAATGCACCAACCCCCGGTTCCCAGCCGGCAGACGCTCCAAGTACGGCCGCAGGATCGCGACGACATCCGCGCACGCCCCTGCGCCCCGTACATGCAGGAAGAGCGGGAGGTGCAGTTCCACCGCGATGTCGAGTTGGTCGCGGAACGCGCGCTGCTGGGTGGCCTTGTCGGCGCGGTCGAGATACACGTAGTCGAGGCCGATCTCGCCGAAGGCGACGAGCGGGGAGGGGTGCGTGGCGGCGAGGAGGGTGTGGCCTAGTTCGCGGAGGCGGGCGAGATAATCGTTTGGGGCTTGGGTTGCGGTTGCGGTTGGGGCTGCTGCTTCGTCGGCGTAGATCTCGCTGGCGTGGTAGGGGTGCACGCCGAGCGTCATGGTGCACATCGACGGGTACTCGCGTGCGATGGCCAGGTTATGGGATGCGCCGGCTAGGGTCATCGTTGTGAGGAGCATCTTCTCGCAGCCGTGGGCGCGGGCGCGCTCGACGACGTGCGCCCAGTCTGCCGGGTGGTGCGGCTTGCCGCCGCGGTAGAGGCCGTGGAATTGATCGGCGGTGTAGGTTACTGCTACCTGTTGTTTTGTTAGTATTTGGGTTGAGGATGGGGTGACCGGGAGGTTGGAGGGGTTGGGATTGCGGGGAAGGGGACTTGCATCTGCGAACCGCATTTTGCGTTGTGAGTATAGTTGTTGTCGTGCAGGTACGGAGATGATTTTGGAGATAGCGCGTCTGGAGAGTATGTTAAGGGCTGTATTGGTTGCACTTGGGTTATGATACTCACCGTGCTATAGTGCTGGGACGCATGTAGTGTTGTGTAAAAGCTTCAGACTCGAAGAACATGGACATTTGCTCGGAGATTATTTTAGCTTGTGTCCCTCAATTGCAGGTTTCTTTAAAAGCCCTTTTAGTATTCGTCCATCTCTTGCATCTACTCCACTCGGCTATGCTGTTTTCTGCTCCGTGCCCACTTTTCTGCTCCCCTTCCGTCCCCACTCGGGTACGAGTACCCGGATTGCGGTATGCGATCGCGCATACTCAAAGTTGAAGCCGAGAGAGGGACAGGATGAGAAAACGAGACATAGGGAACTTCATCTATTGGGTCTACCGTGGCTTCATCTCCACATACTAAGCGTACATCTCATCGTCCACCGTCTACCGCATCCGCCATCTCGCCCAGAGTATCGAACTTCCAATCATAGACCGTCTCCTCCAGGTTCCCCATCGTAGCCCCAGGCCTCTCAATCCAGACCGACTTGATCCCCGCCTTGCGTGCGGGATGATGATCATGGAACTGACTCTGCGCCGTCTGCAGCACTTGACTCTTCTCGACTCCGAATTTCTCCTTGACCGCGTGCAGCATGTGCTCGAAATTCTTCAGGTCGGGCTTGTAGCTTCCCACGTCCTGTGCGGTGATGATCAGGTCGAATTGGAACCCCTGGAGACTCCCAGCATTCGTCTTGGCGAATGACCCACGGTCGACGTTGGAGAGTACCACTAGTTTGTAATGCTTCGAGAGACGTTTGAGCGCGTCGACGGTATCCGGGAAGGCGGGCCAGTTGCCGACCGATTCGCCGAAGCGGATGCTCTCGTCGCGGGAGGGGGCGGGGAGGTTCAAACGCGTCGCCCAGGTGGGGTGTATGGTGGTCAGAAGCTCGGAGTATGGCATGTCCGGGGTCTGCTCCTGTTGCGCATATTCCAGCTCGTGGTAGACGGTCAGGAGGTGGTGGCGCGAGAATTGCGCGTTGGTCTGGTCCAGTGTGGGCTGGAAGGCGGTCAGGATGCCGGTTTCCCAGTCCACTAGCGTGCCGTAGACGTCGAATGTGAGAAGACGATAGTCAGATAGTTGAGCCATGGTTGTTAGTGGAGATTGTGTTCTGATTGTGCTAATGTTTGAGCAAAGTAGACAGGTGTGCGAGGGTAGATATACATCGTGCCTGGTCGGTGCGGGGAGTGAAAGCAGTTAGCTGTAAACCGTCGGTTTCCCCTCAATATCCCCACTCGGGTACGCTTACCCGATCAAGTGCCCGCCTGTTACTCCGATGCCGGACCTGCTTCTCTCGGTCCGGGTCCTGCTCGGCCATTGCTCACTTTGACGTTCTAAGAAGGAGATCTTGCTTCCGAGCTGAACTTGAATCTTATAAACAGTACAGCTGTGTCATAAGCGTCGCCTAGTGCAAGATCATCGCGACAGTCTACAAGAAGAACGTCATCATGGCAGGCACCATTCATACAATACACATTCGACCAAACTCCCACTCAAGTTTCACAACCCTTGACCGAGAGGAATATTGCCTTCCTCAGGCAAGATAGAACTGCCTATCTCCCCAAGCCAACTGTCATCCAAGAACAGCTGATCTGAGCCCGTGATGGTCGCAAAAGAGTCCAGCTCTTGCGGCAAGGAGGCAAAGAACCCATCGAAGGAGGGCGGTGTCAAATTTTCGGGAAGATCGGCCAAAGAGCCAGGCCCTGGAGTCGGCACTGGGTGCGAGGTGAGACTATCAGGTTGCCAAAGCTGTGCCCATCGCTGGAACTGACTATATCCTGAGTGTGCATCGTGGCTCCATTGTTCCTTGCGATCCCCGTGCCGCTGCAGCCGCTGACGAGCCAGTTCTAATGCTTCGATAGCGGCCACATCCGATCGGGCGGATTCTACACCCACGCACATTTGTCGAATAAGAATCATACCTTGAGACAGGCTGTTCAGGACTCGGTCTGTCTGTTGGTTTAGACTATGTGCGATCAACGCAAGCAGTGCAGCGCGACAGGAGCTGAATTCTGTATATGACACGCGGGCAATTCCAACCGAGTCGTGCAGAAGCTGGCAGAGATCAATGATTCGGATCGCAGCGTCGAGGCAGTCGGTCGAAAGCGTGTTAATTGGATTCTCACTGCTAGCGCCTGATGACCAGGGATGGTTCGAATTTGGTGCGAAGATAAATGGACGACCCATGTATATTATTGCGGTATCATAACTCAGCTCCAGATGAACATTGCAGCGAAACAAAGGTCCAGTTGGGGTCAAATCTCGGCAGTGGACTTCGGCCGGAAGGGTTGACCACCACTTGCTGAGATTAGACCGGATCACCATCAGCTCTTGAAGGTAACCCTTTTGCTGAAAGCGTGGACAGCCCCGCAGGTGCATAATGGTTTGGGACACCTTGCTCAACTGGTCCGTTAAGAAAATGTTTGCGTTCACGTTCTCTAGGTTTGAAGCTCTTCCGGTCGGGAGGGGTAAGGCTTGGTCGGTCGGAAATTTGGCATCGACTTCGAGACGGGAGACAGATACTGGTCGTCCATGTAGGATGCTGATGCGACTATGGTCAAGTTAGTGACAGAGGCCATGAGCCTTTTCTTGTGGCAGGGAGCACCTTTCGAGTGAGTAGGCGGACCACCACAGACGATTCCGCCACTCGAGAGTATCAGGGTCAAGCGAGAGATGGGAGCTATCCCTATGCATCCCATTCTGAATCGCCATCTTAGTAGCAAGTCCATAATACGTGTAAGCCAGGCCAGACGTGTCGATCGGCAGCGTGTAGCTACCCAGTAGCAAGAAGGCCTGCACGGTCTCAACGGATGCCACGGTGATCAGGTCAGGAATCAGCCGACAAGAGAATCGATAAAGTTCCAACCCAGCACGATCGTCTGGAATCTCTTGGGAAAGGTGAGGGCTCATCTGTGTCGGCTTTGTCTGCATGTAGGCAAATTGGGTTCCTATGGCAAATGTCATGAGAAGGGTACATATCCATCCGGCGTCGTGTATAGTTAGCGCATGCTCGTGGGAATAGTAATAGTCCAGCTTCTGTCTCAGCGTTCTCTCGTCGAAGTAGAAGTAATTGGTTTGGGCAAATTGAAGGAATGTCTCGATGAGGAACTCTCCGATATCCCTAGGTGGAAAGTAAACCATAGCAGAAGAGACCACTGATGTAGGTGATTGTAGGTCAGTCGCACGATGTACTCCGCGCAATTGATCTATTCCCTGAATAATAGTCAGCCGAACCTCCAGAAGGCTGGTCAGATCATATCAAATTACATGGTTCTGTTCCGCCCCGCTGCCCAAACTTCGCAACCTACGGAGAAGTGTTTGCGAAAAATTCCAATGAGATAACTCCCCATAATAGTCTGTATATTGTCAGTCTTCTTCGACAAGGTCAGTGTATTGAAGCTTACGCATGGCGCTGCTCGACACTGGCTCAAGAGAATAAATCTCTGGTTCTGGTTCCGTCGTCCCAGAATTTATCTGAACGTTGTGGTCCGGACTTCGCTTCTCAAGTCCATCGGCAATACCTCGCAAACTCGCCGTGTCAGTCGCCACATTGCCGATGAAATGTTTGATTATCCTCATCATAACAGCTTCCCTGTCTTGTGTCATAGAAGAAGATCCAGATCTAGTACAGATTAGTCTCTTGTAGGATGAATCTTGATGTACAGTTCAACCCAACAGCATTGTCGCTGGTTTCTCTGCCTGACCGCTGCAATGCGGCCGTTTCAAACCGGCACGCGCGATTGTACTGACGGCAGCGTGCGCACGGCACGCCTCCCCCGCCTATAAATAAATTAGTAGCTGCAAGCGAGGCTGGAGAGAGTGATGTACATTTTTCTTTGTGATACCGACAAGGGACACATCTGTCGGCGATCGGCGGACGGGTTAGCTTCCTCTATGCTGCAGAGAGCGGCAGCTTACGCTTGAGCTGCTCTTTTCCGCGCAGATTCCGGCACTCGCGGTCGTTTTTGGCGGCCCGTTCGCCGCGGGACCTCCATTCCAGCCACAAAACCTCAAGGAAGAGACTGTTGAGTTGTTGGAGCCAGCTTGAATAGAAAGAAGAATAAATTTGGGTAGATGTTGAGGTGCGGCGCATTCCGCTTCCATCGGCGGAAGGGACGGCGGCGCGTTGTTTGCTTTGTATGCAACAGATGCCTTAGGCAACAAGGCTGCAGTCATAGCTGTTTGCTTTTTTCAATCGAAGGACATCGTTCAGTGTGAGACTGACTGGCCTTCAACTTCTAAGCGAATGAATACTTTGAGCCACGGCATGGACTGCTTGAGCTCGAACCATCCCGTTGGTCATTACAACCTGGAGCATTTCCGGCACCATACATAGCCGCCGAATGGAAACAACGATCCCTCGATCTGGACGCCTCTGTCGTACAATTGGGTCTTTTGATACAAGTACTCTGTAGACCTCAAGGGGGGTGGGAAAGAAAGAAAAGTGCGTCATATTTCAATTGTTGCTAGTTCAAGATCTCATATCACCTGCCTAAAAAAAGCGCGTAGATTCCATTTTTTTCGGCATTAATTGAGGTTGTGAGCACTCAAATACTAGCAGGAATGGCATGGCCATTCTACTAACCAATAGTCAAGAACATCGAGTTCTGACCAAACTCTGGGAGACAGCGAAACGAGGTCACATGCATCAGACAAAATAACACGTCGATTAGGTCGCCGTGAACTCGATGCTTGTTTGACCAATTGTCTTCCCCTGGCTGGTGGCCTCAAATTTCAGCAGCCCGTCCATCGCGGCAAAGGTAACCCTGATGTTGTATTGCAAGTCGTATATTTTCTGCCCGTTCTTCTCCCTAAACTCAAATCGAGACAGGTTGACTTGAGTGAAGTCGACTACAATACTTCCAACCTTATAAACTCCTGCCAGCGTTATATGGTCAGAACCAGACACATTGCACCAGGGAAAGAAAACGCACCCTTCGTCTTCTTTCGTTCGGGAGCCAGCATCTCATCACAGGCGTAGAAGTTGGTAGTCTTCTTCAGAGAGTCACCATGAGAGTGGCTCTGCCGCACGTATGTGGTTTGTTTGTAGTTCTCCACATATTTCTCGCCCTAATATGTCAATTAGGGGTACACGAGTTACAACCACATCTATCAGATCGATCCTCACCTTGGCAATCATCCACTTCATAATACCTCGGACCCGCTTCTTCCCATCGAAATCATCGATCCAGGCGTCTCTTTCGTCATCATAACCCTTGCGGAAATCGATCGCCCGGTCAAACCCATAGTGGCGCCGGCACCGCTTAGTGGTTGACCGGATACCTTCCAGACCGCGGAGGGCGGCACCTTGAACGATAGCCGCTTGCCTGAAATTGGTTAAATTCATGGTGGGATTAGCAGAGCTCGGATGTTTGGGTTCTATGGTCGATACTCACGGGTTATCGGGGATCGTGATGGTGACTTTGCCCGTAGTCTCAAATGTCGACACGAGGGCTCTTCGAAGGTACTCCGACTCGCCGAACCCACCGACAAGTATGATTCTCTGACTAAGTGGTAAGTTCAATGGCCAGAGCACATATTTGTAGACGAAGTGCGCTTGCGTACATTGATCATTTCTCTACCGCCCAAGTTGCGAGCGTCCGTGATCTGCCGCTGCACTAGACTGATGATCTGGTTGACCACAGGATCAAAGATAGTGCGCAAGTCAACACTATGCCAGTTTCAGCACCTCTTATCGGATAGGGCAACGTTCCCTCTTACCTTGTGATTTTGACTAGACGTTCATCTGCGTCGAAGTGCTTGCTCCGTTTTGCGTTTGGCAAGGTCATGTTCAGAGGTAATTCAAGTATGTCGAGAAAGCAGGAATCTCCAAAATCCTTCTTGATGACCTCGAACCTGTTCATAGAATGACTCCCGGGGCCCTTTGCAGATAACGGCAAATTGTCGAATGCCTTACCGAATCTGTGGGACATGAGCTTGTAGAAATTACGATCGATTGCCGTGGAACCGCATTTTCCTCCTGTATAAGTGTTTAACCATGGCCACAAGAGGGCGATTTAGCAAGAGATCCATACCAATGCCAGTTAACAGCTCTTCAAACTTGAGTGTTGGGGTAACCTGCTTAACAACGTAGGTGGTAATATCCTAGATTACAAGTAAGCTTCGTCTTGGAATATGATAGGGCAAGCAAGACAAGCAAACCTACCACTGTCCCGCCGCCACAGTCACAGATAAGCACACCGTCTCCGACCTACCAGCGTGAGAAGGAAGCATTCCCATGAGGTGAGAGGGACTACAAACCTGAACCGAGCCTCCAACACTATTATCAGTATACTTTTTTAGTGCTGTAATTGCGGCCGCTTCAGGCTCGCTGATGAAGTACAACCGGTCATGAGGTCTGTCCGGGCTTGACCAGAACCCTGCTCTTTGCGCGGCGGTGCGGGTAGCATCCTTTGCTTGATCCGACCAGATGGCCGGCACAGTAAACCAGAACTCAAGTGGAGTGATGTCCAGATCTTGTTGGGTGATGTGGCGGGCGAGGGTAGATTTGATATGTTGATAGATATGAGTCAGGTAGTCGGCCGCAACATCGACCGCTGCCTTTCCGGCTGGGAGACGCAAGATGCCGGCTCCCGAGGCTTCTTCAAGAGCAGTGTCATCGTATGCGGTTAATGCGGTATTCTTGTCCAGTAGAAGTTTTGTCCAAGAGTATGCCACCATTCCAGGCGGGACCTGGTAACCCCACAGGTCTCTTGCAGCCTTCGTATTTTCGGTCGCGTATGCAATCCGGGATGGGGTTTTGGATACTGTATCGATGTTGCGCGCATTGCCTGGCCAGGTTTTGATGACTGTGATATTATCTAGCGATGAGCCCCGCGAACTTACATAGCTCGCTCCTGTAAACGTGGTGCCATAATCGATGCCCACAATAATCTTGCGGTGGGATGCGTCAGCGCCCAGCAGTGTCGAGTCTACCGAGTCTGCCATCTTTGGTGATTAGAAGTATCAGAAGATAGAAGACCGAGAACGGTGGATTGGAGCAATTCGAAGAGGGCTGTTGTAGATAGGGAAGACGGAACTGATACTTTTCACCAGTTGTGATCCCTGGTCAGCGGCTGAGGCTCGGGTGAGGTACTGAGAAAAGGTAAAGAGGTGCAAGAAGAAAAGATGGGCAAGTAAGAGGATGGAAGAAAAGATACTCTTTGTTAGGCTGATCGTGGAACGTGAGTTAATGGTGACAGCCTTTGAAGCCAACAGTGAAGGGTGACGGGGTAACACATCTCACCCTCGTGGGTGTTTCCATCACTTTCTACTGACAGAGTCCTTTCCCTCATCTCATGACACGCGGACTTCCACATTTCTATCTAGAAACTTGGTGTCAGCTAATGCCACCTTAGGTAAGGCTACACCACCTAACTTCAACCTCACAACTACCTCGTCAGCACTAGCATCCCCGACCAAGATCATCACCGCTCGCTGTCACCAAACATTCAACTACTGCACGGGAACATATGACTGAGATATATCAAAGTGACAAGATAGAGGCTGCACACTAAGAGACACGATGAACGCCAACTCACTCAGTCCACCAAGGATGGTGGGGAGATTGCTCCGCGAACTGAGAAAGGTTTGCTGACCCTTATTGCCTCCATACATTTTTAAGTCTCAACTCTCACACCTGTGTAGTATCTCCCAGGTGATGATTCCGATGGAGACCTACGCATCAAGAATGAAACCACGCAGCCGCATCCCGAAAGGATACCCGATCGGATCACAGATGATGCCCTCATGACAAGTCAGTCTGACAACGGGAGCCCCAGTTATCATGACCAATCTAAAGAAATCGGGTATTGTGGACACATAGACAATCACCATGACAAGGTCAACAGACTGCTCAGAGAGAAAGAGTCGCTGATTCGGCAAGCCGAGATCCGTGAGCGTGAGATCATTGATGAGCTTGGTAGGCGCGCAAATTACCACAACCAGCGCATGAGCAGGCTTCGAAACCAAGTCAGGGATCAGAAGACAACAATCAGGGAGCTTGATAAACAGGCTCGTGCGCACAAGGAGAAGATTGCGAAACTCCAGGCTATGGTGATTGCCAGGCAGGAGTCCGCTCTCGAATCCCTAAATGCAGGAAAAGGCCCGGCACCGATGGATGACCATGATGTTGAAAGTGCTCTGATCAGACTGCAAGAGAGCATCCGCTCCTGGGCCAGAAAGTATGCAATGCCAAGTGTGGAAAAGCTAGAAGGCGTGTTGGAATCAGACCTAGATCTGGTTGTTGACGACCTAGGTGACTACTGCAGCGAAGTCACATGGTCTTCCTTGGTCAGCAAGTTGCCTATCTCAGTTGACAAGATTCCAGCAATTCTAGTGCAAGCCGCATTAGCCAACGTCGTGTTTGAATGGATATTCGGGGACCCGTTTGTTCTCTTCAGGCAAATCGAACATGCTAATTCTAACTCCCTGTGTGGCGGTTTGACCAAGATTTATGATCAAATGAAACTAGGTAAGCATGTTGATTGCTGCTTGACTGACTTACTAAACCTAACGGAGAGTAGTCGACGAGGTGGAAAGCCATGCTTGGCGCTCGCAGATGTTGCGAGTGCTCTGCGTAACTTCGGACCAAGGCGCGCAGTCATTCCTACACGGCCAAGTTGAGAGTTTCAGTAGTGAACTCGCACAGTACTTCTTAGACAGTCCTGCTCGTGCTCTACTAGAACGGCCCGGGAGTCCTCTTGCGCTTGACCATCGTGAGAAGGAACTTGAGAATGTGCTTTCAGGAGCAGCTAATCTGGCTCTATCTCTCTGGACCCAGCGCACAAACATGATCTGTTACAATCTCTACCAGTTACAGAACTTCTGGAACGGAGATCCCATTGCTGAAGCGCATCGTCTTCACCATCTGGATGACGACGATAAACGCCTGGATGGCACTAATATCGTGCTATTTGTGCAGCCTGCTGTAGTAGCCTTTGGGTCTGTGCATGGCGAGCATTACGATGAGTCAAAGGTATGGGCTGCAGCAACTGTGTTAGTCGATGAGAAATTTGTAGATGCCGAGCCGGAACAGCCCGTCATGATTAGCAGCCCTACCGAAGCGGAGGAACTTGATCGGGCAGAGAGATTCCCCACGGCAAAGAAAGCCATCAAGCGGGAAGAGCCTATCACAGTGGGGACTTCTGTCAGGTTGGAGGTTCCTATGAAGGTGGAAAGGTCTGGCAACATGGACAAGCGTCTCAAGGTGGAAGATGAAGATGCGGATGATCTAATGGTTGATGTTGCTTAGTACAATCACATTTCCTTTGTGATCTTCCTTCGAATGGCCATTCATCTGCCAAACCCATGTATGTACTTTGCTTACAGGATCGTGACTCAGAACCCTCTTTCAAACCCTTCAAGGGTCCTGGTGATGGGTTACGGCATAATATACCTTCGCAGCGCTGTGCCATTTTGGTAGACATCAGTCTAGTAGTTCCGCAGGAGTGACTCTCAAGGTTAGCCGGCCACCGGCAGCAGAACTCATTTTGTACTTTAGCATCAAGACAATTGGGTGTTCTCTGATGAACCTCTCTGCATCTGTCCAGGCAGTCTTACGCATCTTGCTTGAGAATCACTTACTCCTCTCTTCCAGACATTATCCATGGTGTCAGCATTGTACCTCCTGACAACTGTCTCCATCAACAGCCGAATCAGCAAAAGCTGACACCACCACATGAGCTGCAGCTCGAGATAACTTCAAGCTCTAATGGTGTCCTTTGTCCAAGGATACACCCTTTAAGCCCCCGCCAGCTCTGTAGCATTGATATTGTCCACCCGACTAACAGTTACTCCTCCAGTCTTTTACTAAGGGCATCAGTTACCAAGGCTACGGAGAGGAGTATATCGGTCGTTTGTTTCCAATCTGCATTTACCAGAAGGCATTTTATATAAAAGTGATGCACCCAATGTTAATGCCACTTTTCGAAGTAAAACACGGTCAATGCACATATACCCTGGGCTGAAGGTTTGGCCGCCTTGATGGATGGATTTCCGAGCTTTTCCAGTAGCAAACTGCCCTGACTTTGTCAAAGATACTCCTATTACAGGTTTACCTAAGCATTGAGCGAGAAAAGTTTACAATCCAACCCGGCTATCTAATAGAAGCCTTGTTCCTTATTACAAAGACGAACCACTTCGCTAACTCCCCGCCACGTATGAACCAGCAGCCTAAATCTAAATCTCTTCGTGCGACATACGTCCATGCTTTAAAACTAGCAGTTTAGCCATAGACAGCTTCAGCGAGGTTTTCATGCTTAAAACCATTACATAGACGTCATATCGATTGTCTCAGGGATGGGGGTGTCGCCTTCTAGTCACGATCCGAACATGACGGCAGTTCAGACTTGGAACTGATTCTTTCCTGATTGAAACTGGCGTACAGGTCTGCAGGTAGCATCGCCTTATTGTCTCCCTTCCACATTTCCAACTTATCGCAATCGGGGTCGTACTTGAGCACAGCCCGTCCTCCACATTCCTTGACCACACTAATGATTTTTTCCAGTAAGGACACAAGCTTTTCGAGGTCACTCTGGTGAACCTCTGCCCATTTCTTGATGTCCGCCGTCATGTCTTCTACCGTAAGCTCCTCAAAAGTCCTGCCATGTGGTAGGCACGCACAAGGTTCGGGGTCTGGCACACCCAGAGCTGGGGGATGACCTCGTCGGCATCAATCGGCATACTAACGGCGCGAGTTTTGACTTCAAGCGTAGACTGAATGGGCACAGTCTGGCCCTCTCTCTTGATCAGTAATTTTGCCCCAGCTAAAGAAGCAGCCTGGGATAATGGCAGATACGGTTCACCGTAACAGAGGTACCCAAAGGAACGGGAGACCTCGTCAACAACATTCACGTCTTCGACTCTCATCGGCCCCTTCGAAGGCAGGGAATTGACATAGCTGTCCGTTTCGTGACGAACCAGCAGGTTCAAACCCCCGAATTTGCATGAGATTATCCTGTAATGTCCGGTACTTTCCGTTACCTGCTCTGTGGTGAATGCCTTCTCAAATTCGTGTCCGAACCCCTTTGATTCATGCCGTCCGATGATATCAAAGGTCTTTGTCTCAGAGCGACAGAAGATCACAGCTTGCGTGTTCGCGGCCAATTCGACGAGGACAGTGAACGTTTCGAGGCCATTGCGTGAGGTCGTCGGATTGACGAACGTCAAAAGCTTGCGGGTGTTGTTCCGATCCGTCACGAGGTCGACCGAGTGGATATCGAATGAAGGGTTCTCAAGGTATATTCTTGTCTTCTATTTGAAGTTCCTGTCCAAATGCAAGTTTGGTACTTTTGCATCAGTATACGGATGGTTGTTGAAATTGAAATGTCATCTCAGTTGGAGCGACACTCTTAAATCCGAAGGTCAAGGTGCTTAGCTATATTTAGCCTAACCTTACTTACATTCAATGAGTGCTTCGAATACATCTGGCCACTACACCTAAGAAGCCTATGTCATGTAACTTCAGGACGGCAGGTTCCACCATCACCGAGATATATTCCGCAACATGTATGTTGCATGTCTGAAACTGGAGGACTTTGTTCGATTGTACCATTGTTAATTATGCTTGCTACACACTACTCTGTCTTTTCTATGAGCTCAACTCGACTTTGCAAAATATATTTTTCAGCCCGACACTAACGAAAAGGTTAAAGTAAGACTTGAGCAGCGGCAACGCAGCCACGTGACCCGTCAGCAACCACCGCTTCCACAACAAAAGTTGCTCGCTTACACAGACTTGGTAGTCTCATGATGAGCATCGAATAAAGAAAAAAATAGTTCATCAGGTTCTACATTTTTGCCCACGGAGTTCGACGCGCCTGCTGCTCAATCACATCAGTGGGCTTGGATGCAGGCTAGTGCCATGCAAGGCTTAGCACCACGCTAACCCAACGCGGCAAGGCAACCCTATCCAAAGGAGCTATCGGAGATCCGGAGCCCCCAATTGCGGAAGCAATGCTGCAGTGACGTAGCCCTCCACCGGCGGTGTAGATCACGATCCTACATTCTAGTCGACCACGAGGAACTTGCAGAAGAATCTCACTGACCACATGGTCGCTCACGAGGTGGATGCAGAAAGACAGGGATACACTGAAATAAGGGTAGTACTCGACTAGGATCAGGTTCGGTAGCCCGGCAAACCCCAGAATACTAGGTAGTGATAGGGACTTCACTATGAACTTAGCCGACCGTACCTACGCCTTCCTGGATTCTCGATTGACTCAAGGAACCTATCGCCAACCGTGCGACATCACAGAGCATACATTGCTGGACAGAAAAAATAAGCGAAAGGCTACTAGGCCAAGCATCTTGGAAGTGGAGCTGGACGCCTATACACCCAAAGCTACAGCGAATGTCTTTGGTAGAAATCCTCCACCGCCTCGTATTCCATGAATCCTGCCGGCGTCCGCCCCCAAATCCTCCGGAGAAGATTCCTTCGAGCTTCTTTTCTGGGAGTCCGTGAACCTATTCGAGTACTCCGGATAGCTTCAGCCCGCTTTGAGGAATGCAGCAATGGTCTTGGTAGCCGGGGCTGGAGTGGTGAAGTCGGTGGACTGATGATTGAGATTCCATGGAGGCCTCCATATAAAGGTGCTAGAGGACGGCCAGACAACCACAAGAACAGACAGAACAATCCAAACAACCTTTCCCCTAATTCTTCAAAGGAGGTCTGCCTCGTTGCTCTTCGTCAAAACGTGACACAACAAGCGCAAACATGTTCGCATCGATACCCAGCCTGCGCATCTGCCTCGTGGCACTAAGCTTGTTCTTCCTCTGGTCTCCCCTGGTCGCAGCCGTACCCCACGGCCCTGCCCCCAACAAAGATGATGCAGCCCACCTCGACAAGCGCTACACCAGTCCCACGGTGATCTGGCCCGCCAACCTCACCCGCACCCCGATGAACGTCTTCCTCCAGATCCTCAACACCCAGCCCAACCCTGATCCGGACCTCATCAAGGAGTGCGTCACCCTGGACGCCACCTACGTGTCGCTCACTATGGACAACCCGGACCTGCATAAGATCATGCCGTGGGCGGGGACGCGCTATCGGGTGGGCTACCAGGCCTTCCTGGACACCTTCACACGTGTCGGCCTCTGGTGGACTCGCGGCCCGTTCTCGATCGACGCCATCTTCAGCGACGGCGGGGGCAATGTCACCGCCTGGGGCCAGTTCGAGATCACCTCCAACATCATGCAGAAGACCATCACTGCCCCCTGGTCGGCTCGGGCCGAGATCAACGACGACATGAAGATCACCTACTTCCAGTACATGGAGGATACCTTCGGCACGGCGAGCACCTTCTGGGCCGATGGTCAGAAGGAGTATCGGGCGGATCCCTATGGGGGCAGTGTCTGGTTGTGAGATCTTGTGGCTGGATTAGTTTCACATGAATATGAAGGTGGTGGAGTGGGGATATTGAAGGTGCTACTGCATATAGATTGAATTGCTGTGAATGACTATGTTGGGTAATGATGATAGAAGTGGAGGATAAGACCGATTGGGATAGCTAGGGATGGTCGAATACACCTGTTGCAGTAGCTGGATTTCCTGTGTGTCTATCCTAATGAAGAATCTTGAGTGGATTGCAGTGGAGACTTGACCCTCGGGTCCATAACGCGTACTCCGAATAACAAATGGCCAGAATAGGTGCAGGAGAAGTGTGGTGGTGAGATGATCGGGGCTTCGGGGTTGAAGCGGCAACTCCTTTGGGACACAAATGCCACTCCGAAACTCCTTTCGGTGACGCGCAGGATGACCGAATCGGGTAAGCGCGATGAAAGTGACGCTGACTAAGGCGCCGATAAGAGCTCATGCCACTCCGATAAGAAAGTACAAATAACGATAACAAGACCCCTCTTTGCTGGATGCTACTCTACCTCTTCCTACCTCAATTCTTGCTTCCTCATACATCAATCTTGTCAGAACCCTTTCTGTCACATCATGACTCGCGTACTTCTCACCGGTATGTTCAGCTGTACTCCCAGGCCAATGATCCGAGACTAATTGACCAACAGGTGGAAGTGGCTTCATCGCTGCCCATGTCCTGGAAACCCTCCTAGCCCGCGGCCACTCCGTCGTCACCACCGTTCGATCGCAGACCAAGGCCGATGCCATCCAGAAAGCCCACCCAGAAGTCACCCAGGATCGCTTGTCGTTTGCTATTGTTGAAGATATTGCTCAGCCGAATGGTACAGTACACCCGTCTCTGCGAATGTGATGTCTCTTCATGGCTAACCAGCCAACCAGCTTTTGACCGCGCGGTGGTTTCGGATCCTCCTTTCGAAGCTGTCATCCACACGGCCAGTCCGTATCACTTCCACGCCAAGGATGCAAAGGAGTTGTTGTTGCCGGCTGTCACGGGCACCACCGGGATCCTGCAGTCGGTGCAGAAATATGCGCCGCTGGTGAAGCGTGTCGTCGTGACTTCTTCCTTTGCTGCCATCAACGATGTCTTTGCCTCTGCCGCTGGCAAGGTTTACTCCGAGGTAGGCTACCTACTATGTGAATGTCGATTAAGGCGCATACTAAGTCCGCGATCATTCTGCAGGCGGACTGGAGTCCCATCACCGAAGCCCAGGCCAACGACAGCCCCGCCAACGCCTACCGAGCCAGCAAGACGTTTGCTGTAAGCCTGCCTCACAAGTATCTGCCTAATAAAATTCCCATCCCATGGTAATTGACAATCTCCCCTCACAAAAACAGGAACGAGCCGCCTGGGACTTTGTCGAGCGCGAGAAGCCCAATTTCACCCTCTCCGTGATGAATCCCCCACTCGTCCTCGGCCCGATCACCCACCACCTCACCTCCCTCGACGCCATCAACACCTCCAACCAGCGCATCCGTGACCTGCTCTCCGGCGCGGCCAAGAATCGCTGCCCGCCCACGGGCAACTACCTGTTCGTGGACGTCCGCGACCTTGCCCTGGCGCACGTCCTCGCCGTCGAGAAGGAGGCCGCCGGCGGCAAGCGCTTCTTCACCGTGTCGAGCCACTTCTCCAACGCGGAGATCGTCGCCATCATCGGCGAGGAGTTCCCCCAGTACAAGGACCGGCTGCCAACGGGCGACGCGCTGAAGCCCGGCCAATACCCGGCGGACGGGGTGTACGGGTTCGACAACACGCGGGCGCGCGAGATTCTGGGCGTGCAGTTCCGGCCGCTGCGGGAGAGTATTGTGGATGCTGTGAAGAGTTTGCTGCCGCTTGGGGCGGATAAGTATCAGGGTGAAGCGGGGCCAGAGCGGTAGGTGGACGATTCGCGCGGTGGGAATTTGCTGAAGGGGTTGTTTTGTTCGATGATTGATTTCTGGCGTGATACTTTTGCATATGAGTCGATAGTCAAGCTAATTAGACGGAGTGAGAATGTAAAGTAGTTTTAATATCTTGATGTGCATTTAATAAGCTGGCTCTAAGTCACAGAATGGGAGATATGCGTCATGCGACCACAGGTACTGTCCAGACATGCTTCCACAACGCCTAAGACGAAGTCGCCCGGCAGAGCCGACCGTCCGACTCCTGCACCCAATTGTCACTGCCCACTGCCGTCCAGGCATAGAAGGAGTCCTGGGGATCATATTTCTTTTTAATGGCTAGCAGGCGGTTGTAGTTGGGCCCGTAGAAGGCTTCCTTCCAGTTCGGCTGTTGCGGGTCGGCCTGGAGAGTTTAATGCATCAGTCATGTTCTGCGATAGGTCTGGAGGGCAAATTGCAATCACGTACCTCGTTCATGTAACAGCCGGGATCAGAGGTCAGGGCCTCCAGCGTCGGCACCCACTTCTGGGTCATCTGGTCGGCGAGCTGCTTCATCTTGCCAAGGCTGGCGTGCTCGGGCCAGGATCTTTTCAGGAACATTAATTCATATTCTGGATTCTAGGCAGCAGAGATAGGAGGGTAAGGCTGAATACGTACGTCGACAAGATGACGTCCATCGCCGCCGTGCGCCACGAGGGCAGGACGGAGTTATTGGTAGGTCCCGTCACCGCGGACGAGACGTTCAGCGCGATACTGACGAAGGCGGCGCCGTCCTGGGTGATGCTTCGCACGGCGGCCGTGAGATTGGCGTTCGACTTCTCGATGACCTCCAGCGGGATCAATTTGCCGCCGTACTGGCCGTTCTCGACCAGCTGGGTGGGGTTCGGCTCGATCAGGGTGTTGTAGTGATCCACGTACGAGGGGGAGTGGGTGAGGTTCATCGCGTAGGTGATGTTCAGCGCGTCCAGCCTGGCCGTGAGCGGGCTCAGCAGGTCGAGCGCGCGCTGCAGCGTGGCGTTGGGGAGGGTCAGCGGGGTGAGCAGGAAGGAGGCATTCATCACGCGCGCGATGGCCATCCCCCCCGCCGCCGTGATGCGGGGCACCAGCGAGTGGTAGTACTCCACCGCTTGGTAGAAAGGGTCGACATCGCTCGGGTCGGCCTCGAACTCCAGCACCACTCCCACCGTCGGAAAGTCCGGGAACACCTTGACCGTCATCGAGGTGACCACGCCGTACGTCCCGCCCCCGCCCCCGCTGAGCGCCCAGTATAGGTCTGGGTTCTCCGCCGGCGAGGCCCGAAGCTGGCGTCCCTGCCCGTCGACCACCTCCCACTCCAGCGTCTGGTCGGCTGCCAGCCCGTACCGGCTGCTTAGGGCCGAGTGGCCCCCTCCCTGGGTGTAGCCTCCGGCGGGTCCTACGGTGGCGCATTCGCCCCCGACGACTACCAGGTTCGACTTGTGTAAGGCCGCGTAGACTTCCTCCCCTTGTACTCCGGCGCCGATCGTGACGGCAGGTCCCGTGTAGTGAGGAGAGGAATAGTCGTGCACGGTGATGTTCTTGAGGTGATGTGTCCAGATCGAGAGGCCACCTGCGCCCGTGGACTTTCCCATGTAGCTAGTCGGTGTTAGTTAGTGTTAGTTGATTGACTGGGCATGATGCGTTCGTTGGCTTGGGGAAAGGGGGGAGGAAGAGGACGTACTCATGCCCTGTGTTGCGGATGACAATCCGAATATTCTTCTCGGCGGCATAAGCGATGGTCTGCGCAATCTCTGCGGCTGACGAGACGTTCACGGCATAGGACACCATGTTCCCCAGACGACACGTGCCGGTAGATGCTGCGAAGGGGTCGCAGCTCTCGTTAGCCACGGCAGCAGCCATGATTGATGAAGATGATGCATCGCTGGCGATTCGTCTGTCAGCTAGCTTGGTCAAGAGGGAGGAAGAACGGGTAGACTTACTGTAACGCGGGCTGCGTCCACTCGTTACGCAGGTACTGACACTCAGTGGCATTATAGTTGGGGTCAAAACAAGGCGCAGCCAGGGGAACGGTCTTGATCAGTCGCCCACCGACGGTCGAGTTAAATTGAGACCATTCACTCGTGCTGGGCCAGCATGGGTCGCTGGGCATACACCGACACTGAGAGGATGTGGTATTGCTTTGCATGGCTGCGGCCGTGCCGAACAAGACAGAGATCACGAGCTTCTTGAGCATCATTTTGCTGTCTTCGCGGCTTGTTGAAGTGTTGTTGATTGAATGATTGTGTGTGCATTTGACCAGGAAAATAAGAGGTATATATACACAATGAAGACGGCAGAATCCTGTTCCGAGTCTTCGTCTCAGAACCAAGAGAGTGAAGCTGAACACGCGTGCCTTCCAGAAGGAGATGCTATGAGCCAAGCAGCCTCGCGCATGTAAGCGAAATCCTTCGAATTTGCCCTAAAGGGAAGTGGATAACTTCGGGGACTCGGAGTCAGCATCCTCTGGGGCGAATACGGAATAGTAAGCTTTTGGACACGAGGTGGCTGCCTTGCTGCGCGTGTTGGTTGTCTATAGCATTGAAAGAAGTTTCGTAGAATATAGTAGAAGCTGGTTCTTGGAAAGAATAAGGCTGTGCAGAATTATGCCGTATGTTAGAGGGGGTAGATCTTCTGTGTTGCATGGGTTTAGAATGCACAGTCTTACCACGTGGAATCTTGCTGGGATTAATTGCACATGGCAAGCACATGGTCTCCCCATTTTCCGCACTTCCCATGCATCTTCCAATCTAATCTCTGGCCTAACTACGCATGCACTATGATCCCAGTCGCGAATCTGAAGTAGATCTCATCGCCCGATGGACAGCTATTCACTCATCAAATGCCGTTATTCAAGGAAATCAGAACTACTGTCTGCATATTCTTTGCTGCAGATCCTGAGTGTGTGCTGAAGTTGATCTCATTCAGATTCTTTATCCGAAACATCCGTTTACGCTACACTGACGCTTATTCACTAACCCAGAGAACTCAATGATCATGTTCAGATTCATTCATAAAATCGCAATCTCACACGCTCTAAAATCTAAAACTGGGTGCCCACATGAATCCCACCATCAGCCAATACATTAGTCCCTGTGACAAAGCTAGCCAACGGACTCGCCAAAAACACCGCCACATTTGCAATCTCCTGCGGGCCTCCCAGCCGCTTCAGGGGGATCTTCAGCCGCTGCTCCTCCACCCACTCCGGCATGATCCTCGAATACAGCTCCCAGGGTCCACCCTCGCAGAGCACGGGGCCCGGCGAGATGGCATTGACCCGGATGCCCTTGGGGCCCAGGTAGTGCGACAGCTCCTGCACATGCTGCAGCTGGGCGGCTTTGCAGGGGCCGTAGGCCGCGGGCGGACTGCGGTAGAATTCACGGCCCATGAACGAGCTCTGCACGATGATGGAGGCCTGTGGGGATTTCTCGAGGTAGGGCTCCGCCGCTTTCACCAGCTCCACGAAGCCCATCACGTCGATTGCGAAGCTGCTTTCCCAGTGCTCGGTCTCGCCTTCCATGTGCATGGGTGATGCTGTGGGGTGGTGGTATTAGTAATAGGACAGGATTAGGTGGTAAAGGAGGCGAAAGACAAACCGTTGGCAATAATGACATCGATCCGTCCCACGCGTTCGGCAGAGCTGTTCACCCAATTCACGATCGCTTCCTTGGAGGCAACATCGAAGGCGGTTCCCACTGCGCGGGCAGAGTTGCTCTCCGGGAGGGTTTGGTGGACGTCGTTGAACTCGGTGTTGGTGACGGTGCGGGCGCAGTAGGAGACATTCGCGCCTTCTTGGAGGAATTGACGCACCATGGCTTGGCCCATGCCTCGGGTACCTCCCGTAATGAGGACATGGGCGCCTTGAAGACCGGTTTCAAGAGGCATTGTGACAAAAAGAAGCTGTGGTGTGAGAGCGAAAGTAGAGGAATGGGGGAGGATAGTGGTTGGTGGGGTTGTAGAAGAGGGGCAAGAGGCTGGATATATACTAGACTTTACAGAGTGCTACTAGTAACGTCACGGGAGTCAGCCTGCGAACGAAGGATTTAGTCTGAATGATTAAGATGCTAGGAGCATGCACGATGAAGGTCTAGGCTCCACTCAAGTTTATCTACTTCGGAGACCGGAGCATCTCAATGGAATGTTGGGAGAAGGAATTCTTCGCACCAGGAGGTACGGAGGGAGTAAATAAGCTGTTTTCTCCTTAGGGACGGCCGAATCGGGCCAAGTGGGCCCTCGCTCAAGCTTTGCTGACTAACCACCGCCAACCTGCCCACTAATCCCAATCTAGCCATCCGTCCGTAACTCCTTTAGGAAGTCCATCATGGAGTCTTCCGCTTCCCAATCCAGTATTCATTCTATGTCGTCAACTGAGCTGGTTGCAACACGTCCTCTACAATCATCCAGAGATATAAGTTCATCGGCACGCTTTCTCATCATGGCGGCTCTGGTACTTCTGTCCCAGCCAAGCTTTCTTGGAACCCTCTTGGTGCATTGGACGGCGAGATTTCAATATCCACAGCACCAATGGAGAAGTATCAAGCAACAGATACCTTGCAGCAGGACTCCAGCGGGAGTGGCGTGATGACGCCTGTCAACGCAGAGTCTCTGCCGGACAAGGAGCAGATTGCTCTGCATGATGACCCCTTGTCGGATTCATCCAACAGTGTGGCCGTTGAACCCATTGCCCTGAGCGTGAAGCGGTTCCTTTCCCTGCGCCATGCTGACGGGAACTCACTTCAGTCGGCTAGAATCATGATGGAGAATGTAACAGTCGAAGGTAGTGGTACAGGGGTAAGTGACAGGCCATCCTTCAATATTCCTTCGGTGGAAGTACTGACATGGTTTCACGGCAGGCTCTACCGGCCCCAAGCGTCCTCACAGCGGCAAAAGGTGGCTTCGGCCTGTTGGAGCCCATCCAAAGTCGCCTGCACCGTCCGTCATCACGACCAATTCTTCGCGATTTCTCCGCTGCAATCCAGCCGGGCGAGATGGTCTTGGTGATTGGAAAGCCGGGTAGTGGTTGTACCACGTTCTTGAAGACCCTGGCTGGCATGTGGAATGAATACAAGGGCGTCCAGGGAACCTTGACTTTCGGGGGTCAGCGGATGGAAGATGTCATTGATAAGGATCCGCAGGATGTTGTGTTTTGTGGTAAGTCTTCGTTTGTCCTTTTGATCTGTGATGGTCGGGAAACCTAGCCAACTAACGGCACGTAGGCGAGTCTGATGACCACTTCCCGACGCTGACCGTCTTCGAAACGCTGCGTTTTGCAATGAGGGCGCGCTGTGGCCCTAAGCCCTCCTCGTCAGACATTGACGCGAGAGTCAAGCAGTTGGCACAATTGATTGGACTCGGTCATGTTCTCAACACAAAGGTTGGAGACGCTTATATCAGAGGTGTCAGTGGAGGTGAGAGGCGCCGTGTCTCGTTGGCTGAGGCGCTCGCCACATGTGCAAGGTGAGTGTTCAGTTAGTCATACTGGAGATGAGAAGCTCTAACCATGAATCTGTCATATAGGCTGATTTGCTTGGACAACCCGACCAACGGTTTGGACTCCTCGACAGCGCTTGAGTTCATAGAGATGATGCGGGAATGGACCCACCAGAGTCAGTGCGTGACAGCCATGAGCGTGTACCAAGGCAGTGATGCTATTGTTCCATACTTTGACAAGGTTGTTGTGATCAATGCCGGACGCCAGATTTTTTACGGCTCCATTCAAGACGCCAAGTCGTACTTCCTGAGTCTGGGCTTCGAGTGCTCATCTGCTACCACCACCACCGACTTTTTGAACTCCATGTCCGCCAGTCCAGAGGTCCGCCGTGTGCACGAAGCTCATCAGAACCAGGTCCCTCGCACACCCGACGAGTTTCAGCAAGAGTTTCGACGCAGTGTTCATTTTGAGGAGCTCAAGTCGGCCGTCCAGGCTGCAAAGTCTCTTCCCGCTGTGGCCCGTCCTTCCAAATCCGCTCAGTACGCTTTACCACTTTACCAGCAGATTGCGTACTGTACCACGCGCCAGGTTCGCATCATTCAGCACAACTATAATTCCTTAGTTGTGGAAGCCCTGTGTATCGTTGTTCAAAGCTTGATTCTAGGAACATTGTTTCGAAACCAGCAACGGAGCACGGGGTCCTTCTTCATCTTCGCGTCCGCCCTCTTCTACTCCGTTCTCGTTCCCGCACTGCAGGCCATGGCGGAGTTCCGCAGTACATTCGCCCAACGACCGCTGATTCTGAAGCACAAGCGATACCGGCTGTATCGGCCCATGGCTTACGGCTTTGGATTGATCATGACGGATATTGTCTGGAAGATTTTCGTCATCTTCTGGAATATCCCCTTGTATTTTTTGACTGGTTTCCAAATGAACGCCGGCAAGTTCTTTACCTGGTTCATCGTGGTATACATCGAGCACCTGGCCTTGTCCATGTTCTTCCGGTCTGTGGCTGTGTATTCTTCCAACATGTACCGCGCTGTCCTTCCAGTCGGTATCTTCTTCAACATGTACGTCCTGTACACAGGTCTCTATGTACCACCACCGCAGATGCAAGTATGGCTTGGCTGGCTGAGATATTTGAATGTGAGTTCGCCCAACAAACTAATAACGTAGCACGCTAACCCGAACGAACAGCCCCTACATTATGGTTTCGAGTCGGTCATGATCAACGAGTTTGGTAACCTGAGCTACGAGTGTAGCACCGCAGATCTTGTTCCGTCGGGACCTGAATATACCAGCATTGCCAACCAGGTATGCGCAGTAGTCGGATCGGAGCCAGGTCAACGAATGTTGTCAGGAATGGCATATATCAAGGCACAATACGGGTTCGAGAAGAGCAACCTGTGGCGCAACCTGGGAATCAATGCGGCTTTCTTCATTGCCTTTGGTCTGGCATCAGCGTAGGTCTCCCATTTATGCCACCCCGATTTTGTCCACCACATACCTGCAAAAGCATACTGACGAGAGCATCATAGCATTGGTATGGAACGTCTGAAGCAGCCGGCTGGCCGTTTGGCGACTGTGTTCTATCGTGGCATGGGATCCAAGAAGTCGTCTGCTCCTCAACCTGGAGCGAAGATGAGTGATCAAGAAAGCGGAGATCTGGATCTGGATGTTCCACCAGAGGCGGGCAGAGGAAATACTCGTGAGCGAAGCGCAACACTGGAGTATCAACCTCGCAGCCTGACCTGGACTGGGCTAAACCTCGATGTGAAAACCAAAGACGGCCAGAAACGCCTGCTTGACAATCTGAACGGATCCGTCTATAGTGGTCAGCTGAAAGCATTGATGGGTGTATCCGGGGCGGGCAAGACTACCTTGCTGAACGCGCTGGCGGGCCGATCTAAAGTGGGAGTCCTCACCGGAACACTGGCGCTGAATGGACAACTGCTTCCCAAGTCTTTCAATCGCCACATGGGCTATGTACAGCAGCAAGACATTCACCTGCCTACGCAAAGTGTACGAGAAGCATTGCAAATGACTGCCCGCCTCCGCCGATCACAGGACGTCTCCCTCGAGGAGAAGGACGCCTACGTTGAAGAAGTCATTCGGTCGCTAGACATGGAATCAATTGCGGATGCTCTGGTCGGAACGCCAGGAGCCGGTCTCAATCTGGAACAGCGCAAGAGGGTTAGTATTGGCGTGGAAATGGCTGCGAAGCCGGACATTCTATTCCTGGACGAGCCCACTTCCGGCCTTGATGGGCAGTCAGCTTACTCCATTGTCCGTCTCTTGCGAAGACTCGCAGACTCTGGCCAGGCAATCATCTGCACTATCCACCAACCTGCCGCGGAACTGATCTCAACATTTGACGAGCTCTATCTTTTGGCACGTGGTGGACGGGTTGTGTACGATGGGCCGTTGGGTGCGGAAAGCCAGCAGGCTCTCGCTTACTTTGCAGAACATGCTCGCCCGTGCCGTGAGCGAGAGAATCCCGCCGAATACTTCCTCGAGGTGATCGGCGCCGGCACACGACGAGATGTTCAAACCGATTGGGCAGAGATATGGAAGCGAAGCCATGGCCAGCCCTCTAGCACCCAGATTGCACCTGCCTCCCCGAAGAGTGATTCCTCGATGTCCTTGCACGCCGCACCCTTCCATTACCAGATGGTTGTCTTGCTCAAGAGGACGTGGCTTTACTACTGGCGGGCGCCAGACTATGCACAGGCTAAATTGTGGTTGAATGCGGGTAATGCCTTGCTAAACGGAATGACCTACCTCAACTCGCCACTGACCCAACGAGGCGCTTACAACCGCGTCTTCTCCTCGTTCATGTCCTTGATTGTCGGCCCGCCCTTGGGTCTGCAAGTGCAGCCGCGGTTCGTCACATTGCGGAATATCTTTGAGCACCGTGAACGTGAGAGTCTGACTTACCATTGGATGGCGTTCAGCCTTTCAGCCATCCTGGTGGAACTGCCGTATGCTTTCTGCACCTCCCTCGTGTACTGGCTGCTGTGGTATTTCCCGGTGGGATACTTCCGCGACTCCAACCATGCCGGGTACAGCTTTCTGATGTATCAGCTTTTCTCCGTGTTTGCGACCAGTCTGGCTCAACTGTGCGCTTCGCTGATGCCCACTGTGGAAGCCGCGCTTTCGGCGAACGGGTTTTTCTTCATGTTCTGTAACACCTTCGCGGGCACCCTGTCACCGGCTCCAGTCACACCGGCTGGATGGCGTTGGTACTACAAGGTGTCTCCCCTGTTTTACATGAACGAAGGCGTGGTGGTGGATGTTCTGCACGATCTGCCCCTCCACTGCGCGAAGTCGGAGATGTCCGTGTTCCAGCCACCGACGGGCCAGAGCTGCTACCAATATGCTGCCGCCTTCTTGCGAGATGCCACAGGCTTCCTTGTCAACCCGAACAGCACGGCCAACTGCGAATACTGTCCGTACAAAAACGGCCAAGCTTACGTGAGTTCCACCTGCCCCGGCCCTGCATGAAGCAAGCTACCCACATGGGGTGGAGTCGGGATCGGAGCGGAAGTGATTGGCTGACGAACAACCTCTTCTTTTAGTACACGCAATATGACTACAGTTATAGCCACCGGGGCCGGAATGTGGGTGTTTTCATCGGCTTTATTGCCTTCAATTTCACCATGGTTTTAGTGATCACCTATCTGACGCGTGTGCGTCGGCGCCGTTGAGGGGGGGGGGGAAGGTAATATGTGGCTTGGAGTATGCATTGCCGATTTCTTGGTCTTTTACTTGGATTTCTTAATTTTATGCCCTCCTAATTGTCATCTGATGGTTCATTGTGAGGCAGGGATCGGAGGAGAATCATCAGGGATTGATTGTTTGTTTGCTGCTTGGCATTAGTCATTGTAGAGCCAGCTTGTGCTTGTATGTATCGGTACAAAGATCTACCGGCCCGCTCCGGCAGTTCCAACCCAAAAATCAAGAGTCCAATTTGGTGACAGCTTGCTTCCAGACTCTTATGAAAAGTCATGTAGCCTGTATCCCAAAGAATAGCTTAAAGTAATTTTCACTTTCGGGGGGGCGGAAGATGGGGAGGGGGGCTCCGGGGAGGGGAAAACAATTCCTCAGGGAGAGGAAGGATCGAGATCTGTGAAAGATCCTACGCTAGGTAAGTCGCACTCGCACTCTTTTTCCTCCCCGGGAGACGCTGCCAAGTCATCCTCTGTTTCCCGTGCTAACGCCTTCCGTCTCTAGCCTGGGCATACCTCGCTTCTCCTGCATGACACCCGGTATGAACGGAGTACTATCTCCGTATCAGCGACCAGAAAGCAATAATAAAAAAACATGGGGTGGGTATCCCCAAGGTGTCCCCTCCTTCCTATCCAAGTCAAGCCACGCGAGAGACTTCCCCTCCATGTCCAGAAGATGGAGGATATATACTAGTGGATGTGGGTATGAAAGTGCCGGGTAGGGGTCAGGACTCCCGTTACGCTCATCCCTTGCACAATTGGCTGTGTCAAGCTAGTCTTTTTGGATTGCGGTCTAACGTTTTGGGGTAGATGATCGACTCTGTTACGGAACTTCCTCAACTACCGTATCCGGACCCCCTCAGCCAGCAGACGAAACCAAATCTCACCCACCATCACGGTCTCTATCGCTGCCTGGAGATTGGCCTAAGCGAATGGAAGGAAGAACCCCAGAACAGCGACTTCATCTATCGCACCATTCATCAGTCTGGAAGTTGCGAGGGTGCAATATATCTTCTGCAAATATACCACTTCCCCTCTTCTCTTCTGCGGCTCGACTATCTTTCCAATCCACCACGAAGATAACAGAAGGGAAAAGACAAAACAGAAACACAAAAAAAACAAAAAAGAAAAAAAAAAAAAAAACCAAGTCGGCCGATCGGTCTCACAACCGCCGAAACTAAGGAATGGAAGGAATCAATGCCATGTGCCATGTGTTGTTGGAAGGGCGGCAGCAGCAAGTAGGGCACGTTGTGTCTTCTTGTCTCTTGTCATGGGGTGGGATCCTGTGAGGTGAGGGGTCGTCGGCCTGATTCACGGAATCGGAGATGGCATGCCAATTACCTTTCCGGGATTATCCTGAACCCTCCCAGCCTGCTGTCCCCTCTGCCCTCATCTTGCATAACTTTCAGGACTTCAATATGACAGTAACCTTGCATTTATACCATGTCTTGGCTTATTGCGAGGAGAGAACCTGGGGTTCAACCGAGCAGAAGCGTCATGAACGGGGCGACAATCTCAATCTCGAAGGGAAGGAGATCGATTTGCCCTTGGCTCCCGTACGGTACGGGGCGCGCGCGCGCCCAGAGATGCCAAGCTTTGTCTCAGCATCCGTGTTGGTGACGCTGTGTACGACCATCCGGGCATAAGGCGCGCACAACGGATTGGCTATTCAGGAGGAATAGGCCATCAAGGTGTCCTTACGAGTACGGGTGCTAATTTGAGGTGATTACCTTCAGGCTCCATCCATGCTCGGGGAGGGCGATAGGAGGTCGGGATCTGCCGCCACAGCCTGGTCCCTGAGTGGTTGCTTCGGCTCCCTGCCTGGTCGCTTGGCTACCTCTAATCTTTCTTCATGGATGATGATAATTGAGAGAATTAAAGATAGCCAGAGGCACCAGAGGCACCAGAGGGACCAGAGGGAATCCGTGCGAGCCGGGATAAGCATCCATGCTGCCAATTGTCTCAAACTCTATGCGGCTCCATCTTACTCAGGCAGGCACACCCTCGGCGCGATAGCAAGTGTAAGCCGAAACTAAGCCGAATCGAAGGGCAGAAGGAATGGTTTATTACCGCAAGGAGCATGTCGTCACGTCTCAATAGGATGGGATAAGCGAGAATGCATGGGTGAGCATGGTGAGTGAGGCTTGGAGGGTGATCGTAGAGCAGGCTTGTTCAGTCAAGCCTGGCCTGCCAAGCGATGGGGTGGATGGAATGGTGGGTTAATATAAATCTCGGGTAGATTCTCGAGAACAGTTTCCTTGGGAACTCCCTAAAGTACTAATCAGTTAGTTCAGTACTTTAGTTTACTCTTTAGTGCTAGGGACGATAAGGTACGGAATCGGATGGTGACTGACATCACATGACTTGCTTACGCTCCCTGCCTTCTTCCTGTTCTTTTCTCTCCCTCCCACTTCTTACCGCTTCAGCTCCAACCCCTCCATTCTCCCACACTCATCTTTTCTTATCTTCTTCCCCTCCTCTGGCGTTGAATTGATCTCGTCCAACTCTGCGGCTGGTTCAGCTCGAATGATTCCGCAATTGTTGATATCCACATCTGTTCTCGCCCGGATCCTGTCCTCCTATCTCTAAAAGCCAAAGGCCAAAAGCCGAACGCCATGTTCTCCACCTTCTCCGCCAACCTCAACTCCACCGATCGCCCCGCGGAGCAACAGCCCGCCGCCGCTCCCCGTCCCAAACGGAACCAGGTCGTGCGTGCCTGCGACTGGTGTCGCGTCAACCGCATCAAGTGCGACGATAAACAACCCTGCCAGAACTGTCGCAACCATGGCGGCTACTGCAGTAACACCAAGCAGTTCGAAGCTCATTCCCTGCCCGCCGCCAACCGGTAAGACCCACCCGTCCCTACTTTTTTGGGCGTTCCAGCTTGGCACTGTCACCTGTGAAACTGATGGCGAATTTCGGGGTAAAGGGAGATTCATCGACTACGGAACCGGCTTAAAGATTTACAAGAACAACTAGAGAAAGCGACCCAGGAAACTAAAACTCTCCGTCGCCAATCCCCTACTGCCTCGAATTTTGCTACCTCGGGTCACGCCACTCCCGCCGAGCTCCCAACTTCACATCGTCAAACATGGGACGGTGTCTATAGTCCAGGGTCCCAGACTGGTGGCGTGATTCACTACGGGCCGCTCTCCGCGCCTTACCTGGTGTTGCGCCTGAATCGGTTCATGTCTGAGTCAGCCAACCAACTTCACCTCAAATCGCCGCTTCCCGTCCGACTTTCGCAGATCCATCGCCATTCTCCGACAGTGTCACTGGAGCAACTGTCGGACGAGACGGAGCGCCCCAGTCTTCGTCTGGGGCTGGCGGAGGTTGACGACCTGTCTCGCGAGCAAGAAGAACATTTCCTGGTGCTGCTCTGGCAGGCGTATCACTGGATGTATCCCATCGTAGCAGAGGAGGAGTTTCGACAGTACTATGACTCCCTCTGGGCTGGAAGCAACGGTCAAAGCCCCCGACAGCCCTCCGCGCTCGTGGACAGCTTGCTAGCTGTGTGCATGCAATATGGCAGCACCTTTTTGGCCGATGATGAGGTTATGGGGGACGGTGAGACGGCGTCGCAGACCAGCCACTTCACCACTGCTGCGCATGCCTTTTACCGTCGGAGTCAACGCGTCTTGATGGAGAACCTCGAGCATCCGTCCATTCGATCGCTGCAGAGCCACATCTACTGCATCATCTATCTCTACAATACTGCAAACCTGGACACTGCCCATGCTCTGCTCGGGTTGGCGATCAGAGCGGCGCATATCCTGCGCATCAATATCCGGCCCTTGGAGTCAACCCCGAAGGCCTCGCAAGAGCTGCATTCTCGGATCTGGTGGACGCTGTACCAGCTCGATAGTCAGATTTCGATGACGCTGGGTCGACGGCCCCTCATCAACCCCGATGAGGTGGGTTGCGCGATGCCGCAGGATTCGAGTGGCGCGGGACAGCTATCGGCCACGGTGTTGGTGTCGCCTCCGGACGAAGACATTAGCTGGCTTAGCTTCCATGTACAGTACATCCGGCTGACGGCTGCGGCACGCGGAATCTACACTGCATTCAGCGCACGCTGTACTGAATTGCTGCAGGCAAAGAGCATCCAAGATATCCACGAAGATCCAGCCACCATGGAGACGCTTGCCGGATTTCTAGGTGACAAGATTCGGGTAATGTATGAGTGGGGACAGAATGTGCCACGGTCTCTCAAGAACCCACGCAAGGGCTCGGGAGAAGCATTCTGCACCGACCGCACGCCGCTGAATCTGAACCCGGCTAGCCCGCTCTGGCTGCAGCGTCAGCGGCTGCTCCTGGAAGTGATCTATCACCACCTCCAGATGGCCAATTTCCGTCCCTTCATTCGCTTCCCGCCCCGTGGAGCCTCCCTCACCCCGCTGTCAGATAGTCACAGCATCGCGGCGCTTAATCACGCGGTGGTAGTGACACTGATTCTTAATCAAGTACTTTCCGAAACCGACCTACTGTGTGGATGGACCTCGGCCTTCCAGTACCAGTGGGACGCCACCATCTGTATCCTTTCGTTTGTGTTAGCCAATCCGGTGTGTCCACCAACGCCAGCGGCACGCAAGATCCTGCCGACGGCGCTGCGCACCCTCGAGAAGCTGGGCCAGTCCTTTGGCCCGGTCGCCAACACGGTGCAAGCCGCCTGGGAACAATTCAGGACGAGCTCCACTCCCCGCGGATGGTCGCAGCTCACGCCTCCCAGCCAGAGCTCGGCCGACTCGGTGATTGCGCCGCCGACATCCGTGGCGCCTCCCGCGGCGGGTCTCGGCCACTCGCGGTCGGGGTCGGTGGTTCCGCCCACCACCGATCCCTTCTCCGGCTTCTTGACGCCACTGCCCAAACTGCCCGCGGGAATGATCTTTGGCCCCGCCGACTTCGGCGATCCCGCCACCATCACCCCGCCGCTGGAGCTGATGGACGATCCCGCGTTCGCCGGGCTCTCCAACGATTTCCTCATGGGGACCGGGGGCGGTGCGCCGTGGTTGTCGAACGGTGCCATTGCCGTGGATTCTTGGGTCGGATTCGATGGGTCGCAGCAGGCTTGATTCGTCATCTTGTGTCCTGTCGCGATGACTGATTCACGAACTCGTGCCTGGTTATTTCATGTAAAATCTTGCGGTTGCAATGTCGTTGAAAATAGAACTGATGATTTGTCTGTGTTGTTGTGTTGTCTTACATGAATGATGATTCTCGCGCACTGTTCTTAGATTCCCTTGCTGCAGCTGTGATTTGACGGAGTTCTCAGGATTTGTTTGTATTGTCCTTTTGGTCGTTCTCTGTGGGTTGATTGGTTTTGAACATATGGTATCCCATTCTGATATGATAATGAAACTTCTTGGTCTTCACGATGCTCATGGGCGGGTTGATGAACTGTATATCTTTTCTGGTAGACGGGGGCACACTTCGTAATACCCTCATACTAATGAACATCGTCATTACCTACGATTTGAGCTTGGATGAGGGGCATGGTTGTGGTTTCCCCAGTCGGATGTCGCATTGTTTCATCCTGGCGTGTAAGCCTTTCATAATCTCAAGCCTCTGGATGGAGATTCGAACAGCATCGGTAGCGTGAAGACAGCTCCTCGTCTCGAGGCAAATCGAACCCGCTCTACTGCTGATAGGGTGATACTTGGGCACGGGCAGTATAGACCAACCTTTTGATTTCTGGTCGTTGTAATCTTTCTGTATCAACCTACTTCGTACATCAAAGTTGAAAGGTGCTCTCTCAAGCTCTACAATGCGGATAATGGTCTCGCAATGTCTTCCCGGCATTCAGACAGCGGTTATGGGACTATCGAGCTGTCCTGTTTGACTATTACTGTATCTTCTTACGATGGAAGCTTTGGATGGATAGCTAAGCTCGATGACGGACGGCCAGTCCTTTACATGTTTGTTCTACAGCTTCTACACGGAACGAAAGTTGGTTAGAGATCTGATTAGCGAGGCAAGTAGATACAGGAGGAATCGATATAGACATCGATCGAGTGGAGGGGATGTGTCGAGAGCATAAATCACAAGTAGCGCAGCAATCAACAGAACATATATGTGCAGGCAGTGCAGGCATCAACAGCACGTCAAAGCAACTTGTCACAAACGACAACAGCAACAACAAGCACAATCTAAAACAACAACGGATGCACTCTAAAGAATCATAAACCGCAGGCGAACCACGGACACGAAGCAACGAGGCGTCACTCTCTACTCCTTGCCCACCTTCTCGGCGAACCAGCCCACCAAATGTCCGACGGTGGGATGGCTCCAGGTCAGCGTCGGGGGCACCTTGACCCGCAAGGCTTGCTGCAGCTTTTGCCGCAGGGTGACGGTCATGACGGAGTCGACGCCCAGGTCCGCCAGCGCGGCCTTGCTGTCCACCTCGTCGGCGGCGGGGAGGTGCAGCACGGCGGCGACGCAGCCGCGGATCGCCTTGTCGAGGTAAGTCTTCAGCTCGGGGCCGGAGGTGGGGATGCTCTGTTTTTCGGAGGATGAGGTCGATGATGCGGAGGAGGAGGAGGCGGGGTCGGCGGAGCGGCGGACGATGATATCGGCCAGGGCCGGGGAGGGCAGGGGCTCGTCGGCGTCGAGGGGCAGCGCGCGCAGCACCACTGCGTGGTCGACGCCCTCGTAGCGCGCGGCGTGCCGCCACGCCGCGAACGCGTCGTCCGCCGTCACGTCCGTGATCCCCTTGCTGGCCAGCTCCGCGTTGATGAAATCCGTGCTGGCGCCCATCCCCAGCCCCCGCCACGCGGTCCATTGGAATGCCCGCGCGCCCCGGTCGCCCTGTGCCTGCCGGTGAGAGGCCAGTGTGTCCAGGAAGCTGTTGCCCGCGCCGTAGGAGCTCTGCCCTGTGAAACCCACCAGCTGCCCGCACGAGGAGAACAGGAGGAAGAAGTCCACGCTCTGCGGCGGGAACACTTCGTTCAGCATTAGCCCACCGGTGATCTTGGGGGCGAGGACCCGCGCGAACGCGTCCTGGGTCGTGTCGAGGACGAGTTCGTTGTCTAGCACGCCGGCAGCGTGGACTACGCCCCGTACGGGGGGGAGGGATAGAGTGTCGAGGGCGGTGGTCAGGGAGTCTGCTGCAGTAGGCAGGCTGATGTCCAGGGCTAGGACGTGAATGGTGGCTCCGCGGGCCTCGAGGTCGAGGATCTTGGCGATGGTCGGGGCCAGAGGCGATGACGGCTCCATCTTCGACCACAGACGGCGAGCCGGGAGGCCCCGCCGGGAGATGAGGATCACGCGGCGCGCGCCCTGCGTGACCAGGAAATCGGCGACTTCCAGGCCTAGGGCGCCTAGGCCGCCGGTGATGAGGTAGGTGCCGTCGGGACGGGGAAGGAGCTGCGGCTGCTGTGGCTGTTGGTCCTGCTGCTGGATGAGACGGTGGCGGGGCAGTGAGCGCAGACGCATCGTGCGAGCCACGCCGTCGCGGATGCGGATGATGTCGGCGCCCTGGATGTAGCGCATCGTTGTCAAGGGGAAGGTGGGCACTTCGGTGTCGATCAACCCGCCAAATTGGTCGGGGTGCTCGCTGGCGATGACTCGGCTGAGACCGACGAGCGGTGCGTGCGCCAGAGCCGTCGCGGTCTCGCCCTCCCCGGTGTTGGAGGTGACGACAAAGATCTTGAGGGGCAGAGCGTTGTTGACCACGAACTTGACGAGTTCGAGCAGTTGCCAGGTGAATGCCTCGGCCGACTTGGGGACGTCCTGCAGGGAGGACACCTGGCTGGGGATGTAGACAATGACGGTCTCTTTGGTGAGCAGGGAGTCGGCGCGGTTGATGATCAGGTCGGTCGAGTGGGCGAGCTGGGTCACTTGGATGGGAGACGGGATGGTGGCGGCGTAGGCTTCGCGGAGCGCAACGTCCTCGGAGACGAGGAGGAGCTGGTTGATGGGCAGAGGCTCCTCGGCTGGCACCGCAGGCGGCCAGGCCATCTGATGGACGAGGCTCTCCATGCTCCCGCTGACGCCGGGCGTGCCCTCAATCTCCGAGAAGCGCATGGAGGTGAACTTGGCGACGACGTTGCCCGCCTCATCGCAGACGCTGACATGCGACGCCAGCGCTGTGTCGGAGGCCTCCTGCACGTACAACCAGCCGACCTTAGGCGGGTTGGCGCGGGTGAAGATATCGACCCGCTCGATCTGGGCTGGCATGCGCAGGCGGGGTTCGTTGAAGAAGATGGTCGATCCCACGGAGGTGGCGGCGTCCAGGATGGGGGCCCAGGAAGACGCATCCCAGGGGAGCTCAGCATCAGCCGCGACAGAGGGAGCAGCGTCAACCCGGGCAATCATCTCCTTGGTGTTCCCGTAATGCTCGGTCACGGCCCAGGGAAAGCCCATGGCAGACACGCCGACCTTGTCGAGATAGTCGATCGAGAAGTCATCGCGCAGACGCGTCCCAATGCGGGCCTTGGTCGCTTCCACGTTGATCTGAGCTGGGACTGGAGAAGAAGAGGTCGACTCCCATCGCGCAGTGGTGTGGGTGACCCACGAGGAGTCATCGTTGGTCCCCTCGTTCTCCTGGATCAGGCGAGACATGATCTTGACGTCTTCGCGCTGAGCGACAACCTGCACTGACCGCGGGGCGTTGATGGCCACTGGCACACGGAGGACGACATTGTTCAGCACATTGGCTCCAGTGGCCTTGACAAAGGTGTTAACCAGCCCAGCGGCCGGCACAATCTCGGTGCCATGCAGAGGGTGGCTGCCTGGGAAGGGCTTGCTCTCATTGTCCAGGCGGGTGGTGTACACCACCGTGTCCGTCCCAGCCACCCCAATGCGCTGGCCCAGCAGCGTGTGCTTCTCGACATCGTGAGTCTGTGAAGTACTCACAGGACCAGCCCCGATCTGCCGCCAGGTAGGCTTGTGCATCCAGCTGGTGTTGGGCAGCCCGCCCGCCCAGGGACCGGAGAGCTGCGACTTCCAGTCGACGTTGGCACCGCGAGTGTGCAGCTGGCCGATCGCGTGGAGGATGCTCTTCTCGCTGGGCTTCTTGCGCGCCAGGGTCGGGATCATGCAGTAATCCTCGATGCCGGCATCCATGATGGTCTCGTTGATGGAGTGCGAGACCAGTGGGTGAGAGGATACCTCCAAGAAGACGCGGTAGGAGTCGTCAAGGGCCGCCTGCACGGCGGAAGTGAGGTGAACCGGGTTGACCATGTTGTTCGCCCAGTAGGTGGCATCGCGCAAGTCGCTGCCTCGAGGGTCGCGCAGGGAGGTCGAGTAGAGCTTCGCGCGAGTTGGGGTAGTGGGAGCGAGACTACCCTCCAGGGACTGCATCAAGGGGGCCACAAGCTGGTTGAGCATAGGGCTGTGGAAGGCGATGTCGGTGCGGACGGTGAAGGTCTTGATGGATCGCTCCGTGAACTCGGCCGCCTTCTCGGCGACAGCGTCGGTCGATCCAGCCACGACACAGGACGAGGGCGAGGAGTCAATCGCGACGACGAGATCCTCGCGACCGGCCAATTCTTCGGCCACCTCAGCATAGGGCTTGTTGACCAGGATCATACCGCCCTGGCCCATGACCTGGCGGTAGAGAACAGAGCGACGCGTGATGAGCACGGCGCCCTCTTCACCTGTGAGGGCGCCAGCGACGACACTGGCGGCGATCTCACCAACCGAGTGGCCGATGATTGCCTGAGGGTACACCCCGTGGCTGTGGAGGACGGCAGAAATACCAATCTGCATAATGTACGTCAGGATTTGGACGTGGTCGGAGGCTTCGAACTCGCCGCTCTGGAGGAGGGCAATGGGCGAGAGACCGATCTCCGCCTCGACGATCTCGTCCAAAGGCTGCACGGCCTGGTAGAAGATCGGGTTCTGCAACAACTCCTTGCCCATGTCGGCCCACTGCGCGCCATGGCCAGAGAAAACCCAGACCACGTCCCGGTTGATCCCAGAGCCAAAGACACGGCTCTGCGAGGTCCACGCGTCGTTGGCCCCGTCGGCCAGCTGGCCCAGAGCTTGGATGGCATCTTCCTTGCTTTCGACCACGACGGCGGCGCGGTAGTCGTGGTGATCGCGCCGGACGGCCAGCGTCGCGGCCACCCGTTGGAGATTCTGCTGAGAGCCCTCCGCCTGCAACCAGTCCCGGAGGGCACGAGCCTGAATGGGCAGGCGCTTCTCCTGGGGCCCGGAGACCAGCAGCACGGTAGGGTTGGTGGCGGACGCGCCGGGCTTGAGATCCAATGTCTCGGGGAAGTTGAACTGCTCAATGACCGCGTGGGAGACGGTACCGCCATAGCCATAGGAGCAGATAGCAGCCCGACGAACATCGTCGGTGGATGGCCACTTGGTCTCTTGTTGAACGACCTTGAGCCCAACGTTATCCCAGTCAATCTTCTTGGTCAGCGTGGTGAGGTTGGCTTGCGGGGCCAGAACACCCTTCTGCACGGCCATGACGGCCTTGATGAAGCCCATGGCGCCAGCGCCCGCCTCCAAGTGACCGATGTTCGGCTTGATGGAGCCAATGAAGCATGGAGCTTCCGGATCTCGGTCAACGCCATAGACGGCAGCGATGGCGGAGACCTCGGTGGGATCGCCCAGGGGAGTGGACGTGGCATGGGCTTCGACGTAGCCAACGGTCAGGGGGTCAATGTTGCCGACTTTCAGAGCGTTGTGGGCGACCAGCTGCTGGGCCTTTGCATTGGGGGCCATGATCCCGTTGGTTTTGCCGTCCTGGGCCACGGCGGTGCCCTTGATGACGGCCATGATGTGGTCGCCGTCCTTGATGGCCGCCGAAAGGTTCTTCAGGACAATCGCGGCGGCACCTTCGCCACGGCCGTACCCCTTGACATCATTGTCAAAGGAGCAGCACCGTCCTTCAGAAGAGACGGCACCGGCCTTGTCAAGCACGCGAGTCAACCCAGGCCCACACAGGGCGTTGACACCTCCAACGATGGCAACCTTCGACTCGCCCAAGATGATGGTCTGGACACCGTGGTGGACAGCGACGAGCGAGGAAGCGCAAGCCGCATCGACAGCGGTGCTGGGACCCATCAAGTTCAGGTGGTAGGAGATCCGGTTGGGCACGCCGCAGTACGCCGTGCCAATGCCCATCCACGCCTCCACGTTGGGCAGGTCCTCCAGCACCAGCTTGGAGTAGTCGTCGGAGTTGACGCCCCAGAAGACCGCGGTGTCACTGCCGGAGAGTGACTTGGCCGCAATACCCGCGTTCTCCAGGGCCTCCCAGGTGACCTCGAGGGACAGGCGCTGTTGGGGGTCCATCTGCTCCGCCTCCTTGGGGGAGATGCCGAAGAACTGGCCGTCAAAGTCCTCGAGCCGGTCGAGGAAGTAGCCGCGCGAGGTGGTCTCCTTGAGGATCTTGGCGTTGCGCGAGTCGCGGCGCAGGTAGGGCTCCCAGCGCATCTCGGGAATCTCGCCCGAGGCATCTTTCTTCTGCAGGAGTGACTGCCAGAGCTGCTCGGGGTTGTTGTTGCCGCCGGCAACCCGACAGGCCATACCGACGACGGCGACATCCTTGGCGGGGTTCTGCGCGCGTTAGCTTTCCGATCTTCCGAATGTTGTAGTGCTATTGATAGTTTACCAATTGGTTGTACTCCGAGACGGGTGTGGTCAAGCCTGAAGATTGAGCATCAGGTGTCGCGGTGGACGAGTTGGATGCGGCAGAGGAGAAGTGAGGCATTGTGGCGAGGATGTTGTGACAGAGTGTCTGAAAACTTGAGAAACCTTGAGGACTTGGAAGAACTGAGAATTGAAGTGAAGTCGAGCGTCTGGGCTTTGTCTCTGCCTGCTGTGGTGGACTGGGCTGGGTTGTGTTGTGCTGATGATGCATTTGTTGATGATGGATGATGGTTGTTATATACTGCGTTCTTGAACGAGCGCTTCTGAGTCAAAGACCTTTCTCAATTCTGCTCTGTCTCTTCGTCTCAATTACCAGAGCCTGATCAAGCCCCTCGCATCCAGCATCTCCATTGAGCATCAAGATGACTATCTCAATCGAGTCCAACGCCAGACACGTGTGAGCACGGATCCGGGAGGGACAAATGCGGTAATGCAGAATTCGGAACTAGGATGTTCCAGATCCAGCTTCCAGAAAAGACAGAAAGAAAAAGCGTGATTCATCTCCTGTTGTCATGCTGCGAGCACGGAGGGAAAACGCTGCAGATCTGCATGCAAGAGTAAGCCCTAAGCGGAGTTGGCGATTGCCTAAAGGAGTCGTTCGGCCTCCCGATCCAAAACAGCAAATCCGACAGGGATTCGAAACCCACGGGCCCTTCGAAGAATAGATTGTTCGATGCATAAGTTTGTGATTGATTTCTGTCTTATATATGATGTATACGATATACGATAACGGCTTTCGAAGTTTAAATTGGCACTCATCAGAACTCAATTCCATAGAATCAAACTTGTTTTCTTTGCCGCCGTTTGCATACAACAATATTTTACAATGGCGCCTTTTGTCCCGTACCACAACTCGGCCGGCCAGTCGAAGATTGTCAAGTATGTCTACAGCGAAACAACTCGGCCCTCAGATCTTCTGATAACTAATAATAACCTAGATTCGGCGGTCTCCTCACCACTGAGTTTCTGGAGCCCCCACCGGGAAGATGTTTCCTGTTCCGCCAGACCTATCGCCACAACGTGGAAGGCCCCATCCCCGACAACCTGCGTAAGCTGATCAACAGCCCCGACCGGCCCAAGGGTCCCCCGCCACACTTCCACCAGTTCCAGACGGAGTATTTCCGCGTCGAATCTGGGGTGATGGGGATCAACGTCAACGGCCAGGTGAAGCGGGTGACCGCCGCGGACGGGGAGGTGTCCGTGAAGGCGGGCAGCGTACACAACTTCTTCATCCATCCGGACTCGGAAGAGAGCATGACCGTCTACCTCAGCGCCTCGGACTCTGGCATGGACTACCAGCTGGACCGCATCTTCTTCGAGAACTGGTACGGCTACTGGCATGATGCCCTGCTGCATGACGGCGGGCTCGACTGGATTCAGTTTTTGGCTGTGAGTTTGCGTCTTGCGCTTATCAGCCAATTGAGGGCAAACACTGATCACCGATGAAGATCCAAGACGGCGGAGACGCGTACACCCCCGCCCCCGCGTGGGTCCCCTTCCGCCGCCAGGTCGGCTACTGGACGTGCGTGATCGTCGGCCGCTGGATCGGCGGCCTGCTCGGCTACAAGCCCTTCTTCCGCGAGTACACGACCGACTGGGACTTCGCCGTCGCCAAGATGAAGGGCTCGTTCTTCCAACGGCATCTGGTGCACGACGCCTACGCGGTCGAGAAGAACTGGGACGCGCAGGTCGCGCTGGAGGCGGCGTCCCGGCCCGACAACGCCGAGTTTGAGCCCTGGGTGCAGGATATGTCACCCAAGGCGCTGGTCTTGCCGCCTGTCCAGTATGACCAGGGCGTGTTTGTGGATGGCGCGGCTCATGCTACACCAAACGGGGTGAATGGACATGCCAATGGTGTCAATGGGCACACGAACGGGGTCAACGGACATGCTACTAACGGGACAAATGGCACCACGACGGGGACGGATTGGGAGGACGTGGTCACGCTGAAGAAGCGGGTTGCCAATGGCGCCAATGGCACGAATGGTACGAATGGGGTTCATTGAATACATCCTGTCTCCTGGTTTATAGTTTACCATTGGGTTTATTTGAAGCATTCTTATTGTTAGTTTAAATTGAACTTCTATTTTTCAACTTCACATTTCAAACCACGTCTGTCAAGCGATTCTCGTGCTAACTTTTCGTTTTCTTGGAGAAAATACACCTTGGCCCACTTTCATCCGGCAGAACTCGGGTCTACTATTTCATGAGAGCCGAACTCCTTGCAAGATCAAGATAGTATGAACATCGACCGCATAGAATCAGATACTCAGATAGAAGAATACTTAGGTAATTAGGTCGACCACGGATGAGGCAATTTGCAAGTCTACTCGTCAAAAGACAATTCAGGCCCATATGTCAACGGGTAGAGTTGGGGGTGAGAATATATTTCTACAAGTATATCTGACACACTACAGATAATGGGCGTAATGGGATTTACGAAAAGCCCTCACCTCGCTAATCAGGAGTTAGACACGTGGCACAGTCACGAATGTCACCAAAGCTTACAATAGAACAATGACGGCTGAATTAGAAATGATCCAAGTCAAGAGAGAACCAAGTGCCATACCCCTGTATCTGACTCAACCCGATAAGCATTGCGGCGCGAGAACTTGGACCTCCGGCCATTACCCGTTTGGGCACATTTCTCAGGTCGACCGAAGCGAATACGGGCGCCAAAAACACCAGAGGAACAAAGCAATATCAAGTCACCTTGAACTCCGAAACTCCTTCCGGATAAGGTGCCGTGCAAGGCAGAGCTAGTCCTCGCTTACTTCGTTCTTCTTTATATTCGTCTACGCTCGACATTCTGGCTGAGCTGCCAGAGGAGAATCACACCCACCATGAGCTTGATAGTGTCTCCTTTCGCCGTCGTCGCTGCGTCCGCTGCGGCGGTTGCAGGCATCCTGTTTCTCATCTTTGCTGCATTGAAATCTGGCCGCCGTGATGCTTCTTTGCCTCCTGGTGCGTACAACAAATATTTTGCTGGAACCAGTGTTTCTAAACCAGTATCACAAGAAACTAATCCCAATCGCAGGTCCTCCGACGGTTCCCTTCTTTGGCAACGAGTTGCAAATTCCCAAAGCGGATGCGCATTTCCAGTAAGGCTCCTGCACTCACTTCATTCTTGACATATGCGCCTCATCTTGCCTAACACGTCCATAGATTCATGAAATGGGCCGACGAATACGGGGGGATCTTCTCCTTGAAACGCTTCAAGAACACCACCATTGTGATCAGTGACCGCAAGTTGATCAAGGAGCTCGTCGACAAGAAGAGCAATGTCTACTCGCACCGGCCGGCATCCCTCGTGTCGCATCTGATCACCCACTCGGACCACCTGCTCGTGATGCAGTACGGGGACACGTGGCGCATGCTCCGCAAGACGGTACACCAGTACTTCATGGAGCCCAACTGCGAGAAGGAGCACTGGAAGGTGCAGGAGGCGGAGGCGAAGCAGATGCTGTACGACTTCCTCACCGCGCCACAGGACCACATGCTGCACCCCAAGCGCTACAGCAACAGCATCACCAACTCGCTCGTCTTCGGCATCCGCTCCAAGACCGTCCACGACGAGTACATGGAGCGGCTGTTCTATCTGATGGAGAAGTGGTCCCTGGTCCAGGAGCTGGGCGCCACCCCGCCCGTCGACGACTTCTGGCTGCTGCGCGTGCTCCCGCAGTGGATGACCGGTCACTGGCGGCACCGCGCCCTCGAGGTCGAGCACCTGATGCAGTCGCTGTATACCACCGTGCTGGACCAGGTGCGCGACCGCCGCGCCCGCGGCATTAATCGCGATTCGTTCATGGACCGCGTGCTGGACCGGCTGGACAAGGTGCCCCTGACCGAGAGCCAGCTACGGTTTCTGGGCGGGGTGCTCATGGAAGGGGGCTCCGATACCTCCTCCTCGCTGATTCTGACTATCATCCAGGCGATGACCAAGTTTCCTGCCGTGCAGGCCCGGTATGTTGGATACGAACCCCTCACTCCCGCAGAGCCATCACCCCTTGCATGTTTCATGTCTGTTCTTTGCAGGGTTCTAACCGGTTGCCTTGTTTCTTCTTCTCTAGAGCCCACGCGGAAATTGATCGCGTGGTCGGAGCGGACCGTTCGCCAGCCTGGTCTGATGCCGCGCAGTTGCCGTATATCAATTGCATCATCAAGGAGGCTCACCGCTGGCGCCCGGTCAGCCCACTGGGGGTGCCGCACGCGGTGGCGCAGGACGACGAGATCAACGGTATGGTCATCCCCAAGGGGGCCACCGTGGTGCTGAACGTCTGGGCGATGCACCACGACCCCCGCCGCTGGCCGGAGCCGGAGCGGTTCGAGCCCGCGCGATTCGAGGAGTTCCCTGCCTTGGCGCCGACGTATGCGGCGTCCGGCGAGTGGGACAAGCGCGACCATTATGGCTACGGGGCTGGGCGCCGCATCTGTCCCGGGATCCATCTCGCGGAACGCAACCTCATCATTGGCGTGGCCAAGTTGCTGTGGGCGTTTGAGTTCACGCAGCCGATGGGCAGTTACAGCGACATCGACCCGGAATCCGGGGCCAGTCAGGGCTTCCTGCATTGCCCCAAGGAGTACGGGTGTGGAGTCCGATTGCGGGCACCGGAGAAGCGAGACACGATTGTCAAGGAATTCCAGGAAGCGCAAGAGGTTTTCGCCCGATTTGATTAGTTATTTCTTGTTTGTGCTTTGCTGGGTTGGGAAGAGGGGCACGATGAATAGTGTTGTGTTCACGGTGACGGAAGGGGGTCCAAGCGTCTCGTATTTATGCATAAGCTTAGTGAATTGTCAGCCTGTTTCATCTCATCTCACTGCATCGGGTTCTCCTTTGGGCATAGTAAGATCAGCCTTATTCCCAACCAGGTAGAACACTTGTCTGCTCCGAGACTACCTCGGTTGGAGAAAGCTTGTTCACTTCCTGTTCCTGGAAGATGAAGTGACATATAATTATACTTAGTGTCGTAATCACCTCTGCCAGTCAAACAAGACGAAATAATCCCCTGCAAAGCAATACACTATTCAGACTAATACTCACCAAGATGAAGATTGACGTGCACCACCACTTTTACCCTCAAGCCTTCCGCGAGGGTAAGTACACAACCCTCTCTCTCTTTAGCTGCGATAACATGATCATAATGTACGTCATCAGCCCTGGAAGCGGCCGGCGGCGACCCCTCAGGTTGGTACATCCCCCCGTGGACGCTGGAACTCGACCAGGAGATCAACAACACCCTCAACGTGACTACAACCATCCTCTCCGTGACTGCCCCCGGCCCGGTGATTGCCAAGGAGCCAGCTGCGGCGGCATCACTGGCGCGGGAGTGCAACCGCTCCGCCGCGGCGATCCGCGACGCCGCGCCCGCCCAATACGGGTTCTTCGCCTCGGTGCCCTCGCTCTTCGACACAGCGCTTGCCCTCGAGGAGATCCGCTACGCGCTGGATGAGCTCCACGCGGACGGAGTCACGCTCTTTACCCGCTACGGCCAGGGCCCAAACTACCTGGGCCACGAGGCGTTTGCCCCAATCTGGGCGGAACTCAGCCGGCGGCAGGCGGTGGTGTTCATCCACCCGACGCACCCGCAGGATACCGCCTTGATCAACGCCGCCCTGCCGCAGCCGATGTTCGACTACCCGCACGAGACGGGGCGCACTGCCATGGATTTGCTGACCTCGGGGCGGCTGCGCCAGCACCGCGGCTGCCGCGTCATCCTCTCCCACGCCGGCGGCACCTTGCCCTACCTCATCCACCGCGCCGCCACCATGCTCCCCTGTATGCCCCCGGACCGCAACATCGGCCTTAGCCGCGATGAGATTCTCGACACCGCCCGCGAGCTCTTCTACTTCGACACGGCCATCTCCGCCAACGAGGTCACCCTCTCCGCTCTGGCCCGCTTCGCCAAACCGGGCCACATCCTCTTTGGGAGCGACTTCCCCAACGCGCCCCGGGATGCCATCGTGCAGTTTACCCGGTTCGTGGAGGAGGAGGCCGCGTTGTTGCCGGATGGAGTTACGGTCGAGGCGCTGAAGGAGAATGCGCTGCAGTTGTTCCCCCGCCTGAAGCGGGCGGAGGCCAATGATGTTTCTAAGATTTAGTATGGAGATACTATGGACTCGGCAGTTGCTTGGCAACCCTTGTAAACCTGTTTATGCAAGATTCAAGGAATTTATTAGTGTTCCGTGTATGGTTGAGTTGCATTATACTTTATTGGCTGTTTGGCTGGGAAATGCCACGATTACCTAAGGGTCGTGGGTGCCCCGCATTTACCGTAAGGAGTTGTCTGCTGGCTATCCGTTTAGGGTAATTGTGTCGTCTGCCCCAACTATCCCCGTCGCGCTGTCCTGTACCACAGTACTCCCTCCCTTGCTGAAGATGTTGACCCTCCTTCGAGTCTGAATACGTAAAAGAAGCTGTCTTACTCAACGAAGGAGGTCTCCTCGAACAATGCACACTGGCCGTCCCTCGACTCATCCCATTTAGGCGTGAAGACGCGAACCTCCGAGAACGTACATATCAGGGCATCCTGATTTGTCCATTACCCATTCGGGATAGCCGCAGGCTGCACTGGGGGGCTCCAGGCTGGCTGGCACGCACCAAGCGGGAGGATGATTTTTGTCGCCAACGAGGGCGCAACTAAATAAACCAAGATCTCCACTAGTTCACAGTGTGGTTCTATTCTTGTGTTTCTCCTCGCTCGCCAAGATTCACCGTCGACACACCCCAACAAACATGCAACCGATCGTGTGGCTGCTGGGTGGGGCGATAGCCCTCCTCGTGGTTGTCATCCGTGCCGCCTGGACCTATGGACATCGGACCAAGGACATGCCTAGCGGTGAGTTGGCGGTTTTATCTGGTGGCTCGCTTACTCTTACCTCAAAGCACTTACTCGATCTGCAGGCCCTCCGACGCTACCCTTCATTGGCAATGCGCATCTCATCCCCAAGTCGTACACGCACATGCAGTACGTCCAGCCCCCAAACCTCATATCTGCGGGCTTCGACAACAGAGACCGACTAATCGATGAAGATTCACCGCCTGGGCCCGCCAGTATGGCGGCTTGTACATGCTCAAGGTGGGCAACAGCAACATGGCGGTGGTGACGGACCGCCGCATCGTGAAAGAGGTGCTGGACAGCAAGAGCTCACTGTACAGCCACCGGCCGCACTCCTTCGTCTCGCACGAGCTCATCACCCAGGGCGACCACCTGCTGGTGATGCACTACGGCCCCAAGTGGCGCACCTTCCGCCGCCTGGTGCACCAGCACCTCATGGAGTCGATGGTCGACAGCCAGCACCTGCCCATCGTCAACGCCGAGGCCCTCCAGCTGGTGCGCGACTACATGCTCGACCCGGCGCATCACATGGCCCACCCGAAGCGGTTCAGCAACAGTATCACGAATTCCATTGGTTTGACCCCTCCCTTTTTCCCTGTCCCCAAGTCCCAGCCCCGTCTTACTGCGAAAGCGGGGGTTTCTGCTGGATGCTGCCTTTTCATCAGGGAAGCCACATAGCTGACATGGCATCCCCTAGTATTCGGCATCCGCACCGCCGACCGCCACGGCAGCAACATGAACCGGCTGTATACGCTGATGGAGCAATGGTCGGAGATCATGGAGACGGGCGCCACCCCGCCCGTGGACATCTTCCCGTGGCTGAAGCGCCTGCCGGAGGCGCTCTTCGGCAACTACGTGACGCGGGCGCGGGCGATCGGGGTGCAGATGGAGACGCTATACGAGGACATCCTGCAGCGGGTGGAGAAGCGGCGAGCGGCCGGGGTGAACTTGGACACCTTCATGGACCGGGTGATTGCGTCCCAAGACCGGAACCAGCTACCGCGCCACCAGCTCGCCTTCATCGGCGGCGTGCTGATGGAGGGCGGGTCCGACACCAGCTCCAGTCTGACCCTCGCCATTGTGCAGGCCCTCACCCAGAACCCGGAGGTGCAGCGCAAAGCCCACGCGGAAATTGATTCAGTTGTAGGCCACGGTCGATCCCCCGTGTGGGAGGACCTCGCCCGGCTGCCGTACATCAACATGATTATCAAGGAGGGCCACCGCTGGCGGCCGATCCTGCCGCTGTGCTTTCCGCACGCCCTGGGCCAGGATGATTGGGTCGATGGGAGGTTCCTGCCGAAGGGGACGATGGTGGTCGTCAATACCTGGGGGATGCATATGGATCCTGATCATCGGCTGAATCAGAAGTATGATCCGGCGAGGTTTGTGCCCGAACGGTTCGCGGACCACCCTGCGCTGGCGCCGGAGTATGTGCCTGGGTCGTGGGAGAATCGCGATCACTATGGGTATGGGGTCAGTCGGCGGATCTGTCCGGGCATTCACCTGGCGGAGAGGAATATGTTCTTGGCGATTGCGAAGCTGCTGTGGGCGTTTGAGTTCCAGTCAAGTAGTGAGGAGGAGCCGTGTGATAGCGATCCAGTGACTGGGTATCAGCATGGCTTCTTGTACTGTGCTAAGCCCTACGGGACTCGGCCGGTGCTCCGCAGTGAGGCTATTCGGGAGACGGTCGAGCGCGAGTTTGCCCTGGCGCAGCGCGAGGTGTTTTCGACGTTCACGGAGGGGTGAGCAAGGTTGCGATTGTTCGGTAGGGGGGGGGGGGGGGGTTAGGAAGTTTCGACATCTTCCGGTCTTCTGTTTTTGTTAGAGTTGTGCTTCAGTGTTGGTTCGGGATTGTCTGTTCTCGTCTGTTGAGTCTGACTCCGCTTCGCCTTGTTGAGTTCCTTTGAGTTCCTTTATCGGTTGCCTTTTTGCAAACTTGCTCATGAAATTACCATCAAGCATTGCATACTCATTCGAGCCGTAATGTAAACTTCCTCTGTGCAGCAGTGCTTGCGCTAAATCAACAATGACCCCAATCTGATGCCAGCGAAGTCGAGGTTTCCCGTCAACCGTAACAAACATAAATCACATTCACTGGGTGCTGACCACAGAGTTCATATTGTGTGAATAAAGAATCAACCGACCATTCTCACAACAACTTAAAAGATGTCGCTGTATATAAGCCAAAGTGGCTGGACAATGGATGATTCGATAACCTACCTCACCTCCAATGTTCATCCTTGGGACAACAAACCTATCCTTCTGAACAAAGGCCAACCATGGGGAGAGTGATCAGCACCACGCCCATCCTCGAGCAAGCGGTCAGATGCGTGCAGTTATACAATGCTCTCATAGCAACCGCCCAAGGGCTCGCCAGTTCGGAGCTACAGCGTAACATCCAGGAGGGACTGGAGCAATTTTGGACCCATATGCCCCAGTTCCACATCATGATCAAACCCCGTCGGACCCCCGCACAAATCGGGGGACTACATCCTGCGCAACAACCCCAGCCAACGCAGCGAGATGGCCATGGTCCTCCTGGAGCTGCAGTGCGAGATCGACCAGGTGACCTTCGCGCTCCGCCGAGCGACGCAGCAGCAACCCGAACCCCCGAGCGACACCCACCTCGTCGACGAGTGGACCGAAAACCTGCGCAGCGTGGAGGACCACGCGGGGTGGCGCTTGACCTTCTGGCGACGCGACCACGCCATGCACACCACCTACCCAGCCCTCAACCCGCCCATCACCCATTCCTTCTACTTCTCCATACGCAACGAGCTCGGCCTCGGCATCTCCACCCAGTTCCGCGAGTGCATCCGCAGCGCCATCACACAAGAATGCCTGACCATTACCGCGCAGCCGACCCTCCACCGCCGACTGGTGGATCTAGTCGTCCAGCGACGGTGGTTCTGGAACTTCCAGCGACGCATACGCGGGCTCACCAAGGACGCTGTCCTCTGGGGGCAAGAGACTTCCGTGCTACCACGTTTCCCCCTCGGAGACGAGCGCTTCAACTGCCCGTCGCTGCCTACCCCAGCCCACGGGCCTGGAAGGATCACGTGATGGGCGACCTGGAGGGCTACGTGTGCCTGTACGAGACCTGCTCCTCCAGCAAGCCCTGGCCCGACGCCTGCCCGCACGCCTGCCCCTCCTTCGGCGCCTGATTCGCCGCCATGGCCGGCAACTTCGCCGAGGGCGTCGAGTGGTGCAGCCACGCCTTCGCCTGCGACGGCCGCTGCCTGAGGAGGTCCATCGCCCGCACACAGCGGCGCCCCCCCCGTGCGGCTGGACAGTGTCTGTCCGCTGTGTGGGCAGGAGGCCGTCCGCCGAGGAGATGGAGCTGCGCGTGGCGGATGCGACGGACTTCCCGCTAAATGACGATGCGGACCGTCGCAAGGCCAGGCTGTTGCTGTCGCATATCGCGGCTCATCTGGAGGTGGTTACGCCGATGGCGTTTACCTGGAATACTGATCGGGATGCCCTCGATCCGGATCAAAGGCAGTTTTGGGGCGGGATTGGCACACCGGGGGATGCTGGAGGCCTGGCCTGAGGTTGGCGTGCTGTACGGGGGGTGTAGGCGTTTTTGGTCAGCTTGAACCTCTGAATTAGAGTCCTGTGTTCAGACATAGCTACTTAGTCAATTTTTGAATGAATTTTTATGACAGATAAAACCACATTGAGAGAAATCGTTGATAGTCAGAAATCAGAGATTAGGAGACATGATTCGGGGCCTTTGAGTATGCCGTCGTCGACGGATCCATCTCCATGCGGGATAATGCTATCACACCACACCATGTGGTGGGGCATGAGTCTTCCGGCCCCGATCTGGGATTAGGGCAAGCAAGAAAATAGGAAAGACAATCGCAATTGTGCAGTGTCAAAACAAAGAGTCCCCAAAAGACCCCCCTACGACAGGCATCGTAGCTCATACCCGCCAGACAGCCACACCAGCGAAAACATAATTCCCCCTCTCGAGCAATACACAGCCCGCAAGAAGACCTCAAATCCATCCATCCAAAAGCACCGAGATCGGAGGACTGCTGATTGCTGATTGATATGATTGATATGATTGATATGATTGATATGATTGATATGGTCCGAAGCCATGAGCAGCCATGGGTAGTGTTGCCGACTAACTCTGCCGCACCCGGAGGCTTACTGCCTCCAATTGGGTAATCCCCCCGCCGATCTTAGGCCCAGGCACTCTGCTACTCCAACTTTCTCTCTCAAAAATTTGGACAAATCCCACCGTTGGAGTTATATAAGCGGAGCACACAATTCCCGCGGTGCAGGAAATTCTAAAAGTCCGAGGGTGTCCTGCGGCGATCGCGTAGATTTTATACCGCACTTTGGCAGGGTCTAGTGGAGCTTAAGCCCTTTGCGAGCTGGTGCGGTAGCAAAGGATGACGAATCGTCTCCGATTATTTCTGCTTTAGTCAATTATTGCCCCACTCGATGCCGATTACCAACGCAAGACTAATGACCCTGAAAACCTAATTGTTCAGGATGCTTTTGCTGAGGGCTGTTGACGGCTGGGGCTATGAGTTTTATGTTAGCAAACGCAAGCTGTCACATTGTGATAGATGTAGCAGAAAGCATCGATCTCATGACGCTAATGGCTGCCGTTCATGCTCTGATGCAGTCAGGCGCTCACTGCCCGCAAGAAAGGACTTCATGCAGGGGAATTGGGGCAAGATCTGCATGGAGTTTCTGCATAATGTTCATTGATCTGCGCTTGTTGACTGGCTTGCATCTCTTGGCTGAGCAATTCGAATCCGGCATCCGATAGTCGGCGCAACGGAGTTTAGATCTGCTACGACTAACTCCGATGTAATCCTACCGAATCCTCTTTCGCGACTGCAGCCACGTCAAAGCCACTCGATATTGCCGACCGGCTAACCATAAACGCTGGCGACTCATCCAGTCGATATGTCGTGTGCGACTGCTCGCTCTCTGATATATTGCTAGGGATGCCGCATGTCCTACACGCCGCGAATCTAGCCAATCTGGCAAGAAGTCTATAGAGTGGCATGGAGACGTACCCGCTTAATTGAGGAAATTGAGGCCATCGTGAGATTTGACCTCGCGCAATCTGATCTCGCACCAAACGAGCCGAGTGGGGGGAGCCGAGTGGGCACGCTTACCCCCTAGCTATCCCAGTTGGCGGAGAATCCTCCAGCTTGCTGGGTACAAGATCGGCCTGATCCCCGTCCGCGCTGTCACAAGGGAATGATTTCCGTCGTTTCAGTGTAAAGTTTCTTTGGAAAATCGCTGATCCAAAGATGTTGCTTCCATTCATTCCAGCAACAGGGATTACCACTGCCCTCCTGCTTCTCAATGCCGTGCATGCATCCCAACCTGGCTCATCCATGCAAAAGGCCCGAGCCTACGACCGGTTCTCCAGCCGTCCTGCAATAGATCATGCTCCCAGGGTTCATTCGAATAACACTTCCTCCTACCGTTTCTGGAATAACCGGACCAAGCGTATGCATTCCTACTCCACCCTCACATGAACTTGTGACTGACGTGCTGTGCTGTTGCACCCGGATAGCCCACTTGGTGGAAAGCTTACCAGATGTTCACTTCGACCTGGGAGAGATGTACTCGGGCTCCATTTCCATCAACTCGCACCAGAATGAATCCCGGTCTCTCTTCTACATCTTCCAGCCCAAGATTGGCGAACCGTCAGACGACTTAACCATCTACCTTAATGGTGGACCAGGGTGTTCCTCCGAACAAGCCTTTTTCCAGGAGAATGGACGCTTCACGTGGCAGCCGGGTACATATGCTCCGGTCATCAATCAGTATTCATGGGTGAACCTGACCAACATGCTATGGTATGTTGTCGCCAATATTATAAGATCCAAGTGACTCCGCCTGCAGTGAGCAGGTTGGTTTCTTAGGCCTCATCTCCGCAAACAAACAGAGCTGGATTCTAACAGGAGACGCAGGGTCGACCAACCGGTGGGAACTGGCTACTCTGTGGGCACACCCACAGCAACCAACGAAGCAGAGGTAGTCGCGGACTTTCTCGAGTTCTTCACGAAGTTCCAGGATCTTTACGGCATCAAGAACTTCCGCATCTTCGTGAGTGGCGAGAGCTACGCGGGGCGGTACGTTCCCTACATCTCCTCGGCGATGTTAGACAAGAATGATACCACCCACTTCAACCTCAGCGGTAGGCCCGTCCACCACCTCCATCACCCAGCACTAGGTAACTGATTCTCCACCCTCACCAGGAGCTCTCCTGTACGATGCCTGCATCGGGCAATGGGACTGGGTCCAAGCCGAACTCCCCGCGTACCCCTTCGTACAGCAGCACGCCTCGCTGTTCAACTTCAACGAGACCTTCATGACCTCGCTAGCAACCACCTACGAAGAATGCGGCTACCAGGCCTACTTCGACGAGTACTTCACCTTCCCGGCCTCTGGCCTCCAACCGCCGAGATACATGAACTACTCCGATGTGGCGTGCGACATCTACAACGCGATCTACTACGAAGCCTTCACGCCGAACCCATGCTTCAACCCCTACCGCATCATCGACGAGTGTCCCCTGCTGTGGGACGTGCTGGGCTTCCCGACCGATCTCGCCTACGAGCCCGGGCCGACTACCTACTTCAACCGGTCGGACGTGAAACGCGCCCTGCACGCCCCCCAGAACATCGAATGGGAGCTGTGCAGCACCGACCCCGTCTTCGTAGGCGGGGACGCCGTCTCCGGCCCCGAGCAGCAGGGCGACGACTCGCCCAACCCGACCGAGGGCGTGCTGCCGCGCGTCATCGAGGCCACCAACCGCGTGCTCATCGCCAACGGCGACTGGGACTACTTGATCATCACCAACGGCACCCTCCTGGCCATCCAGAACATGACCTGGCACGGCCAGCTGGGGTTCGCGGCCGCCCCCGCCACCACCATCGATATCCGCATGCCCGATCTCCAGTGGGCGGGCGTCTTCGATGCCCAGGAGGGCTACGGGGATCTGGACGGCCCGCAGGGCGTCATGGGCGTGCAGCACTACGAGCGCGGGCTGATGTGGGCTGAGACCTTCCAGGCCGGGCATAAGCAGGCCCAGGATCAGGGCCGCGTCTCGTATCGGCATTTGCAGTGGTTGTTAGGCGAGGTTGACAGTCTTTGATCTTTCAGCTGCAGAGCTTGTTGCTGTGGTGCTTAGTTACTCAGAAGGATCGGAGAGGGGATTAGGTTTTATTTTCTAATTGTGCTGTGGGGGTTGGTGGATGAGCTGCGTAGTTGGTTTGATGCGGCCCATGTATGAATGGCCTGTTTGCTTCCAAAATGTATAATATTACAGTTTCCGATAGAGTTAGGAGTATTCAGCGATATTTCGATCCCGGGGGCTGACTTTTTCGGAGTGTCACTTCTTTGGTGTCCTACGTGCTGCGTGTCTAAAGAACGACGAGGCTGCAGAGCACTGGACCAACCTCCAATCTCTGTATATCATCAAAGAGAGCATTTGAATGTCTCCATTGGACGCCGGACACAAGATGGCCAGGGGAAGGGGTAGCAGGAGTCACCAACTTGCAAGCTGCCATGACAGCACACCACGCAGAGCTCAGTGACTATTTCAAAGTCAGGTGAGAAGAATCAGCCCGCCACCAGTCAGAGTGACTCAAGGTCCGGTCTTCAATGCCGATGCCGATCTCTACGCTGTTTTTGAGTTGATGAGCAGCGTCTTGCCGATCAAGACAAGTTTTACAGAGGAACGAACAATTTGCGACCATAGTGATGAAGCAGCAGACTACCCGCCATAATCTCCAACCAATTATAGTAGAAGGCAAAAAAAAGAAAGAAAATAATACAACAGCATAAGTAGGATAGTGTTTACCAAGCACCCATGGGAGCGATGCCGCTCCATCCAGTTATCTCCATTATAGTGCTTCACCCTTTTCTTTTTATGTTCACCTTCTAAACATTGTGTATCGATAGAAGGCCACTTTGCGCAATTGTGCTTATACTTACAGGATTGTTCTCTGGGAAAGAAGGGGGTGCTGAATAGAATATAGATTCTACTAACGATCTTGATAAATTCATCAAGTAAGTATTTATGATATCTTCAACCGAAACACAAAACGAGAGACACTCTTCTAGATAGAACGAGACTGAGTCAATATGGATATACTCCAGGCTGTAAAGAGTATATTCGCGGTTGGATAGCGAAACCGCAGCGGCCAAAAAGGTCAGTGAGACATGGTCCCTGTAGCTTTTTTTATTGCTAGGGCAAACATCCACGACCGAGAATCCGACCCTAGGGCTGCACTCGTCGACCAGGATGCTGATTCGTCGAGCTTCCAATCCGGATTCTTATATCAGTATGAAGCTGACTCCTCTTTTTAAAGACGTATATTAGCACTCTAACTGGCGACCTTTTCACTTCTTATCATACTTTCTACCGAGGCCCTCTGGCAGCGACACAAAGTTCAGTGAAATTCCGAGATAACAGATATAAGCTAATTAGAGTTGCGTCAACTCGTGCAACGCTGCCTCAAGATCTGCGTTCCCTCGCACTATTGCCTTGACCGCAATACTCCAGTTGGGCCGTTGGTCGGCCACCCTAGCCATCCATTGGGACCACTTCTCGATGACTATGGTTGCCCTATCCGAGGTGACATCGAACCATTCCACGTGCTGCTTTTGACAGGCTCCACAGTAGATTCTAATCCTGTGAGCCCGAAGCTCTGCATGGCATAGGCTCTCAACCAGCTGCGGAGACTCAACTCGCCTGGCCACAGCGGAGGCAGCCGGATAGAGACTTATAACCTCCCTGTTGCAACTAAACGTCCACTCTTCATGTCTTTGCGAGATTGTGTTGCAGGTATAGCCAATTTTAACATATCGCTCATTTCCAGCCACAGTATAGGCGTAAATATAGCCTGGCCGGGTGTTCCGCGATCCGGGGGATTTTAGATGGGCTTTGGCTGGCATCCAGCCGTCGTCAATACTCGGACGGCCGGTCGCAAGGAGATGAAACGGCGAGGTATCATATCCTGGGGCTAGTACACGTGAGCAATCATACTCTTACAGGGAAGTCCCATCTTTGAGTCAGGGATAGGGAGTAGCATGCCGACCTTGCCAGAATTCTTCTGCTTCATCTTGATCCTCTGGAACGTGGTCGATCCTTGTCTTCTGGACCCGACAGTGCCGGGCGACTGCAATTTCCGCGAGGCATCTCTCCAACAGCAGCGGAGACAGGGTTTCCCGATGCAGGGCACAGAAAACGTGTTGGCCAAGCCTCGTCAGCCAGATTGTTAGCCGTTTGTCGTTCAAGTAGACCACGGGGTCTTTGATTTTGCTCAGGATCTGCTCGATTGTCTGGACAGCTCTGCCACCTAAAGATTGTTCACAGGAGCAGTCTTTGCTGCCCAGGCACGTAGTACTGAGGTCGGGCAGTGCTTTTTGGATAAGCATAGCCGCATCATTGGGGCGGGGGAAATACTCGTTGAGCCAGGTATTCACTCGAGCACTGACCGTCTTTTCGCCGTCATGTTTATCACAATGGGTAAGTAGCACGAGCTTTCTTAACGTGTCGGCCAGTGTGTGACACGGCATGGACCGTGGCAGCCGCCTCAACAAAGATATCGCCGCGTCGATCTCCGATTGCTTGGCTTGCCTTTGAAATCGCTGACAAGGTTTGTTCTTGACAGTTAAGCCTCCACATCTACCCTGTTGACGCTGTTGGCGAAAGAACAGGAGGAAAGCCTCCACGCTCGCGGGGGTGGGCCATTGGGGTGCCTCATCCACTTCGGAACCCGTGTCTCGTTCGCTTCGAGGGGGAGAACCAGGGGTGCGTGCCCTAACTTCGGATCCTCTCCTTCCCGGTGGCGCCTCGGGGGTGGTGGTCTCTACTTCCTCCGTAACAGGAGGACCTACTTTCCTGGAAGCCTTCACGCTCGCGGGGGTGGACCATTGGGGTGGCTCGTCCACTTCGGAACCCGTGTCTCGTCCGCTTTGAGGGGGAGAACCAGGAGTGCGTGCCCGAATTTCGGATCCTCTCCTGCTCGGTGGCGCCTCGGGGGTGGTGATCTCTGCTTCCTCCGTAACAGAGAGATCTGTTTTCCTGGGCGAGCATGGTGAAGGAGGAGGACTAGGATAGATTGTATCGACAGGTGGAGTAGTGGACCGAACTGCCCTTTGAGGATCTTTATGCTTTCGGTATGCCATCAAGATAATGAAGAGGTTAAGCGGACAGGACAGCCTGCGACACGCTTTTGCAGAAAGAAGATGAAGAAGTCGGGAGGGTTGAATCGGGCAAGCATGTTGCACCTTCGGCGCCGTCCATAGTTATAAGGCTTTGCTCAGATAGGCGCAGCAAGGCGCAATTGGGGGAGAAGGCGGTGCTCGGCGCTTGACAGGGATTCTGAGGAGTCAGCCAAACCATTTTCAGCAAACTACAGCCCATAACCTACCAAATGCACTGACTCTTTCTTCGGATTATCTTTGCAGCTGCGACAAGGCGCAATTCGGGGAGAAGGCGGTGCTCGGCGCTTGACAGGGATCCTGAACATGTCAGCCGGACCATGTCCAGCAAGCCACGGCGCGTAACCTACCTCATGCACTGGCTTATTCTTTGGATCATCTTTGCAGTCCCAAAAAAAAAAAAAAAAGAAAGAGAAGAAGATAAAATGCAAAACATACAACAGAAGGGATTCGCTGGTGGTCACCCACCCAACTACTAACCTCCCGGCGTGTGGCTTAAGTACGGCTGAGCGGACGGGAAGCCCTGTTTTCCACACCCTGTGGTCGTATGTACTTGAAATTTGTGTAGAATAAGTATCTGTCCTGTATCTCCTTACCATCATTAACGCAGGACCATTTTAACAAGAATTCAGGTGCTTCGCTCAATAGCTTGTGCCATGGCAAGCTTCTCATCGCTATGGCTGGTTGTCGATCCCGTTTGGCCGCGGCCGCCTACCACTTCTCACCACCTATCCTCCCTACTTTAATTCTTGCAGGTACAAACGTCAAATTGCTGGGGTTCTGACGGTACTGATTTTTCCATGGTCAGGTTGTCGAGGTTCGAAGTTGTGACTGCGAATGGAAGAAACCGGGGGTCGAATAAAACCAGATGTGATGGTATGTAAGATGTGGGTTTTGGGAACCCGAAACGTGTTGAGAACAGGGCAGTATTTACCTTACCCAGCTGTTCCGTTGTATCTTTGCCCGACAGACGGAAGAAGATATATATCGATACACGTAATAAAAATACGCCGTTTCAGATCCATCTTGGACAGAGGATGACACAGGCTGTTATCAATCTTATCAACCCGCTTCCCGCCCGGGAACCAAGAAGACCAAGCTGCCAGAAAAAGGATCTGATTGTGTTCCCTGCATGGCCAAGGTGGTTGCTTCTCAGTAGACGCAGGCCCACCGTTCTTCCATGGTCCCTGAATCAAAAATATATGGCAGCCTAGGTTGTTGGTCTGAGACACATTATCCATGTCGGCAATCTCGAATTAGGTAAACCAATCTGACATGCAGCAACAGGGGCCCTAGATTAATGGGACAGTGGTAGAGCAGACTAGCGGGAAAGTGAAAATTTTCATTCAAGCAACGACAGCTTGAAAACACAACTACCTCATGATGGATCGTACTGTCATTCACGCAGCGTGGGTTTATGATGAGGCTCGAAGTAATGAGTAAAGTCTCCCGCGGAGCATACAGCATCATCGTCGCCACAGACGCGCCGGCATTCTGCGGCAATTATTCGGATGCAGGGCAGGCACGGCACTAAACAAGGGACAAAAAAGGGTCCAACATCTGGGGGGGAGGCCCCGCGCACGGGGCCCGCGGACCACGAGAGTCTCCGCTCTGGAATACTAGGCCACCACATTTCTATATGCTTGATTCTGGTCGTGGAGAAGTAGGAAAATATCGTTTGATGATGTTCTACGTTCTGGAAAGACCTCAAAAACAACTCGGACAAACTGATCTTTTTATCAGATTATCTGCATCCGTGAAACCCGCGTGGCATGGTTGCCAAGAACTCCCTCCAAAAAATCACGGGCTTGGCTCCTCGCTTTGCTACGAAGGCCAAGTGTCCGGCCACGACCTCGGTTACGAGTCTCGCCTCTTGGCTCACCAAACCGAGTGCAGCCACTCGAGAGTGGTCCGATGTGCTCCGGAGGATACCCGCTTGCGGATTGATTAGATCCTTGGCTGTTCTTGGCGGGGAAGGGGAGCGGTGCTCTTCTCGGCTCGCGGTGGAGGAGGCACAGAACGAGGCTTTGGGTCTGTGGGGTTCGATGATATACCGATGATATACATGAACACGCTGTTGTTGCAGACCTTTTGGGAATTGCTACAGATGTTACATCCTTTTGCTACAGCCAAAGAGATATCTGGACAGGAGGGGACGAACAACATTAGAGTTCGCATTGATAGGGCACACAACGATCTCGTTCAGTCGTTGTGAGGCACTGAACATGAAATAGAGTTTTTGTTACTGCAGGAGCAGCCAACCAGCAAGTATCCTAGCAAAATGGCACGAAGTGTCACCGAACCACCCACCCCTAGCGTGGCGATGATATCTTATCAGATGCAGCATCCTGGTTCCACCTCGGACCAGGCCCGCCACTGGGAGATGTCGCCAAGGGAAAACCAAGACATTGGGAGGGGATTCGCTGACCCGGTTGCTTGAGAATACGCAGGCGTGACACAAACAAGGCTTGGCCGTGCAAGGGCTTCTTAAAAATGTCTCACGCCCGCAGCCCAAAGGATCGATTGGCAGATCGACAAAAGTTTTTTCTTTCTTTGCTTTCTCTCCCACCGCCCTCTCTGCCTGTCGGACACGGTTTGATTGCTGCCACCATGGCCCTGGACAATAAGAGCCGTCCCCCTCAGGTCGATGAGGACCCTCTTCCCATCGAGCACGAGGTTTCCCCAGACCCGTCACTTCAGAACCAGGATCAACAGGATGGTGTTCGCGTTGCGGAGGCGGTCACGGCTGTGTGGTCCAAGAAGGCTCTCTATTTCTCCTATGGGTGGTAAGTGCATGTTAGCCTGTGTGCCTTAAGAGTCTTGGGGTCTGGGACAAACTGACTGGAGGTCTATATAGCATGTGGATGCTCTACTTTGTCAGTGGGCTGAACAACAATCTCACCGCCAATCTGTCGGCCTACATCACCAGTGACTTCTCGGCACATTCACTGTTGACGGTCATTAGCATCGTCACCAGTGTCATGGGTGCTGCGTGCTTGCTGCCAATTGCCAAGGTGCTGAACCTGTGGGATCGGACGGTCGGTCTGGGCATCATGGTTCTCATTGCGATGATGGGTCTGATTATGATGGCGGGCTGCAACAATATTGCAACCTACTGTGCTGCGCAGGTGAGTGACCCCATCGCATTTTCTGCGATACGCATCAGTCTCACACTGCCTTTCCTAGGCCTTCTACACGGTCGGCTTCACCGGCGTGATTTTCTGCGTGGACGTCCTCACCTCCGACACCTCCTCTCTACGCAATCGTGGTATCGCTTTCGGCTTCACCTCCTCGCCGTACATCATCACGGCCTTCGCCGGCGCACCGCTCTCGAACCAGTTCCACGAGACCGACTGGCGCTGGGCGTACGGAACCGTCTGCATCCTGTTGCCCGTCGTTGCCCTCCCGTTGATTTTGACCTGGGAGATGGCCAAGCGCAAGGCTGACAAGGAGGGTCGGCTGCAATACAAGCCCCGCAGCACGCGCACCTGGTGGCAAAGCATCTGGTTCTACATTATAGAGTTCGATGGTGTGTATCTTCCTCCCCAACGCCCACCCCAGCCACATCCGCGATATCCCATTAACACCGAGTCTCCCCTTCCAGTTGGCGGCATCATCCTCATGATCGGCGGTCTGATCCTCTTCCTGACCTCATTCAACATCGCCGGCAACACCGAGGAGGAGTGGAAATCGCCCAAGATCATCGCGATGATGGTCGTGGGCTTCTGCGTGCTGCTGCTGTTCATCGTCTACGAGCGCTGGGGCGCGCCCAAGCCGTTCATCCCGTACCACCTCCTGACCAACCGCACCGTCATCGGGGCGTGCCTGCTGAGCACGACCTATCAGATCTCGTACTACTGCTGGGCGAGCTACTACACCTCGTTCCTGCAGGTGGTGTACAACACGAGTCTGACGCAAGCGGGCTACATCAGCTCAATCTTTGATCTGATGGACCCGATCTGGCTGATCGGGTGCGGATACCTGATCCGGGTGACGGGCCGATTCAAGTGGCTGCTGCTGTGGGCAGTCCCCCTCTACCTGCTGGCCAGCGGGCTGATGATCTACTTCCGCACCCCCGACCACTCCGTCGGCTACATGTGCATGTGCCAGATTTTCTTAGCGGTCGGCGGCGGCACCCTGATCCTCATTGAGCAGGTCGCCGTCCTGGCCGCCTCCTCCCACGAGGAGTACGCCGCCATGCTGGCCCTGCTTAGCACCTTCGGGAATGTCGGCGGCGCCGTCGGCAGCAGCGTCTCCGGCGCCATCTGGACCAACACCCTGCCCCAGAAGCTGCGCCAGTACCTTCCTGCTGACACCCTCGACCAGTGGGAGGAGATCTATGAGTCCCTCGACGTCCAGCTTTCCTATCCTGTCGGCTCCGAGACCCGCATCGCTATCCAGAATGCCTACGCCTCCAGTCAGCGCAATATGATGATCACTGGTACGGCGCTGATGGGGCTGTCCATCGCTTGGGTGCTGATGATCAAGAATATCAAGATCAAGGAGAACAAGGACGTCTCCAAGGTGCTGTTCTAGAGGGATAGAGGGGCGGGGTGGAGGCTGGGGTTGGTGGATAGGTCGTGCGGAGGTGCATCCCCGGTCGCTGAGACTTTCTCAACATTCTATGTAATCTTTGGGGGCGATACTTGGGCCCTGGTCCAGGTCGCTCCAGTCTGTTCTAATATTGTTATAAAATTAATCAATTCATCTTGCGTACATCGCCGCAACGAGAGTCAATATTGTGCCCTGCGAGGCTCCAGAGCAGTATTCGGAACCCACTGCGTAATGCATCCACTATTGCAATAGAATGGATGGTTGGAACGCGTTGGAATAAGCGCTAAATAGACAAGAGCAGTAAGTACTGCCATCACTCTGTTGGTTAGGTAAGCTGCAGTGTCTGAGAGACAGTTGTGCAGCATCTGGCAACCATATCGAAAACTGCCCTCCTCATTGCCTGCGTCCAAGTGACTCGAAGCAAGGTAGGGGACAGGTCTACTGACGACACGAAGAAGAATCGACATAAAGAGGGCCCGGATAGCATTAGCAAGTAACATCAATTTTTGCATAAGATGACAAGACTTAGTAGTTTGCGCTTGTTCCCCTCAATAAGATACAGCTTGGTCAAGAAGCGAAAGTCGAGACCCTTCGAACCAGAAGCACAGCCCCTCCAGAGTAGGACAACTGAATAGCACGAGAGAAGCCGGACGGTACAACAACAACTCGGAATCCCTCCTCGCCATAAACCTGTGTTCCTCCATCAGCCTCTACTGCTGGGCACAGCCAGTGCCACCACCGCCGGGGGCGTCGACATTTTCCTCGTCGTCGTCCTCCTCCTCTACCTCCTTCCACGGACAATGAAGCTCATCATGCGGCCACAGCCGCTGGTAGAGCACCCTCGCCGCCCTCCACTCCCAATCATGATCCCAACAGCCATCCGATCTGAGCGAGCAAGCCACGTTCCATCGTCAGCAGATGTCTTCCAGCATCCAAACAGAAATCAAAGAACCAAAGGAATGGAGCAGTTAATGAAGAAGGGATACGCACCTCAACTCCACAGCCTGCGGCGCCAGCATCGCGGCCCGGAGCAGCACACACGCGACGACCTTATCGTAGGGCTTGCGGGCGGTCTTGACGAAGTTGAAGGACCCGTCCTCCTTCACGCTGATGACCAGGGGCTCGTGGCCGTTCTTGCCGACCCCGTTTAGGTCGATCCCCTCGTCCACGGATACGATCGGAGCCGTGGTCATCGCGTACCCATCGTGGTAGTCGGGCGGCCCCGTCAGGGGGACCCCGGCGGCGGCGATGATGGTCTGCGTGTCGGCGATCAGGCGCGGCCAGAACGCCTCCCAGCCTTCGCTGGCGGAGTTCACGTGGAAGTAGTGGGTGTAGCTTTCAGTGTAAGTGAGAGCGTGTTAGTGGGTTTACTGAGATTGATGGGGGATTGGATGAGTGATCACTTACCCCATCTTGTGTTGTGGTCTTTTGTCGTGGTACAGTAGGTAAATGGTTCTTGTGATCGAGTGGTGATGAGGACAGAGGCCGAGTTGGAGATGAAGAGGTAGGGAGAAGGTAAAGTGGGAAGATGTGAGGTAGGAAGATGTGAGAGTGACAAGGTGGGAGGAAGAGTGCGAGCAAAAAAATATCATAGATTGAGGAAGTAACACTGTGTTACTCACACTGAATGGAAGTATAGTAGTGTACAGTGCATCCTTGCGGCCTGCATACTAGGTAGTTTGCTGCCTGTCCCCGCTGCGACCGCCTGTTGACTTCATATGGGGTGGTGAATAAACCCAGAGGTTTACTTCTAAGGAGAACAATGGTTTTATCATTGTGTCTGCCAGCGTTGTTCCTCATGATATTGAAGTTCGGTTTTCTGGATCTTTGAATTCCCCTTCTGATTTGTAGACTTTTGAATGTTATTTTGTTCGATTTCTATATTCTTGCTACAATATTTCGAGTATCTATACTACCCCCTCTCCCCAATTATAAGGTTCACGCAGTTAAGTTTGCCCCTAGTCTGAATTCAATGAGAAAGATTCGCAAGAGCCGAGGGGATAGTCTAGATCACCACTAGTACACATCCACTTCCAGTATGTTGCTGAGATCCTCTGCACCACCCAGAAAATTATCAAAAGAATGCTGGATCTGGCCACAAGTTATAGTTGTATCATCCTCAAGGCTTATATGATTAGCTCGCTCATATTATTCAAAAAGCTAAGCATGCGGAGTTGAGCTTCTATCCCATAGACTGAGTTTCGCTATCCCTCAGCCCTACGTCATACCCGTAGAATTGCATTAGATTAAGCCTTTCGTTTAGAACTTCGCTAAGCTTAGCGAAACTTATTGTCAGCATTGGCGATTTCATGACAGATAGCCAACAATCGTGTTCCTGGGTTAATCCCAGATGAGAGATAAGTTCGCCTGATACATGAGACCCTGTTAGATTCACACGGCTTCTGACACGGAAAGGCGATAGATAGCCTTACCACTTTGGTCGCTGGAATCCCATAATCTCGAACGACAGCAGAGCCTCCAGGGGCACCAATTTCTGCCTAGTGTGTACCTAGATCGATTCAGCAGGTTGCAACTCGGAAGAAGTAGAAAGCTCGGCGATCGGCGACGAGTTGACTCTCAGTTTATTATCGTTATGTCGACTCGGCTACCGCTCCTTAGCCTCGAGGGAGGTGCATTTGCCGTTCACCGGCATCGGCCCTCTTGCCTGCTTCTGGATATACTTGCTTTCCGGGTCATCGTGTTTACATGCTGCGGCCAGTAAGTCCGAACAAATACGATCCGGCGGACCATCAAAATCGGATATGTTTCCACTGTACAGTAGTCATTCAATAGATAGATGTTCCTGCTAAAGACATTGATTGTAGCTTGCCCTTGATGGTTTGCGTCTATTGCTCATATGGCCGATCCTGCAGTCGGACATGGGTCAATATAATTTTACTCACTGAACTTACCGCAAGACGGATCTCACAGAAACCCCCTTTCTCATGGTATGGTCGGCCATTTATGCTCGGCAGACTTGCAGAGGTGAATCCATGAGTGGTAATCAACTACGAGGTGGGTCGGGTACGTCGGGGCGGGCCTCGGCAAACTCCGAGCTCGGGGGGCTTCTCGGGTAAGCCCGACTCCACCACCTTTGTAAACAGATAGAGATGAGACTTCGGAGGCTCGGTCGAAGGCTGCTAGCTGCAGATCCCAGGATTCGGGCTTTGTGGTGTGTTGATCCACTCAAGAGAACTCAAGTAGGATACAAGGATCAACATCAAAATCCCTTGCTGGTTTAGCTCATCGTAAGGTAGAAGGGATCAAGTGCCGGCTTGTCTTCGCTCGCTTGGAGGCAGCAAGGACGAAAGGGTATTTGGTCGAATCTAGAAGCACGCTGTTGCGATACGGGCTCTGGGCGTCACATATACTACACATGAAGCTAAGGGCACGGGACGCAGCTATCTGGAGACCACTTCTCACAGAGTCTTGGGAATTTATCTTGTGGAGTTGGTCTATATATACAAAGTTATGAAGACGCCTTATCTGACGCAGTCAGAATAAAGGCTCGGTGATCCAAATCAGAGAAGAGCAGCCAAAAGGCCAGCGCCAACCATGGAAATCGCAGATCCATAGGAGAGGCTGTTCGCGCCACCAGTGTAGACAGCGCCAGAGCTGGAGGCAACAGCTGAGCCACTAGCCAAGGTGCTCTTGCTAGAGGTGGTGGTGGAAGTGGCGTTGCAGGTGGAGTTCGAGCTGGTGATACTGGTGTAGTCGCCGGTCTTGTCGGAGTAGGTGTAGCTGCATGCCGGGCTGTAGTTGGTGATGTTCACCGACTCGAGGTACATAATGAAGGGACCAGCGGTATAGTCAGTCTCACCACCCGCCCATTCTGAAACATACGTTAGCAAAACGACATAGACAACTGTCAAGTATCGCAGTTGGCTTACCAATGGTTCCAGCGCTGTTGCTGGGATCGCCACCAGCCCAGATTCCGATCTTGACAACCATGGGGGTCTGGGGGAAGTTGGTGCCATCCACCGCGTCAGCGTATTCGAGGGTGCGAACCACAGTTCCGTCGAGGATCCACTCGATTCTTTCCGCGGTCCAGTCAACGGCATAGGTGTGGAACTCCTCGACGGGATCAGTCAAGTCCACGTTGGTGTACCTGTCGTAGCTGGTGGTGTTGCCTTTACCGAAGTAGTCAGTCTGGACGTAAGTGTCGAAGGTTGAGATTTGTTCCTGTGATAGGGGTCAGCTTTCGACTGTTTTACTTGTTGGAAACCCAATCATACCCAGTCAATCTCGTCGAGGTCATCGGACTCCATCACAAGTGTGCTGATGATACCGGTACCATTGGCACAGCGAAACTTGGCTTCCACTCTCCCGAAGAAGATGTAGAAATCAGTCTGGATAGTGGGAGCATCTCCCTCTTCCTTGATCTCAAATTTGGCACCCAGGGAGGTGCTGTTAACCGTGCCAGCGGTCGTGGTCCACTTGTTGAACGCAGAAGATCCGACAGTGAAATCGGTGCTGAAAGACCACTGGTCGAGACCAGTATCGGCGGGACAGGTCTCTGTCGTGACGATCAGTTAGCGACAGGCTCAAACTCTCGTTCTCGGCATCAACATACTGTTCAGGGGGTTGCAGTCGGTGTAGGTCTGGGCTGCGCACAAGGGCACTCCGGCGGCGAGGGCAGCGGCGGCCCACTGCATGTAGGACTTCATGGCTGTCTTGGCTGTGTGTAACGAATGTGTGATGATAAACGAATGAGAAGTTTCAGAAACGAACGAAGAGGGTTTCGTCAGAGATATAGAGAGCGAAAGTCCGATGGCTGGGACGAGAACAGGGAAGTGCCGGAGGTTTATGGGCAAGCGCAACCAAAGCGCAGGTGGGCTGTCAGGGGGCTGGCGCAGCGTGGAAGGCAACAGCGAACATGTCGTCCTCGGAGCTAAGTTCGTCTTTGATCAAGAGCGCCTCCACAGTTCGAAATGAAGGACGTATGCATATTAGGTGTCCGAGCTCTTATTGGCGGGGTGGGTGGAACTGTTGGCCGACGACAACAGCCTTTGCTATGTAATTGTTCGCGGGCCATGGGGCCATGAACTGGTGCAAAAGCTTGAATGGACGATGGTTGGGCGGCTTGCGTGCTCGAGAGTACTGAGTATGCATGTTGCAGAGCGAAAGTCAACGTCGTCTTGAATACTTTTCCGCCGGCGGAAGGGCGCTCGTCTCAAAGGGGGAAAGTGCCGTCGTGGACAGTGGAAACACGGTGGATCTTCCATCGATATACATGTATTCGTTTGACGGCGTGACGCTGAAAGCCTCTGAGCCTACGTATGGGCATGCATCCTCCCCAGATTTCCACCCAATGGACTGATCAAGCCACACCGAGATGGTTGCCCATCGTTGCTCATCGTTCCTACCCACAGGATCTGCAGATAAGCCCATCGCAAGTTGTTGTCAACCCCTCAGCCGCCGCCCCATGAATGTCTGAAACTGTGATGTCGCGAACTCCACCCCTAATCATCGCCGGTCATTGTCCGCCAGAAGACAATATCAGAAACCGATATAGTATCATGCTGTTGTAAAAGGGGGGATGAGAGCTGGAACACGCTTTGAAGGCATAGGACTCTGAGAGATTGTGCAGAATAGCTCGAACTCCACCCTCTCCTGGGCCGGGTGTCTTACGTAGACAACCTCCCCGCTAGTCCGTTTTCGCCCTGCACGTGATCTGGGCCTTACGTATCACGACCACGCCAGAGACTCCGGTGGTTCATGCTTAAATATAGACTCTTGGACCTTGGAACTGGGGTACCTTGCGAGGCCTCTTGACCGGCTCTAAAGGCATCCACAGTTGGTGAACCCGATCCTCACTTGAGGTCAAAGGACATACAGTCACGTGATTATACATACTGCCTCGCCAGCGAATCCGCAAGGCGGCAAGGCAGCAAGGCAGAAAGGCATCAAGTTTCTCTACTAGATTCTAACCGCAGGACAAACCCCCAAATACAAGCAGCTATGTTCCACAAATACCATCCTTTCGATGTCGAAATCATTTACAGCACTAACCGTGGTGTAAATTCAATGCAAGAGCTGAAAGCTGTCTATTTATCGTCCAGATTGACAAGCTCAAGCTTGCTTCTAAACGCCTCCTCCAACGAGATCAGTGGTTCGCTTGCAATCTGTCCATGATACAAGATTAGCATTACATCATTCTCCACCAGACTGTGGCAGGGTAATACCTCGCGAGCCTCCTCAACCGTACCATTATGGAAGTAACCATACTCCTCAATGTACTGGAGGACCTGGCACAAGTCTTCCTGAAAGAACTCGGGTAATCCTCTCGAGGCAAGTGCAGCCTTGAACGTCTCTTTCGGCACAGTCTGGAAGCCCACAGACCTACCCAGCTTGTTTAAAGTCTCCACTATTTCTTTGACGGTGTAGTATCCTTCCGCGATATCCAATCGTTTCCCAATTGTCTCTTCTGGGCAAAGCAGAATACCCTTCACGAACTTGCCGACATCCGCTGCTGCGTCAACGACAGGCAGCACGGTGTTGATGTTGGCAGGCTCCGGTAAGGAAAGGCTGAAAGCTGGAGGATCAGTGGATAGAGGAGCGAGGAAGAAATCAACGATGAAGGGCGTATACACTCCAATGTTGATTATCGTGTGAGGGATCGCTAGAGACCGAATATAGTCGTCCACAACGGCTTTGCCATCCCAATGAACAACGCTGGTGAGTTTACCGCCGGTGACTAAGCAAAATATCCAGCATAGTTAGTCGAGAGCGACTGTTTGATTCAATGACTACTCAGAAACAGGTATGAAGTGACTTACTCTGCGAGACATGCGGCAGACTTGACCAGATCAAATGCTTAATGTCCAGCTCCTGTTTTAAATTAGATAAACGTCTCGGGTGCCAGAGGCTGATCCTACCTTGGCAACATCAGCCACAAGCTTCGCCTGCCTTGTCTCTGCAGCATAATCAAAAGCTTCCATGTTGGTGACTAGGTACACTGCATATGCGCCCTGAAGTGCAGCATAGACGTCTTTCTTTTTATCGAGGCTTGCCTAGTCTTTGTGGTTAGAGCCATGGTATTGTACAGTACAGTAGCTGAGCAGGTATGTAAGCTTACCTTGACAACCTCTGCACCTTGTTGAGCAAGAGCCAACGCGGCTGGCTTGGAAGGGTCCCTAGTGATAGCTCTGACCTTGAATTGTCGAGAGATATCAGGGTCGCTGAGAATTGCTTTCGAGACTGAGCCACCTTGGACGCCAGTGGCCCCAAACACCACCAAGACATTTCTATTATCAGATGACATGTTGAAGATTTTTGTATACGAGGACAGAAGTGTATGCTCGGTAGGAAAGGTATCTCGGTATGACAGTTTGACTGTTTAATTGAAGCAATCGAGGAGTTTTGAGCCGGCTTTTATATCTTCATGGACAGTCGATTGAGTTTTTGTCAGATTCATTCTCCATAGATTGTATACTACTACTTATCTTCACACTCGCAGTATAGAGCGCTGATTGGCTGATTCGCAATACCTTCCAAATAGGGCTAGCGTCACTGCTGCCCGCCGGTGCCGAGTCTCTTCACTTGGGTAGGTGTAGTATTCCTTTCAGTTGTCATCATGAGAACCTTAGCTCACATCATCATCCGTATTTGTAATGATTTGCAATCTGTTTCTCGGGTTCCAAGGCGATATACCCATCATCTACGCTGACGCGCTGGGAAACGCTCCACAACACTGGCCTTGTGTGGGACAATGGTTCGCCACGGACGGCTGTCAACAGGCTGCCAAACTTGCAGGAAGCGGAAGATTAAAGTAAGCCCATCTTACCTCTATGATGATATTCATGAAGCTAATTGCCTGCAGTGTGATAAGTTGCGACCAGCCTGTACACAATGTGTTCGATCTGGCTGGCAGTGCCCGCAGGACGCGGATTCCGTTCATCGAATGTTTATATATTGTGGCCCGCAGACGATGGCGACCAACACACCCAGGTCATTGCACACAACAACTTCACGGATCTCTTCGTGTAATGCGAAGCAACAACCCTTTATCAAACATGGGAGGGAGTATCTCGATCTAGATTCAAGTATTCCGAAGGAGGTAGTGCAGCCTCTACATTGCCGTGCAACCGAATACTACCTAGCAAACCATGTCCTGCGACCGACCCGAGCGATCCGGGGCTATAATGAATACCTTTATACATTCAGCACGGAGGTCCTGAAAGACCCGATGGTTGCCACGAGTCTGAGTGCAGTCGGACTCGCAGCCTACTCCCACAAGTATCGATATCCAGAAATCTTGAGCGAAGCAAGGTGTGAATATGTCCGATCCTTGAGATTCATTAATTCAGCACTCTCGTCATCGCAAGCGAACGCAGCAACTGATGCGATCGTCATTTCAATACTGCTTCTCATCTCCTACGAGTCCCATACAGCTGAGACCAGGCGTACTATCTCAAACCGCTATGCGCATGTGAAAGGCGCAGCGACGCTGCTGTGTCTGCGAGGAGACGCGTCTATCTCGTCTTGTCCGAGACGGCAGTTGTTTCATCACCTATTCTCATGTATCTCGGTACATTGCATTATGTTGTCGCTTCCTTTACCGGGTGATCTAGTCCTACTGCATGAAAAGGCCTTAAGATATGTGGATACGACGAGCGATCCTTCATGGCGGCTGTCGGAGTTGATCATCAAGGTGATTGAGTTTCGTGATGACCTACGATCGGGAAGGATTCGAGGTCCAGATACTATAATCTTTGCCGCTCAGAAACTCGATAGTGAGCTGGCTTCTGTAGCAGACACCTTTCCATCCTCTTGGCAGTTTGAGATTTTCACTTTGCGAGGGCGGTCAGAGTTGGTCTTTGGGGAGGACTTCCATGTCTATCCAGACCTATGGATTGGTTACACCTGGAATAACCTTCGAGCATGCCGGATGATTCTGCTTGACGAGATCCGCCGGCAATTAGAGCAACGCACGATACTTGCACAACCCTGCATAATGGCTGGTTTACTACAGCATCAGCAAACCTTGGCGAAGCTGCATCAGCTGAGCTCAGATATATGTGCAACAGTCCCACAGCACTGTGGCTATCACTTGGAGCTACTGAATTGCACAGGTCCAAATGAAACCTCAACCCCACACAAGCACCTCAGGCATAGTGATACAGGTATCCCGAGGGATGCCGGTGCGCACCTTCTTTTCTGGCCCTTTATAAATGCCGGACAGTTTACTCCATCACAGCACCAACGAAACTGGATCGCCGGCCGCATTCCTTCCGTGGGTCAGCAGGGAGCTCTTATTGCCGACATTCTGAAGTTGGGACAGCGAGTGTTTTAATGCGGTGGAAGAGAATATATTAAGGATCTGAATTAAATAGAGTTGAACCTGCTTGGAATTCCGGTTCAAATGGCACACCACGGAGTAGAAATAATCGCAAGATGTTGAGTTACGTGAAAGTGGACAAAGGATCAGTGTTGCTTTATATAACCACATCAAGAGACACCTTCCATCAAATCAGCATGTTAGCTCAGGGGAAGAGCGCCGGGCTCATAACCCGGAGGACCCTGGATCGAAACCAGGACATGCTAACTTGAAATTTTCTTTTTTCTTCTCAAAAATTTCTTCCGGAATTTCCGACCGGTGTAGATCCGAAACACTTATCGGCCTGCGGGGCTTATCGCGTTGTTTATCCGACACCATCCGGACAGCAACAGTGAAACATTCCGGTCGAAGCGATGGAGACTACAAGCAGGTAACATTGCTTCGCTCCTACAACCTCGTTCTGGAACTAATCATTCAGATCGGTCTCGGCTTGCTTACGTTGCCGACGACAGAAACTCAAATGTGGAGGTCCCAGCGAAGTCCCTTGTGCGAGGTGCAAATCGAGCCGGGCTGAATGCGTCTTTGTGAATCCCCGGGCATCGCGTGCCTCGAGCAGGTCTAGGCACCTTGCTGAGGCATTAGAGTGAGTTGATATGATTGCGTTTGATATAATTTCCTGCTCACATCCCAGTGACAAATGGTCTGCCCTAGAGCAGCGGATGAATAGCTTGGAGGAGAGACACCAGAAAGAGTTGAAGGAACTGCAAAGCACAGTCTCTCGGTTGTGCGACCGGGTCCAATCTAGCGCAGGGACAGAGAGTGGGGTGTCGTTGTCGGACGATGAGTTGCTCGCCGGGAATCGAGCCAAGGATACGGCCTCATTTGACATCGTGCGATGTGGTATTGTTACCGAGGATGAGTGGGAGGAGCTGTATGATTTGTGAGTACATTGATTTTGCGAAGATTGTCACTGAAATCACTGAAAGTTCGTGTACGTATATGCTTACGTGGAATTTAGTTTCGATGAGCACTGCCGGACAGTCATCGCATTCATGGATGACCAGCTCTACTCAGCGGCGCACGTCACCCGCAAACAACCTCTGATGGCGACGGTAATCTGTGTCATTGCATCCAAGGCGGTTCGCCCGGAGAAATATACCACCTATCTTGATGCAGCAGACCAGATAATCAGCGCCACGTTCTCTGGAGCCATAGATCTATACACCGTCCAGGCCGTGATGCTTCTAGCCGCCTGGACTGGCAGGCATCGTCTATGGGGATATATCGCTTCTATCGCCGTGGAACTGGGCTTGAACATGGCTGCGTCAAAATTAGGAGATGTCTCTGTAGAACACACAGCAGACTTAGTCGGTTCAGCAAGAACGTGGTTCTCGTTGTGTTGCTTTGACCTAATGTAAGCGCGGACGCCATCCGAAGCTGAGTTGTACAGTACAAAACTGACTTTATCAACAAGGATCAATCTGAATCGTCCATTTGTCGTCTGCAATATTATGGACTATCTACCTGTTGCCTCTCAACTTCTGGTGTCTCCTCACTGCAGACCGGTGGACTATCGCCTTTGCGCGTATTTGCAGGGGTTTTCAATCACCGGTATGAGGTCCCTCAGCTCTCACGGCGATAATACCCAACTGACAATATGCAGCTGAAGCCAAAACGCAAATAGCCAACGCAGAATTGCAACTGAATCCACTGCCTGGCAGCGTAGTTCAGAGATTGAGAACCCTTGATCAGAAAATTGACCGCTGGTTCTACCATATCAACAACAGTATGGAGCCGCTCTATCAGACTTTTGCTAAGAAGCAAGACCGTAATCGCTTTATGGTCCCCTACGCCTTTCTCAAGATGTGTGTCTCTTAATCCTACTCAAGCGTTGCAACATCTAATGTCTTTGTTGGGTTCAGTTACGTGAACGGTCTTGCTTTGCACGGGAAGGTGTCTCAACACGGAAGAGCGGATACCAATAGGGTGACTTTCATTCAGAAGGCTCTAGATAGCGCATGTCTACTGCTTCAAACTCAGTTTGAGTCGAAGGAGTTCCGACAAATGCTGCCCTACTCGGGAGACTACAATCTCGTGACTACTTACTATGCTATCGAGTTCATGCCCAAAGCTCTCGAAGTCGCTAGTGCAGCTGTGAATTGCGGGCTGGTGCTTTCGAGACTACGTCAGGGGGCCCAGTTCTTGGAAGAGGCTGGGGCTGCGGAATCTGCTCACAAAGTTCGAGATGAATTGCATATGCTGAAACAAGTGATGCGGACTTCTTTACCCCCGGAAGGTCTTGTGGCGGACTTAGACCAAGCTGCGGGAGAGTTTCTTTTTGACATTCCAAATTTTTTGGATAAATGACTCAAGGAGATTTGCATCAGTGATATAGAGGACTCGGACTCAACTTGCGTTGTAATTCTTCTGAGATTGATAAACTGTTGTACATAGCTATCCATTGCATATGCCTGGACGATGAAAGGTGGATTGACCACAACTACTCTAAGCGCCCAGCAGCCTTCATCGCCTGATGAAACTCCTCTTGCATCCTCGAAGCAAAATCGTCATTGAGCAAGACATCGATGCAGATCAGCGCGTTGGCCTTTCCTGCTCGCAGTGCCTCGACGTGCCCGATTTCACTTTCCGCTGCTTCCCTGAACCCTGTCGAATGGGGGAGATCAGTTGCATGGATGTTGAAGACGGATTGAATGCCAGGGCAGATGTAAGAACAGCTACCGAAGTCCCTGTCATAGATGGTGAGCTGCAAAACATCAAATGAGGTTGACATGAAGTACTTACGAGCTCCCTCCCAGATCGTGAGCTATCTTTGCCTCCGCCACCGGTAGCATCTCCTCCGGTGTTAGACCCAGATGTTGTATCATGTACTGCCTGTACTGCTCCGCGAGCGTCTCGTTTGTCACGACGTCTTCGTAAAGTGCAAACCTGGCAGTCTCACATCAGCACAATCCTTTGATCGAGGTTGAGAGACTCACCAATCCAATTCCACCGTACATCCAGTCGCAGCAGCCGCACCATGGAAGATAGGCTCCACCCTCGCCCGGAGTGCTTCAATCTGCTTCACCATCGGCGCCCGCACACTGAACATCCCCTCCGCATAATCCGGAATCAGATTCGGCACCTTCCCTGCCTCCAGAATGCACCCCTGGATACTCTCACTCTTCTCAATGTGCTGCCTCAGCAACGCGATCCCCGTGTATGCCTGCACGATGGCGTCGCAGGCATTCCGTCCCGTCCAGGGCGCCCCCGCCGCATGCGCCGACTTGCCGTGGAACTTGGCCCGCAGCTTCCACGAGGCCTTAGTCATGCACACGGGCGTGCTGAAATCCGGCATCCCGTGCGTCATCACACAGGCGTCGAAGCCCTGCCACGCGCCATTCTTCGCCATGATCCACTTCCCGCCGTACGACTCCTCGGCGGGGGTACCCATCACGACGACCGTTCCGGGCAAATTGCGGGATTTGAGGACAGACTCAACGGCCACCGCCGATGCGAGCGTGGAGGTGGCGATCAGGTTGTGGCCGCAGGCGTGGCCTACGCCGGGGAGGGCGTCGTACTCGGCGTTGAAGCAGACAGTGCGCCCGCCCTCTTGGACGGAGAAGCGCGCCTCGAAGGCGGTCTCGATGCCGTAGACGTTGCGCGTAACGGTCCACCCGCGCTGCTCGAGCCAGTCGGACAGGAGCTTGCTAGCTTTGACTTCTTGGAAAGCGGTTTCTGGGTTGTGGAAGAGCTGGAAGACATGATTTGGCTATTGTTTGGTCTCGGCTTCAGCGGATATGTGGAGACTACTAACCTCGAGACTCAATCTGCGCAGTTCTTCGCTCGCGTGATCGATGGCTCGCGTGGTCTCGGAGACGACATCTGCAGGTTGAAGAGGAAAAGGATCTGTCGGTTGGGTCATTTTGCAGAATTCTCAGCGCGTGTTTCGTCTTTTCAAGCCGTTCAAAGAGACAGTGAGGATGAAATTTGCGTCCAGAGAGCGAGGTGAGAGGGATGCCATAACTTATGTACGGTACTGTTTGTGGTGATGCAGACACCCCGCAAATACAGATAACGGTTGATAAGCGGTGTCAGTCATTGTTTCGGCTTCGGGGTCACTTTTCGGTCGGACCGATCCGCCCGATCCGACTGCCCTCAACCAGCCACTAGCCACGTTAGTGGGGCGCAGTTGTGGCTGCCTGAGCGGGGGGAAATATGTGAGCCTGAGGCTAGCGTCTTGTCTATAGCATGCACGAGACACGAGGCTGAATCCTCCTTCCCCAACCTCTCTCACTTCACCAACTTCCCTTAACAAGCACCACCTCGAGGAATTGAACAGACACATGTCTGTCACCGAATTGATACTGCAACGAAGACATGACATCCTATGATTATGACAACCCCACCAGCAGCTCCAGCAGTGCTTCATCACCATGATTACACAATCGGGTGGATCTCCGCTCTGCCCTTGGAGATGGCAGCTGCGGCCGCCATGCTCGACGAGAGACACCCCGATTTGCCAACCAAGCCGAACGACGACAACACCTACATACTTGGACGGATCCATGTCCACAACGTGGTCATCGCCTGCCTTCCCTCCGGCGTGTATGGCACAACATCAGCCGCCACCATTGCGAGCCAAATCCGCTTGACGTTCCCCTCGATTCGAATCGGATTGATGGTCGGCATTGGCGGTGGAGTCCCTGGAACGTCGGAGGATGTCAGGCTAGGAGATGTGGTTGTCAGCAAGCCAACAAGGGATTATGGGGGCATTGTACAATACGATTATGGAAAGTCGTTGGCCGGGGGAGTATTCGCTCGACAAGGAGTGCTTAACAAGCCCCCGCCTATCCTTCTAACCGCTATTTCTCGATTGCAGGCCGCGCACTTGACCAGACCAAGTCAAATCTCATGGCTCGTGTCGCAAGCCGCTCGGTCCTCTTGTTTCGCACACCCTGGCGCTGACCGTGACATCCTTTTCGATTCCGAATATGATCACCTAAATCCAGAAAGCACCTGCACGGACTGTGATTCGAACAGACACATGAAACGGTCAATTCGCGCTTCGCAGGATCCGAAGATCCATTACGGGCTTATCGCGTCTGCGAATCAGGTCATGAAGGACGGTCCCTTGAGGGACAAGCTGGCCCGCGAACTTGGCATACTTTGCTTTGAGATGGAGGCTGCAGGCCTGATGGACAGCTTTCCGTGTCTGGTTGTCCGAGGCATTTGCGACTACTCGGACTCTCACAAGACTAAGGAGTGGCAAGGATATGCAGCGGCAACAGCCGCCGCCTACACCAAGGAATTGCTATCGATCATCCATGGAAAACAAGTCGAGGACGAACCATCTAAGCTCTCCGACGACAGTAAGAGGTTATGTCTGGCGTCACATGGTGATCTCTTAATTGATCTCGTCTGCTAGTACCATACCTTTTTGGAGCACTCTCGCCGACCCCGCACTCGTCTCGGAGTGTAACTTCACAGCGCAGCCGTGAGTTTTGATGCCAAGTCAGGGCTGAACAGCTGCTAATTGCATGAAGAATATGACGAACAAGAGGAGCTCCTGGAACAGATTTCTAGTTACCAGCACGAACAGGTTCATAGAAGGCTTGCGCATAAAAGACTGACTGGTACTACTCAATGGTTCTTGGAAAATTTTGAATTCAAGGCGTGGTCGGAGAGACGCTCGAACAAGTTATGGTGCACCGGGAAAAGTAAGGTCCCATATATCTGTGCTTGGCTGGTTACTAAATAGTAACTTTCATGCAGTTGGGTCTGGAAAGACAGTGATCGCGTTGGTACTGTGTCCCTTCTCGAGAAGCCGAGCTGACGCTAAATGACTAGTGCGTCTGTGATCGAAAATGTCCGATATGAGCCCTCGGACTATCATGCTCCTACCGTCTTCTTTTATTGCGAAAATGATCATACTGAGACTCTGCGGGCGTCTTCAGCCCTGTCTAGTCTGATTAGACAACTAGGTGAATTCCTTCATCGGAACGCAGGACCATGGCCAGCGCACCTGAGAAAAGAGATTGTGACATTTTTTGGAAGAAGAAAGATAACGCCCGATTTCAACGACTTGCAGAACATATTCATACAACTATTTGATCTAGTGCCGATGGCCACATATGTCTTGGATGGGCTCGATGCGATGGAGGAAGAACAATGCAAACTTTTACTTACCTTCATCCGCTCACTATTCTCTGGAGCAAGAGAGCTCAAAGGGCAACGTATTCTCCTCTTTAGCCGAGACCAAATACCAGGTTATGTCAACCTCGCGACACTCATACCTGGGATCGGTCGGATCTCCACCTTCGACAACACCATGAGCGATATTCGGACCTACATTGACTATAGTATTAGTGATAAGTCCATGTATCGGAAGCTCACAGACGATCGCCTCTTATTAGAAGAAACCAAGGATGTACTACTCAATGAATCCTCGGGAATGTATGTTTCTGTCCCCATAACCTCAAACTTCATTTTTATTCTTACACGTTGATGAAAGGTTCCTCTGGGTCCATCTTCAGCTTGAGATCCTCTGGAGCACTTGTTTCACAGACGCCGAAGTGCGCTCAGCGTTGCGTCAACTGCCAAAGGATCTCGAGGAGACATATCGATATTGCGCCAACAGAATTAACACTCACGACACAAGAGCATTGAAAGTGCTGAAGTGGGTCGGCTTCGCGTCACGGCCTCTACACCTCGAAGAGTTAAGGGAAGCAGTCGCCTTTGAAAGAGAAGACACGGCATTTGACAGCAACAAGCTCCCTCAACGTGACTTCATCATTGGCTCTTGCGCTAATCTTGTGGTTCTAGACCCAATAGATCTCTGCGTCCGATTCGCCCATTCTTCGATTAAACAGTATTTGGTGAAAAATGGTCTTGCTGATCTTCAGAGCGCCTTCAATGAACACTGCTTCGACGAAAGACAGGGAGAGCTTCACTGTGGAGAATTCTGCATTGCATATCTCTGCTTCTCCAATTTCAGCCTTCAGCTTGAGCACAAATGCAATGCAACGAGAGAGGCGGTGGTCCCAAGCCCTGTACTATTTGCAGGCCCGGCACTGAACTCGTCTCTGAGATATCTTTTTCGGATACCGGATAGCCCCAGGCCCCAGAGAACCCTACAGTTACGCACTATCCGCACATCGACCATCCCCGATCAAAGCCAGTACAAGTTCCTGAATTATGCCAAGATTAATTGGATTGGTCAGACGAGATCTCTCGCAAGAGACTCCACCATGTGGGAGAAGTTCGAGAAGCTCGCGACGTGCTTTAATGAGACCTGGAACTTTCATCCATGGAAGCCTGGCGGCCGCTCCATCCGCTCTCAGTTACATAGTCTTTTCGGATGGGCTGTGCGAGACAATCACGAACCGCTTCTCTCAATAGCGCTCAACTGGAAAAAGGAGATCTTGCAGATTTGCAATCTCCCTCTAATCGATGACGGTCTTCCAGCACTCCATGTCGCCTCTAAGCTGGGGCACCACGACATTGCTCGAATATTAATCAAGTTCTGCGATGTCAACCTATTAGATGGATTGGGGTACACGCCTCTACATCACGCCGTCGCCCGTAATGACACTGAGATGGCATCGTTACTACTTAGCGTCAAAGAAGTCAACACAGACCCAGTATCAGTCAAATGCGGGACGCCGCTTAGCTTAGCGGCGCAATTGGGGCTTTATGAGATGGCGGAACTTCTGATCCAACACGGAGCTGCTGTACAGGAACCCATCTGGTCGGCAATAGCGCACGGAAGCGAAAAAATAATCAAGCTTCTGGTTCAACATGGAGCCAGCGTGAACTACAAAGGCGAAAATGGCCAATCTGTGCTTGATTACGCAGTCCGATCCAAGCACAAAAACATGCCGAAATTCCTACGCGGCCTGACGGAACAAAAGGTTCTTCTCCTTGGTAAGTGTGCTTTCTAGTCCCCAAGGTTCTGCTGCTGACAGCTTGCATAGGGGCTGGTGAGTCCGGCAAGTCAACAATTGCCAAGCAGATGAAGGTTCTATACATGCAAGGATACACACCGGAGGAATTGAGTCGGTACAGAACGACGATCTACAAAAATGTCCTCGAGTCCGCTGATGCGCTATTTACGGCGATGCTCGAGCTGGGCCTACATCCACATAGCGAAGAGGCAAGAATGTATCGTCTACCAATGTCGAAGACGGGTCTGCTGCCGGATCAGACTCTCACCCCGGATGCCTGTGAAATGATATCCGCACTGTGGCACGACCCTGTCATCCCTTTGCTCATGGAGCAACGAATGAAGTTTTATTTAATGGACTCAGCACCTTAGTAGGTTCCCAGACTGTTCATACCAGCCCAATCGCCGCTGACTTTTATCTAGCTTTCTCGATAATATAGAACGAATAGCCGCTGTAGGCTACCAACCCACGGAGGCAGACGCATTGCGTGCGCGGACGAAGACCACGGGGATATACGAAACCCGGGTTTCCATTGGTTACACCAATCTTCAGTACGCGCTCCTCCCAAGTACCGACACTTATCCAGCGACTAATTCTATCTAGTGTATTCGATGTTGGAGGCGTACGAAGCGAGCGCAAGAAGTGGGTCCATTGTTTTGAGCGCGTCTCGGCCATAATATTCTGTGTGGGGCTGAGTGAGTACGACCAGGTCCTGCTGGAGGACCCTGACCAGGTATGGCTCTCGATGTCATCGCAGAGCGTGGCAAGGCTAATGTTGTTTACCTCCCCCCCAGAACCGCATGGTAGAGAGCCTACTGTTGTTCGATTCGGTCGTCAACTCGCGGTGGTTCCTGAAAACGAGCGTGATTCTTTTCTTGAACAAGGCCGACCTTTTCAGAGAAAAGCTACCGCACTCGCCGCTCGAGAACACTTTCCCGAACTACAACGGTGGTGCTGACGTCAACAAAGCGGCCAAGTTTATCTTGTGGCAATTCAATGAGGTCAACCGTGCCCACCTCAACCTCTACCCGCATCTGGTCCAGGTGACGGATACCAGCAATATGAAACTTGTGCTCAAGATGGTCGAGGAGACAATCTCGCAGAATGCACTCCGGGAAGCTGGATTGGTGTAGGTGTGTTGATCGGTTGCGGGCGCGCATGGCATGCGAGTGGCCTTGCTCGCTATTTAAGGAGCAAGTCGCCGACTGATGGCCAGATTCTCGCTGGCAAATGCGGAGGTCCCGGGTTCGACTCCTGCTTTCTGATGGTCGACCATAGCGGGTTTGAACAGTGATAGACTAAGGGAGCCTGCTTCTGCTGGCATCGAGCTAACTCTTTAGTAGCGCACAGCCTGAACGAAGAATACGTCCTTTCCTCCGGGAAGGAAGAGTGAGAACATAGTCACCAGGAGGGAGAAGAAGTTTTTGAAAGCTTTTCCCTACATTACTCTAGAGCTGTGGAGATGAAAGAGGAAGACCACAGCGGCCAGACCTCGCCATAGAGACAGATGCAAGTCGTTCATCCCCGCAGCAAGGAAACTGATGAGCTCAAGCCGCCGTGCATTGGCAAAGCTGCAGGTCAGAGTTCAGCCACGAAGCTAGGGGATAAAGACTCATCCGACGTAATATGCGGAAGTGCGGGGGTGAAGAGGGGAAAGCGGGGGTTTTTGATTGACTTGATGCTTCACCGCCGTCACATGACAACTACACTCCATCACAGTACCAAGGAAGATACTACCGGACTAAGTTCCTGTGGGAAGTCAGGTCCGACTGAACGCCCGCTTTTAGCTCACTCCCGGAGCGTGCAGTGAGCACAAAAGTGCGTGCCTTGAGCCACACCCGAGAGCCCGGCATCCCTCCAAGTGCAATTCTAGGAGAAGGTGACCGTTTCCCTGAGCCCTCACTTATATTGACTAGTATGTACTCATACTGTGACTTAAAGAAACTTGTCCAGAACGAGATCAACAATAGTTGTTTCAGCCCCACAAGCGGTCTTAAGAAACTGGATCAGCCTTGATCAACACAGTTGATTATTCCTACCATATTCTCTATCACAGTTTAGTGCTTCATATACATGAAGTTCATATTACAGAAATTCATGTCGTGTTAAAAGCATTCGAGAGTGATGATACTGCATTACTGAGCATAGCAGGAGTGGCCATGAACTTTGTCTGACAAAGAGACCATGTCTGTCATTGTAACTGGTAGCCGTTATTTCACCTACCTCCTTTCCTTGTCAATTCCTTCAACGCCCATATCAGGGTTTCTAGGACAAAGACTTGGTGCAAAGCTCTCTCTCTCTCACAATGTATTTCTTGTCATCAGACCATACCGATATGAAGCACTCCGACAGCCACTTTGGTTGATGTCATAAGTCTTCAATAAAATCATCGTCTTCAGTTTCTCTTAACAACAAAGGAACCCTGAATCTATCTGCTAGGATATCCTGGGGCCTTTCAAAGGACAGAGTTTCACACGATGCCCCTTTCTCACATTCATCAAATATAAAATCCCGCTCAAAGCATCACATCCAGATCCTCTCTCCCGATAGGCACCAAGATCAACCAACCCAATTCCTTCGAGGCCTATCTTTAACATATCAAGCACCCACAGCTATTTTCAGTGCTCTTTTGAATCCAGGATCTTCTGCTGCAATGGCAACCCAGGCCCCGACCAGGGGCATCTTCGAAGGGTGCCGCTACACCGTCACGAGGGAGCTGTTCCCCGGCGGCGAGGGCGTGGACTTGGCGATCGAGACATTGCGCCTGAACCACGAGGATATCGCGGACGTGGCCAACTGGCACAAGCTCGCCGCACGTCTGCTGCGCGCGCGCTGGAACGAGTACCCGGTCATCAAAGGCGAGGCGCGCCGCCGCGCCGCGGTCGTCATCCACCGCGATCGGGTGCGCATGTTCGTCGATGACCGCCCCTGCCACCTGGTGCGGCCCTTCATCTACCGGGATGAGATTGAGTGGTATGCTGAGGCCCCGTACGGGCCGGTGCGGCAGGCCTTGTTTCGCGCCCTCTGGGTTACGACGGGGCCGATCTTGCTCCGTGAAAATGCGACGCTGGGGCAGCAGTAAGTGTGGTTATGCGTTGAATGCTTCTCGATTGGATTGATATTTCCTTGGCTGTAGCCCTTGAAATGTGAAAATTGATCAAAGATTAAAAACATATAGTCTAGAAGATAAGAATATATACAGTGTGCTGAGCCCCTATCGGGCGGTTGATATTGCCTTTGAATTAATATACCCCCTGTTTATTACTTGCCTCTGTAGTCATGAAAATATCTGAGGCCGAGTGATAGTAGATCTGAACAGGTCAGTCAAGGAATTACCATCGAAAGTATTGAGAACCTTATATGCTTGATTTACTGATAGATTGTGTAGCTCTACTGTATCGAATTAGACAGTATAGGGCTCATGGTGCTGGCTCATTGCCCACTTTGCAATATCCCTAACATGCGGACCCAGAATCAACTCGAAAGATGCCACCTAGTACATGCCTGTGTTATGAACTAAACTTCTTGAGTTCATGTATGGCTAAAAAATTCGTTGCTGGTCAAGTGCAGGATCGATCCATTATAACCGGCAGGAGCTCAAGGGTGCGTACTCCGTAAGCAAGAAGTGAGTGTGCATTGCATATGCAGAGCTGAGGAAGTTATCTACAGCACAGCATCGCAGTACTGCAACTAATCAAGCTCAGATATGATCCTCCTGGTTCCATTTTGCCATAACTGACCACCCCCGCACACCTTGGTTGTCCCTGCAATTTTACTCTTTTGTCACCGTCCTTATCCCGACCTCCGACCTCCGATGTCCGACTCGCCGCCGCCCCTTTCCCACAATCTCATATCCGTGCATCGCTGGAATTCCAGCGACAACGTTGGTTGCCCCACAACAATTGCACTTGAGTTTCTGCGAACTGGCTGGAACCGTGTACGTAACCTGTGGTCGGGTGGATTGCAAAACGCCCTGAATCTGGAGACCCCGCGCTTCCCCACACATCGCCCCGGACTCGCGAGGGTTTTGTGGGGATGACAGAGGGTGAAGCTTTCGCCAGCTAAGCTTGGGCAAAGCTACTCTGTTGGGGTACAACACTGATAACTTCCCAACACGGACTAGTTCTACCCACGATGTGTGGGAATGGAGATGAATGGAGGAACAGTTTGTGGGGAATCATGCAGCTTTCTGTCGGAGTTGCGAAGCTAGACTGACGATCGCACCTTTTTTTCATCAAGCTTCGGTCCAAGGGAAATGAGGATTGGCGGAGAAGGGACCCCCGAATGATATAAAACGTTGCGTCCCATCTGTCAGAGCTATCCAGTTCTATAGCCAGCATCCTTATCGTTCCACCCAATTCATCTCGTTCCTCACACCCTCCACCCAGGAGATGCGTTCATTTTCGTGGGTCCCCTTGACGGGGCTAGCAGCCCTCGCTCATGGAGCCAGCTTGAGCGACATCTGCACCACCAGCTACGCCACCACTGCATTCCCGGCCACCGACCTCATCCCCGGCATCACCCTTGACCCATCGTCCATCACCACCGCCCTCGTCACCAACAGCTCCGTCACGAGTGACTTCTACCCTTCCTCCGTCATCGACTACTGCAACGTCACGTTCGCGTACTCGCACAATGGCCGCGATGACCAGGTCTATCTCCAGATCTGGCTGCCCGACCCGTCGATCTTCCAAAACCGGTGGCTGTCCACAGGAGGTGGTGGCTACGCGATCAACTCCGGATCCAGCTCGCTTCCTGGAGGTATCATCTACGGCGCTGCGTCGGGTCTCACCGACGGCGGCTTCGGATCCTTCGATACCAACGCTGATGCCGCGATGCTGCTGGCCAACTACACCCTCGACTACGAGACCCTCTACATGTTCGCCTACAAGGCGCACTGGGAACTCACTAAGATCGGCAAGGCCTTTACCAGGAATGTCTACAACGTGACCGACGACGAGAAGCTGTACGCCTACTACCAGGGTTGCTCCGAGGGCGGTCGCGAGGGCTGGAGCCAGGTCCAGCGGTATGGCGACGAGTGGGACGGAGCTGCTATCGGCGCCCCAGGTAGGCAATCTCCCACGTCCTGGCATCCTTCCCGAGTCAAGCGCTTGCTAACCCTCGTGACCCAGCGTTTCGGTGGAGCTTCCAACAGACGCAGCACCTGTGGAGCAACGTCGTCGAGCAAACCCTAGACTACTACCCGCCGCCGTGCGAGTTGGAGAAGATCGTCAACGCGACCATCACGGCGTGCGACCCGCTCGACGGCAAGACGGACGGGGTGGTGGCGCGCTCCGACCTGTGCGCGCTGCACTTCAACATCAGCAGCCTGATCGGCGAGGCGTACTCGTGCGCCGCGACGGCGGGCAGCCGGTTCTCGAGCGCGACGCCGGCGCAGAACGGCACGGTGTCGACGCAGGGCGTGCAGGTGGCGCAGACGATCCTGGACGGGGCGCATGACTCGGCCGGCAAGCGGGTGTACTTCTCGTACCAGCCGGCGGCGGCGTTCGACGACGCGGCGACGCAGTACAACAGCACGACCGACGAGTGGGGGCTAGAGATCGACCAGCTGGGCGGCGAGCACATCGGCTTGCTGGTGTACGAGAACGGCACGACCCTCGACAGCCTGGCCGGTGTCACCTACGACACCCTCAAGGACTGGATGATCTCGGGCCTCCTGCAGTACTACAGCACCCTGCAGACTACCTGGCCCGACCTGACCCCCTTCCACGCCGCCGGCGGTAAGGTCATCCACTTTCACGGCGAGGCCGACGCCTCCATCCCCACCGCCTCCTCCGTCCGATACTGGGAGTCCGTCCGCAGCGTCATGTACCCGTCTCTGTCGTACAACGCCAGCGCCGACGCCCTGAACGACTGGTACCGCCTCTTCCTCGTGCCCGGCGCCGCCCACTGCGCCACCAACGACGCCATGCCCAACGGGCCCTTCCCGAACAAGAACCTCGAGGTCTTGATCGACTGGGTCGAGAATGGCATCGTGCCGGTCACCCTGAACGGAACCGTGCTGCAGGGCGACAACGAGGGCCAGGAGCAGCAGATCTGCGCGTGGCCGCTGCGGCCCCTCTGGAATGGGGACAACCTGGAGTGTGTCTATGACCAAGCTTCCATCGATACTTGGCACTTTGACTTGAATGCGGTGCCGATCCCAGTTTACTAGAAGCTGACCGCTGACTGTGGCAAATGCGGTGGAAGGAATGTGTATATCGTGAGCCGGCTTGCGGGTGTGGATGAGAGAGAGTCCGCAAGCCCCAATGACCTGAAATTTATCAATTTTCTGAGGGATTTCCTCCCCGAATTTGACAGTCGAGAGAAATGTCTCGTCGCCTATAGCGAGTCCCTACAAAGTAGTTCATCATGATGAGGAAGATCACTGGCTCTGATAGTTCGGAGATCACCAGCTTTCATCGTGCCGGGAATATGGATCCGCTGATCCCCACCAGTATTGAAGAAGGTGCATAGGAGCCCCCATTGGCTCATCCTTCATAGACATATCCAAATCCAGACTCCTTGCTCCAACAAGTACAAGATTCTCGCCACATGGCGCACACAGAAACATTCGTAAGTCCCTACCTGACATCCGCACCTGCTGCCCGCACTGGCGCCAAGCCATCAAAATCCCATGAGCGGAGCAGCATTAGTGCATCAGCTGTGTCCGAATCTCACGTACAATCTCAGAAGTCCAATGACGATATGTATCATTTTGTGAACAAGATTATTGTGGGGCACACACAAGGCCTCTATCCCGCAGGTCAAGCGACAACCTGATGGCAGACAGAAGCTGAATGTTTTACCCAATCAGGTAGACCCCACCTGTTCCGAAGGTTACCCGGCCAATCGGATGGTGTATGTGCTGGACGTTATGCGCCTACTTATATCAGTAATGCCGATAATGCAACACGCAGCGGGCGATGTTACCCGATACAACAGCGAAGGATGGCTCCACCCCCGATCTGAGGCACTTCTACCTCATACGGAGAGTCGATCATCAGGGCAGAAACATCTCCTGCGTGCGGTTGACCGGGCCGAGTGGCCGACGTTAAGCATACTATGTGTATATTAAAAAGGATGGGAAATCCCCAGATCTGTCACTGCAGTATATACTATTGTGTCTGAGCCGGGCTCGAAACATTGTCCAGCAATCCCACGTAACTCAGATATTCCGCTACACTACACTGTTCGACATCTTTCAATCGAAGCAAGACACCCACCGCCAGAATGTCCTCGCCTCCTGAGATTGACTACGCATGGACACCCACAGCCGCAACCCGCTGGGAACGGCCCCTCGACGAAGCCGAGCAGTTCTACACCTCCCTCGCCAAAGCGCACGAGGCCACCGGCCGCGTCTTCTTCGCCATAACTGGCTCGATCACCTGCTCCCTCCCCATCCATGGGACGAATCGGCCTGACACGGAGCGCAGAATGGTGGACGCGCTGCGCCAGGCGTGGCTGCAGCTGCGCTACGACCATCCGACCATCGCCGTGCAGGTGGGGTACGTCCTGCCGCAGGGAAGGTGTAGGAAGGTGTACGAGACGTTCTCGGACGCGTACACGCCGGCGGACTGGCTGGAGAAGACGTTTCGCGTCGTCGACGCGGGCGTCACGGGGCAGGAGTGGTGTAACTCTGACCCGCCGGTGCCGGACTTGCCGACGCTGTTTCTCATCAAGGAAGGGTCAGGCCCGCACGGCGACGAAGGACGCGTGCACGCGACCGTGGTTCTGAGGGCGCGACATGATATCATCGATGGGGTGGGGACGCTGATGCTGTTCGAGAATCTGTTCCAGCATGCGGCGCGGGCGTACGAGACCAGCCCGTCGGGGTATACACCGCCGAAGTTTGGCGGGGAGTGGGTGAATCTGAGTCCGCCGCTGCGAGTGGCGGCGGGGATCCCGGCGCGATTAAGCTCGGAGCAGGAAGCGCGCATGCGGGAGATCCTGGAGTTTAATGCTGCCCTTAAGAGGGAGGTAGAGATTGCCAGTGTGCCATTCAATCGGCAGGCAAGCTTGCCGGGAAGACATCAGAGGGTGGCGATCATGCTGTCCGCGGAGACAACCGCACGGGTGCTGGCGGCGTGCAAGGCGGCGGCGCTCAGCATCACGCATGCCTATCACGCTGCCATCGCGCTCGGTGTGCGGGACGTCCAGGAGCGGCAGCCCGCAGCGCGAGTGGTTCGGTATCTCAATTACAGTCTCATCAATGAGCGCGGCCATTGCGCGGCGCCGTACAATACCGCCGCGCATCCGACCGCAGTGTACCACTCGGTCTCGGGGCGCGGGCTGGCGGTCGACCTGACTGTTCGTGCGTCGTCGGACTCGAAGGATCTGGTCTCTGAAGAGACGAGGAGACAGGAGTTTATGGACACCGCGGGGATGATCCGGGATTTCTACCTCGACATTCGCGATGATGCAGAGCACATTGATCTTGTTCCCTCGTACTGGGCAATGTCGACGATCCCTTATCCGGCGGATGGAAAGACCCCGCCGGTCCCGCCGCGGAATGAGACGCCGTCGGTCTCGATTTCCAGCATGGGCGTTCTGGACCGAGTGATCAGGCCGAATCAAGGGAGCTTCGAGCTAGAGGATCCCTGGGTGACGGGCGAGGAGCTGGGGACCGGCCTTGGGCTGTTCCTTGGAACATGGAAGGGGAGATTAACACTGAGCGGAGCGTACAATGACGCATTTCATGCTGAAGAGGAGGTGTTGAGGCTCCTTCGGCGATGTAACCAGAGCACACTTCATGGCCTGGGGATTGAGACATCGGATTGAGTGCGCCGGAGGTTAAAGGTGGTTGTACACATAAAAGCCATTGGTACAAATAGCTTGATAGCAACAAAACCTTGGAGGATGCCCGTGTCGTGTATCTGATAATTAGGAGATTCCTCTTGTCTCAGGGGATGGAATGCGCTAGGACTGTGTCAACCTGACATTGTGCAAGGCGATGATTCATTCTCTTGCCAGGCTGAATATTCCCGGGTGACATCTCTTTCGAGAGAATCTGTCTAGAGACACAACGAAATGGGTTTTTGAGATGACCATTACCGCTGGTCCCGAGGAGTTGTGGTGCTTGCTCACTAGGGTCCTTTTTATGCTAGATGCCATGTCGCTCCCTTGGCAGGCGTATGCAGACGCTTCCATGGGTATTTGAGGTTTTGTGTCTCACACACATTACGCCTACTGTCTTCTATTATCGGGGGAGAAGTCGCGTGCATATCTATTGGATCGGTAATGGCAGTGTAATCCATACTGTGATTCTGCAATGCTGCTATGTAGTGCAACACAGCTAGGTTTCGTAGTCATGGAGTAAAACTCCTAGCCCTGCGCCGAATTTTGAAGATTCAGATCTGCGTGTCCAAGCGTAGGCGAATCATCACATAATGAGTATTCGAGAGACATCCGACAAAGTTTCCGTCCACTTCTTCGACGTCGATTCCCATATAGCAGGCAATGCGTCAATAGCCTTGGTGATATTTGCGAAGAGAGTGTTTGAGTGAATGGCTCTCATGTAATAAGTGAAGAACGCGCGATGTTCTGGTTCCGTACTATCCACCGCTGCGATAAAGCATGGCCAGACAAATCCGTGGGCTCCTGGATCCGTCGGTTGTGCCTGAGCAATCAGCCGGCGCAGCTCTTCCCGCAAATGCCATGAGCTTTCGTCAGACGTCATCCGCATCAGGTAGATTTGAGCGCCAATAGTGAATGATCGCCTGGCCAGCCAGAGTGTCCGATTGTGTTGAGCGTCTGTGCGGACGCTGGATGGCAACCACACCCCAGAGTCCACGGGATGACTTAAGGTCCTAAGACCCTCATCTTTACTGAGTAGAGACCGACCCAGAAATGAGAACATGTCGGTCTGTTGTAGCAGGAACTCGTGCAAGTGAGTGTGCCCCAATGATTTGACATTCTTGGCCATGGTGAACAGTGTCTGAAGTAGTAATTTGTACTCCGGGCTACCAGTCACCGTCTCCCCGACGAGGAGTACGAGCAGTGTTGCCCATGTAGCCGGGTTGAACACCTGGTCGGGCGACCCGACGTTGGAGGCCCGCAACAAGCGGGATATGATGACGGAGCGATCTGCTTCTGCTGCCGCCTGTAATGCTGGTTGCCTGAGGCTAACGTGCTGCGCAGCCACCACGGCAACAGCGCGCTGCAGCACCTCATCCTGACAAGCCATCGGAAGGATGAAGTCACGATAGCCATTGGAGATATCCAGCAGAACCATGACCGGAGCGATGTTGTTGGCAAAATAGTGGAAGAGTCCACGGATTTCTGAGCTCAAAGGAGCGATCCAAGGCTGGATTGGCTGGTCCGTCCTTCTGGTTAATAGTAGGACCTTGTCGGCACGGACATTCTCGACATCCTCTCCGGGCGATACCGCGGTCGCGGAATCCTGCGCAAGCTTTGTCTTCTGTATAGCAATCGCAGTTGAGGTCGACGTCGTAGTAATGGCGTCTGCAGGTGTGCTGCGCGGCAGAAGACAATTCTCGAGTGACATCACAGAGACCCATTCGACGGTATCGCCTTGCGCACCGACTGGTGCATTCGAGACTGACTTCGAAGCATGGCTCTTCCTAACCCTTTTCTTCCTCTCATGAGACCATCGAATCTGCGAGACAATAGGGACGGATTGTTTGTAAACGGAGACCGGGTCGACATTGAGAACAGGGATGGGGCTGCCTTTTAGTTTCCCACGCGTCGCGACTCCATTGCCGAATCGAAAGCGGCCGAGGCCACTGCACTCAATCCCCTTCTTCAGGCATTTTTGACAAGAAGGTTCGGCCCTGTCGCAGACAATCCGTCGCTGGGTACATTGGAAGCATCCTGTCGTGAGAGTTTAGGCACAGTCAACTCAACAATTGCATGGTGTGTTTCTGCGAGGGCGCAATCCCACATACCACGAGGCTTGGTAGTTTTGTCGGTGTCGGTCCCGGTCATCTAAACAAGTGGACTGGCAACCGACGAACCAAATTTAATTGTTCATGTAGAAACGTTAGCCTGGATGCAACGAGCGCATGGGAGTGATTGGTAATATGACTAGATTATCGATGTCTTCTCGATGATGATGAGCAGCAGCAGATAGGGAGTGGGAGAGAGAGGGAGATGAAGAGATAAGAGCGGAAAGCACAATCGTGCAGATTACGGGAACCCCGGCCATTCCAATCCCCGACCGCTTCCCCGTTTCGGGGCGGGATAACCCACATCCGGCCTACGGTTCCCGCCGGGCAGCGGAAGATGACTGATCCACTGTGTGTTCCTGGTCGGATATGCCTGTTCCACTGCGGCCTTCGTTGTACAATCAACATCCATGGATTACATTGTTGATAGCACATGGCTGCCCGGTTTAGTTGATTACCCCGTCCACACTGCCAGACTGACCATGTCAGTAGCACAAATCACGGTTGACTGTCCCTGTAGGGCACTCCACCGCGTATCTTTGCCGATCTGAGCTTGACAGAATCAAGCCTTTGGTGATCATCTCTTGGTGACACTTGACTAGGTTCGCGGGCTGACATGGGCCCTCATGGGCCCTTGCAGTTTGGGGAATGTCATCAGACTGGTCATGTTTCAACCGCAGTGTACCTCTGTTCCTCTGCACTCCTGCAACCCAGTCTGATGCGCATGCTGGACATTCCCCCTTGAATAGAGTTCTCCCATAGGGTTCCTGCGATGGGTAGGGAAGCGGATGGCTTGAGCCCCGCCGAGCGCTAAATTGTCTGCTCGGACTTGATTCCTCAACGTGAAAGCTAATTTGAAAGTCAATGTAAGATTCAAGGAGACCGACGGCGACGATAGCCACTCCCAGTAGGTGCCTGACCGAGTTGTGCACTTTATCATGGCGCGATATGAAGAGTGCCCCTCACCAGGCCAATCTCCTGCGGACTCCGACGCGCCTTGCTTGCTTATCGCTGGGTGGGCCAGCTGGCTGCACCAATCCCCAGCCAGGCTGACGCAAACCCCACTATCGGCAATATCCATCATGGACAATGGATCCACCCATTGTAGTTGGCATGATGGTGACGGTGGTGACGATGCTGCTGCTTGTTCCTGTCCTCCGTATGTCACCCGCATGTAGCACCAATGGTCTTCCACCCTCTCACGACTGCCCACACACCATTTGAGACAGTCCTGACGAAATGAAGGGAGACAAGTACAAGCTGCGCGCTAAAGTGTTAGTCTGCAGATTAATCTCCAAACGAAAGTGACCGAGTCACCCGGCAGCATGAGGTCTTTCGCAGTGAGGTAGAAGTATAAGAACCACCCGCAATACCCCTCTCTCACAGTTCTCACCTCACCCCCCTCAGTTCTCTAGCATTGTAACGGGCTCTTCCTTTATCACTTCCTTTCACAATGCGCTTCACCGCCGGTTCCCTGGCTGCTGCCACTCTCCTTGCGGGTGTTGTCTCAGCAGCCCCTGCCCCCGCCCGCAACGGTCTGAGCAAAAGGGTGTACAAGCCCACTGGTATTGCCAGCCGTGCGAGCAACAAGGCTTCGTCCAGTGTCTTGGAGCTGAAGAAGGTGAAGAGTAGCAGTGGTGCGAGCCGCAGCGCTTCCCGCCTGAAGAAAACCAGCTCCAGCACTACTACCTCCGGCAGCTCTACCCTAATCTCGCTCTTTGAGGGCGAGGAATTCGCTACCTCCATCACAGTCGGTGGGGCCTCTGTGGACGTGATCGTTGACACTGGTTCCAGTGATCTGTGGCTGGTGGAAGAGGGCTTCACGTGCCTGAGCGAGAACGGGAAGCAGGTCTCCGAATCCACCTGCGCGTTCGGTCCCACCTGGTCCCCCACGAGCTCCTTTGCGAAGATCTCCGGCGAGGAATTCTCCATCAGCTATGGCGACGGAGAGTTTGCCACCGGAGTTATGGGCAAGGATGAAGTCACGCTGGCCGGGATCAGCGTCGAGCAGGAGCTGGCCGGTGTCACCGAGGCATACTGGGCGGGAGATGGCACCACTTCCGGTCTCGTGGGTCTGGCCTACCCTGGCATGTAAGTTTCTCTTTAGCACCTTGGAGCTCATTGCGGTCGGCGAGTCACAAAAGGTTCTAACTTTGCTACCTCCAGCACGAGTGCCTACAGCACCCGAACCGATCGGCAGGTGGAATACGACCCCATCATCACCACCCTGGTCGATGAAGGCATCATCGACTCCTACTTCAGCATCGCCATCGAGCGCGATGTCTCCGGGGCTGCCGGCTACATCACCCTTGGCGGTCTTCCTCCCGTCAACTACACTGACACCTGGTCATCCACCGATATCCTGGTGACCACCTCTGACGGTCAGGACGAAGGCTACGCCTACTACACCATTGAGATCGACGCCGTCACTCTGAGCGGCAAGTCGCTCACCGCCGCCGGTGGCAGTAGCATCCAGTACATTGTCGACAGCGGCACCACCCTGAACTACTACCCGACTTCGATCGCGGCCGAAGTCAACGCTGCATTCTCCCCTGCCGCCACGTACAGCGAGGACGAGGGCGCCTACGTGGTCGACTGTGATGCCACGGCCCCCGCGCACGGAATCACCATCGGAGGAACCACCTACATCATCAACCCCTTGGACATGATTCTGGACGCCGGCACCGACGACAGTGGCAACACTGTCTGTATCTCGGGTATTGTGGACGGTGGCGACGACTACAGCGAGGATATCTTCATCCTTGGCGATGTCTTCCTGAAGAATGTGGTCGCCGTCTTTGATGTTGGTGACGTGGAGCTCAAGTTTGCGCCCAGGGAGTTCTACGACTCCAACGACACCTACTAAGGGCCGTTGCCGCTTGAGAAGATGGGGCTTAGCGAGGATGCTGTTGCTGTTTGTGTGACCGAAATATTAGTTGCTTGTTTACTTTCATCATGTGATACGATTTCGAGACTGCCGGTCGATTGTATACTCGGTCTGTTGCTCGAGGGCACCGGCTGTGCCGGGCTATGTTAAATAATATGAAGTTCTGTGATTTGAGATCAATCAATCAAATTCATCATCCAGCCATATGAGGATTTAAGCATATATAGTACTTATCAAACCGGAGACCACTGGCGGACCGAGATCGGAAGGCGCGCCCGCGACTCGGGAGTATAAACCCTCCCCGCCTTACGCCCCGGGGGTTTCGCCCCTTTCCACAACTTCGTTGAACAAGGCCCTCTCACCCATACTCGTCCCGTCTCCAATCGCCCTATCAAGAAGGCTTTTCCACTCCGCAGCTCAATACGCACTCCCCACCAAGAGCCCACTGGCATGGCTCTCCCTCAATTTGTCCGAAGCCTTGTCCAACGCCGCAGCAGGCAGGAGGAACCACGCGCAGCAACTATATCGATAGATTCTTGACCCAGTTGTGGAACACCAAGAGTCGGATATTGATGACTTCTGCAAGCTCGTCTTCCGCCTGGAGTCCCTCCTCTGCGGGCCCAAAACCCACTTATGGGGTATATCGCACCGACCGCACGGGCGTGGTTGACGTGGCCCGTCGCGATAGCCGCCGCGCGGGTTTCACCCAAGGACGGAGAGAACAAAACATCGTTCGGGAAGTTGAGGGAGTCTGTGCTGACGATGCGTGCGGCTGTGCATTCATTGAAAGTGGTTGTTTCACCACCTGTCCTGCTTCTGCTGCCACCTATACAAACGGTAACGGCTGCTCTTCTTCGGAGGGTGTCGATGCTGAATGTTGTTGCGCGCCATCGTTCCACATGGGCTTTCCTTCGTACAATGCAGGACAAGTCCCGATTGAACACGAAAGAAAATGTTAAGCAGATCCGAACCTTATATCAGGAATGTACATACTATACCCGGACCAAAGCCAACATGCCTTGACCTACTATTTCCGTGGAACCCACTTACCATCCAAGAGCCTACCCCCCCAGCCCTTCAGATTCAACGACGATCCCCCCCCGGTCATCCACCATCCAACATCAATGCAGCACTCGGCCATGCTCGCCGCCTGCCTCCCGAACTCGGCTAAACCACGTACTCACCACCTTCCCGTAAAATGGCTAGATGCAGCTATGAAACATGACGATATTAACATGTATGAACCCGTTGATGCTGCTCTGTGCCTACTAAAGTAATCAGGAGACCAGCGCTATCCAACGAACAGCAATTGCACTCAGTGACTGCACGCAACTTGCTAGATTATATCCCTTTGCGAGCAACGTACCAAGAGGGCATTGGAGCCGCATGAACTGCAGCAAACGGAAGGCGCTCTGTAACTATCGTCGAGATCACCTTGTTCCGTGCTGCCAAGAGTGCCGCTGCATCTGCGAGTAGCCCTAGGGCACAGTCCACAGCGACCGCCACGCGCGTGTTGCGCCCCCACGAGATGCTTGCCGCGGCGGTTAGAACGCCCCCGGTTTGCGGGGTATCAGGGCGATGGGCTAGGCTGATTGTCGTGACCAACGTATCGTATCGCAACGCAACTCCATCAATGGCAAGATACCCTCCCTGCCTCGCTACGGTTCGAACCGGGCCTGGACGCCACGCGCCCTCCGCACCAGCTCACCCCACAGTGAGCATCCCCGCTTAAACTCCTCACGTTGGACACTAACAAGTATCCCGAAAGTGCTCTCCACTGGACTCTGGTGATCTTGACCGAGCAAGCATTCTTGCGCCCTGGCCACTTCCCCTGCGCCTTGCCCCCTGCCGCCGCGGAAGAATCCAGACAGCGGTGTCGGGAGGCCGCGCTGAAGATCGGGAAGCTCGTAGAGGCGTATCAGCAAACCTTCACCCTCCGACGCGCGCAGTATGGCATAGCCTATGCGACGTCCTGTGCCGTGGTCGTCATGCTCCAGCACACCCGCAACGTCGACGATGACGTGCACTGCATCCGCTTCTTCTGGTCCGCCCTGCTGGAGTACCGGAAGGGGTGCCTGTATGGCCTGAAGCGACCGTTGAAACTGCTGAGGTCGCTCATGCGCCGGCTGGAGTCGGTGGTGAATCTCCTCGAGGCAGAGGACCGGGCGGCGGACGGGGACGCGCCTACTGGTGAGTAGTACGGCTGCCTGACGTCTTCGTTGTCAAATCTAAATCCTTTCTCCTAGTGGGGTTGGACTCTGCAACAGATGCGGTTCTGCATTGGCCACTGGAGGCGGAAGCGTGGGATTCTTCAATGTTGAATGCTCTGGCAGATGACTTTTTCCCGGCGGACGAGTCGATGTTTGGTATGTTTGGGAGACAAATGCTCACAACAGCATGAAGTACGTCGTGTTTTCCATTCAACTTTCCAGGGCTTTTTTTGGAGAGGGTTTAAGCTATGATGTTGTTGCTTGACATGTCCAACGGATTTCTTTAAGATTGGAGACAGTCACGCGCCGAGGCAAAAGAGTGGAAATGCCGAGGATATTCCCATATGTCAATGATTTAAGCTGGGACCTGCTGAAGGCGCAATCTGGAAACAAGCGCACCAGAAACAGTACTCATGCACTCACCAATTCGATCCGTCACCGCTGACCAGTATGCCCACCAACGCTCAAACATTTCCGGCAGCGTCCCTGTTGTCTGTTTCCCCGACCCGCTCAGGAAGGAAACTCAAGGAGAAAAGAGTTCGCTCCACGTGACATTCGGCCGGCCGTTTCAAACGTCACAACGGACGGCAAGGCTTGTCGCGTTGATAGGTTAACGGAGGTATAGTATCGTTGCTATAGTCTACTGTCTAACTTGATGGATGATTGTTTTGCCTCCACGCCAAGGGCCGATGAGGGCACACCCGCCAATAGGCTGCAGTCATCTCTTCTGGCTAATTTTCCCGGTGGATGTGTGTGCTGGTCCGGATTTTCCGGGGCGTGGGACATGAACCCTATACGACTGGAATAAACGTCAGCCCCGGAAGGGTCTGTCCCTTCAGCCTCAAACACACACAAGTACAACTCCTTTGACTAGAATATTGATCTGGTGAATGCCTGATCAACGCAATTGAATTATAATCATATTTCTCATTGCCATTAAATATGCTAAATTACGAAGTAGGCGACCGATCCACCCGAATGAATAGAAAAAATCAAGGGATCCATATCCGCACCCTATGCTTGCAAGAAAGAAAGAAAGAGATCCAATGACACCAACGAGCGATATTAGCATCATATATCCGATCACTGCAAATCCTCAAGGTCTATTCATGCAGCTATTTCACCTCCCCGCCGACGGACCATCCCCGGACAGTTCATACAGGTGGGTGCTCTTCCGCTTCGCATCCTCCGGCAACTCGTATCGCTGCCACATCTCCGGCCTCATCTCGGTCGGGCTATTGGGCTCTCGCGGCGTGGGAGCGCTGGAGTCCAGCATCATCCCGTTGTGATCCCGCCGTGCGCGACGCGACCGTTTGCGGACCAGAAGAAACGCGGCCGCAGCGAGGCTGATTGCCGCGATGGGAACACAGACGCCGATGGCGGCCTTGCTGCCCGTGCTTAATGGACTAGAGGACTTGCTGGCGGGCGTTTGGGTCTGAGTTGGCGATGATGTGGATGGTACGCTGGTGGTCTCTGTTGTTGATGTAGCGACAGGGCTGGGCGTGGTCGTTACGGAGGCAGCTGGGGCGGCAGTGCTGGTGGTGGAGGAGGCTGTAGCTGAGAGGGTCGATGCTGTGGGGGTCACTGGGAATGTGTCAGTGTGATTCAATGGGACAGTGACCAACAAGAGAGAGGGTAAGTACATGTGCTAGCAGGCTGAACTGGTTGGGTCGTCGTTGTCGCGGTCGCGTTGAACAAGCAGTAGCTGTGGAAGACCGCCAACGCCGTCGAGACCTGGTTCTCTGAGTTTGTTCCGCAATTCGATTCGACGCCGGAGGAGATGATGTGATTGAACTCGGAGGAGCTGGCGGTGCAAAAGCAGCTGTAGGATGTGTATTTGCCCCCGTCACCGCAGCCAGACACCATGTCGCGGACGACGCTGCTGAGCGGGGCGACCGCACATTGTGACAAGGATGAATAGTCTGCTACCTTGTTGATGTAGTAGGTCGTTGTACATTGGGCTGAGATCGACAGCGATAATGCGAGAAGAGCGTGCAGATAACTCTTGCTATTGTGGCTCGACATCGTGCTGTTGAAACTCAGTCTGGCTAGAACCAGGGCAAAGGGTTCAAGTTAGGGACTGGGGCATGAATGTGGGGGCGCCTTTTCTATATAAAGGTATGACAGGAATCGAGGGTGAAGAAAAACAAGATGCTTGTTGGGGGCGATGGCCCCATTGCCAGCACGGGACAGTCGGGCTGTCTTTAGAATCGATCACTGAGCCCTAACTTCTGGACGGAAATGAAGGATCGCCGCCACGCCCAGGCACGGGGCGTTGATTGGTCTTCCTAAAGCAGAGGTATGTCACGATTGGCGGATCGGAGCCTTCAGCTCGCGACATGACTCGGGCTTGAAATCCAGGGTTTTGCGGCTTGACTCGCATACTCTTTCGATTCAGCTTTAGCATAGCCCCGTGGAGACATTGTTGGATGCCAACATACTGGGTCATTTCATTCTAGCAGTATAAATGGAGTCGACCTCCTAGTTGAGAGCTATCAGTTCGAGAATTGTAGCTCATTACATCCACGCCTACGGAGTATTCGTCGGCAAAATGCGCAGTCTTACCTCTATTCCCGTAATGGCTTTGGCCGTCCGTGGCTGTGTCGGTTCCCCACTTAGCGACATGAATCACAAAAGGGTAGGCTTGCAGTCTTAATACCACATGTTATAACCTACTAACAATAACCAGGAGTCAAACTCCTTGGGTGAAAGCCTGGGCATCAAGGCCGACTCCATGATTAGCTATGACGGGATTTACTTCGGCTGGGCTCCCAACTACAGCCCCCGAGTCACCATGACCGACCTCAACGAAGCGACGGGCCAAAAGGGCGCCACGTGAGTGCGACGAAAACATTTCTCTATTGCAAGGCTCACCTCCGATCTAGCTACAATGTCTACTCGCAGATCACCCAGGACAATGTGAAGTCGGGGTCGTATGATGGCAACGACCAGTATCCAGTGGACGATATCATTGCCTCCGGGGCCGTTCTGATCGCGTCCCTGATGCCGAAGGTTGACTGGGAGGACATCACGTCTGAGCTCTGCGAATCGGTCGCTTCATACTTCAAAGACACCTTCACCAGCAAGGGTGTCACCGTCTGGCTTCGCTATGCTCATGAAATGAACTACTACGCCGATCCTAGTGTCGTGGTTTATCCTGGTGGCCGTAAGTACTTCCCCTAAATCTTTTCCTCACGCCGGGCAAGACTAACAGTCCACGCCGTATAACAGGTGACTACGCCGCCTTCAACCATACCTGGAAAGAAATGTATACAGCAACGGAGTCCAACGACATGATTTACATGTTCTGGTCGCCGAATGTCGATACGGACTCGGAGCCCATCGCGCCTTGGTGGCCTGGTGAGGAGTACGTCGACATTGTCGGAATGGACTACTACCCTGAAGGTGATGCTCTTCCGGACTTTGCTACCGCCTATGGAGACTTCTACGACGCGTATGCCAAGGGATATAGCCTGCCGTTTGCTATTGCCGAGACCGGCACACAGCTGAACAACGGCGCCGCTACCACGGCCCAGAAGCAGCAGTGGCTGAAGAGCATAATCAACCCGTCGGGAGGACTCGGTGACTATAGCGAATACTATGTCAGCTGTACCTGGTTCGAGTATGGCCCACCTGCCAACAGCATTGACTTTTATATTGTGTACAACCAGACGGAGAGTGCGGTGCTGGAGACCATTTCCAACACTGAGAATGGGTCTTAACAATCTTAACGCTGTCACACATGGCCCTGGCTTTGGTCTGTCGAAGTTCTTGCTTGGGACTCAGACTAGGATCCATTGACTACTATGGGACTGTATATTTTGAATGATTGCTGTATGTACTGTAAAGCAACTCGAGATGTTATACATATATTAGGGAAATGCGATTCTCAAGAACGTTTTAGACCTGGAAACAACACGCTCTCATTAACATCTCTAAAATGTGGGAGGCAACCCTGATGAGAGATTAATTATACCATACAAGCCACGCTTTTGTCCCTGAAAACCACCTGCAGACTATCCTTGTGTTCCCTGGTTATAATGCTGTGTCGATATAGAGTAGACTCCAGTTTTCCCGTAGTGTGGGTCACCCTCAGGCAGGTTCAGCCCTGCCTGGAAAGCGTACCCGTCCATTCTGCCTCTAGGCCCCATGTAGCTGCAATCGGAATGCGGCAGTAGTTACCGGAATGGGAAATTGGTCTTCGAAGCCCTCGGACCCGGGCTATGGAGAGATCCATGGCTCCGGAATCCTTCAGGCACCGCGCTAGCGACATGAAACCTCTTTCGGTTAGTCTCTTCCGGGCTTGGACGTGCATCGGGCGGAGTCTACCAGAAAGGCAGAGTCTCAGGCACAAGCCAGGCTGCCGGCATCAAATCTTACAATACGAACTATGGCGACCAGTCACCGAGTTGGAACAAAACCACAAAGGCAGTGAATTGCTCTTGGCAGCCTTGCAACTTCATCGCTGCATCGTCCGGCTGGACATTCAGCCACCAAGCCACGAGCAGCATGGCAAATGGTGTCAAGAATGAGTATAAAGTTGCGGGAGATTCGTGAAGTGCTGGATCTGGGCTCGCATTGCTGTCGTGCTATCACGATATAGACTTTGATTCAAGCATCATCCATCAGAATGCTGGACTGGAATATCCCAAGCAGTCAGTCGAGCTGCCAAGCGCGGGGTTACAACGTAACCTGCGACTTTGCCCTGTACACCAATGCTACCGACCTGACCCCTGCTCAAAAGCTGAGCCCAAACACGTCTATCACCGGGCCTGGGGTATATTGCTCAACCCTGCATAAGTTGAACTATGACTGACAGTGCAAAGCTAGTCAAAGCCTTGATCATCACCTCGGCCGTGGCCATAGGAGCCGCCTTCGTTCTGCTCATCGACAAGGCCTGCATCTACTGGAATCAGTACAGAGACACAGACAACGCGATAAGAGAGTATGTACCTACCCTGCTAACACCTGCCAAAGCTCGCCACCTCGAACTCCAGCTCATGATACAATCCCCTCACAGAACGAGATACTACCGCCGCATCACCCACACCGTCGAGCAGCTCCTGCACACCCTCAGCGACCAACAACTCACAACCGGCTTTGCCCTGATCTTCGCCCTGAGCGAGCAGGCGTGTACCATTGCCGCCTACCACTACGACCTCGTCTGCGCCATGCTGCTCATGTCCTTCGTTACCCACCTCAACACCCTGGTCAGCATCCCCACCTTCATCCATCAGGGCAAGCTCCTCGCCCTCTACCGGTGCGCAGCCCTGGTCGCACAGGTCGTTCTCATCAGCATGATTTTCTCCGCCCGCAACCGCGCCGCCTTCCCCGCTCGGCCCAGCTCGCTGGCCATCATGCCCGCCTGCTGCTCCATGAACATGAACGCCAGCGACTGGCTTGGCCTCGCTGACGCGGGGGAGTTCGTCTCCCACCTCAACTCGACCGGAAACAATACCAGCGGGACTGAGATCTTCTCCCAGGCCGGGCGGTCCAGTGCGTTCGGGCAGTACATCGCTTTGATCGTTTTCACGGGGTTCACGGCCGTGATCGCCGGGGTCAATTGGCTGGAGGCGCAGGAGGTGGATCTGCACCGGTGGCTGCGGTGGGTGAAACTGCTTGTGGCCGCGGCGGTCTCGGTGGCGACGCTGGCGCTGACGGTCTGGGCGTACCATACGTATAACTCGCTGCGGGCGGGGATGGAGGTCGAAGAGTGGTATCAACTGAGCAAGGAGACGACGGCGTGGACGTTTGCGGAGATCGTCCCGCTAGCGCTGTTGGCGTCGACGTCGATCACCCTCGTGAAAGCATTAACACGTGAGTATCTTCTGAAACATGTGTATTGGTGATGTTTAGGATTTGGTACTAATGATGGGATTAGAAACGCTGGAAGGGGCGGACGGACCGCGCTATGAGGGCTTGGTGCAGGTTGGGGTTAAAAGGGTGGCGGTCGAGATGAGAGAGGAGAGTTGATGTTGCGTCGGAGGCGTTCGGGTCCCCTCATCCTCTTACCCTGGATGCAGGCAGAATGTCGGTTGGGACAGGTATATCATTAAGATTCGTCTTAGAGAAGGGTCTCGGGCGGGCTGCAGAGTCCTCCTCACGCTTTCATGTTCACTTCACTCACCTTTCATGGGTTCTATCAATCGGGCAAAGTACATCTCGGTCTCAAAACATACATTGAGGGCGCTGTTGGCACTCTGCCCCCCGTTGCTGCGGATGGTTGTACCTCACCACCAAGACACCTTCTCATGAATCGAGTATACTACGTCAGTAGACCACAATCAGAGCGCGGGGCGTCAATACTGTAGAACAAGATGAGTGTAGATTGACGCAGGTGGCTTGTTTGCTTCTGAAGCACCCTCCCTCCCAGGTGGTAAGGATGACCACCCCTGAAGATTGTGGTGTAAGTGACTTGATCTGACTCGCACAGACTCGGTGCGAAACGGCGATGGGAAAAGGCGCAACGCAAACTAAACCAGCAAAGAGTTCAAGGTTTGAAGGAAAAGCCTCAGAATCGACTGTTACAGGAGGATGTATTTTACCTCATGGCGGTGAATATGCCCGCAGAAGCTGAGCTTGAGAAGGCAAAGCAAGACTTGCAGATAGCAACAGCCCTTGAAGAGAGATTACAAATGCTTTGCCTTCTAATTTATGCTTACAATGCAGCCAAGGGAACAGTATACCCCCTTATCTTACGCCTATGTCAATTGATTGCTGAGCATCATTCTTAGTATTACTTACCAATCCGTTGAGAATAATATATAAGTGCTTCGCCTGTATATAATCTTCCTGGGCAGCTTAAGTACGACCTGGGATTCTAATCAGATTTACTTCCAGATATCTGCTGACTTCATCTTGTAGATTTCTCTCAATCGCATTCTGTTTGGGCTGTGTAAGCATGGCTTGTTCACAGCACTACGGAGTAACAAGAACAAGTGGGTCTAATTATTCATGACTAGCCCGAAAGGGCAAAGCCGAGGTATACCACGCATATTTCTGGCTCGCAGATTTGCCAGCATCAGTCGTTTTTCCCAACGACCCACTCACTGCAAAAACAGTGGCCCCAAAGTCTCAACAGGCTGACGGTAGCTTGATAAATAGTGATTTTTTTCCCTTTTTTGCATCCAGCTCAACAACCTTCAATCTACTCTGTACAGGTATAAAGAGAGAAGAAACAAGCCTTGTTCAGCTCATAATTAATCATTTATTGCTAAAGGCAAGGCAAATAGAAATCCACACGCCTCAAGATCCCAAATTCGACCCTTAGACCAAGCAGAAGAAACAAATACTCCCCCGCGGTAGCTGTCCCACAACACACAATGCCACCCAAATCCATCGCATTCCCGGGGTTCACCCCGTTATCAGACCGAATCTTTATCCGCAATGGCAATGACACTAGCCGATTCGCACCCCCCGACCATCCTACAACCATCATCATCTTCGGCTGGGGTGATGGCATGCCCAAACACGTCTCAAAGTATGCGGATGGCTTCCACAGTCTCTACCCCTCCAGTCGCATCCTCGTCGCCCTTTCCAAGACCCTCCAAGCGTCCAACCAGCCCCTCAATGACCGCATCCAAGCCATGATGCCCATTATCGATACCGTCTTCCCCACGCCAACTGGCGACGGCGGTGACGGGGCAGAAGAGCGCGTCTTGCTCCACGTCATGTCCAACACCGGGGGGATCTTCGTCGCCGCCGCGATGGTGGCGTATCAGGAACGACACGGCAAGGATAAGCAAATGCCACATGAACTGCTCGTTTGTGACTCCACGCCCGGTGGCCTTGTGTTCTCCGCGGAGGTGGGCCGCTGGTCGCACGCGATGGCGGTGGGCACGGCGAAAATGTTTCCGTGGCCGTTAATCGTGACGCAGGCGCTGTGGTGGGTGTTTTTGTGGGGGAATTATCTTTTGGAGAGGCTGCGGGGAGCAGAGCCCTCGGGGGTCTGGGCAAATCGCGTACTGAATGAGGCTGATGTGACGAGCAGGAAGACTAGTAGGTTGTATTTGTATTCGAAGGAGGATATGATCATTGGGTACGAAGACCTTGAGGAGAATGTCGCCGGGGTGATGACGCTGGGTTATCGGGCTGTTGATACGGAGTTGTTTGAGGGCTCGCCGCATGTTGGACACATGCGCATGCACTTCGAGCAGTATTGGAACCGAATTTCCGATTGTTGGAAGGCTGCCCTAGCTATCAATCAGGGTTAGCGGCTTGTGTAAAAGCAAACCGAGTACATCAGCCGTACTGATAGAGAATTGCCAATTTACATGGCTCCAGAGTTCAGAGGGCTTCAGTGCTGGATAAGGAAGTCGACGCGCAACTGGCACTCACTTGCTTGGATTAGTCAGGCCATAGCACTAAGTCAGTTAGAGCAGCACGTCATATCGAGGACGATAAGCGCGTTGGACACAACAAAACCCCGGCCGGTCGCTGACCCTCCTCTTCCTTCCACAACAATTCACTCTGTCTATCCCAGACACGGTGAAGGTGATAAACACAAGTACTATATAATTGAAGAGACATCCCAATGGGCCAACCGGCTGAGCTTGGCCGGTCTCCACCGGTGCCCATCTCCAGACGACGGGGCCTGTATCTCATCCCCGCCGTGATTATCTTCCTGTGGACCCAATTCGCCCTCTTTCCTCGACTGCTATCCTCGGGCCACCCGGCAACGCAAAAGCTATCGCAGCACCGTCTGGAGCAATTGGAACTCCACCTTCAAGCATGTTCGACGTTGCACCGCCCACCGGTTGAATACGAACAGCCGACGGGGCTCAATCTCAACCGAGGCAACCCGCGTTGGAGCGCCAAGAAGGGGCAGAGCCAAGCCATTGTTCTGCGCAACGCGACCCTCTTCGACGGCGATCTCACCCTCGACCACCCGGTGGATATCACCTTCCACAAAGGCATCATTACACATATCGTCCCCACCGCCCATCATGATTCGCATCTTGAAGACCATGATGCCCTCGTCCTCGACCTTGAAGGCCGTTTCGTCACCCCGGGACTAGTGGACATGCACTCGCACCACATTGCAGGCTCCAGCCCGGACGTTCGCGCGGTCGAAGACGTCAACGAGATACACCCGGACTTCGGCCCGCTGACCCCCTACGTCAAGGCCCTGGATGCATTGAAAGCCTACGACCCGGTCGCTGCAATCGTCGCCTCCGGGGGCGTCACCTCGTCACTGATTCTGCCTGGCTCGGCCAACATCATGGGCGGCGAGGCCGTCCCCGTGAAGAACGTCCGTCGTGACGAGGCTGGTGAGGAGCTGGTGGAGGAGCTCCTGCTGGAGCATGGCGTGCCCAAGGAGCAACGGCGACGGTACATGAAGATGGCCTGTGGCGAAAACCCCAAGGACGTCTACGGCCACACGCGCATGGGAAACGCGTTCCTGTTCCGCAAGCAGATGGACAGTGCGCGGCAGCTTCTTGTCAAGCAAGATGACTGGTGTGTGGCCGCAGCGGCGGCCTATGAGACGGGCGATGAGCGGGCGATCGCGGACTTGGTGAAGGATGGAGGACTGCCGACCGATATCGCCTTGGAGTCGTCGGTCGCTATGCTGCGCGGGCAGGTGGGTATCAACATTCATTGCTACGAGAGTGAGGACATCGAGGCTATGCTTCGCCACAGTGAAGAGTTCGGGTTCCGTATCCAGGCTTTCCACCATGCTTTGGAGGCCTGGAGGGTTCCGGAAACGATTAAGAACAGTGGACAGTAGGTGGACCGTGTACTTTTTGGTCGAATGTTGTGGCTGAACGGTAGCAGGAACATCACCGTCGCCACATTCTCGCACTTTGCGCATTACAAGCACGAAGCATACGATGCTACCCTCTACGCGGGGAAGATTCTGACTGAACATGGGGTCCCTGTGGCCTATAAGTCGGTAAGCTAGGGCATCCCACGGACCCGAGACTTTTCAATCGCTCATCAAATTCGTCAGGACGGCTCGAATGAGTTCCTCAACGCAAAGTATCTCCTGTAAGCCGATGCAGCTATGCTACACATACCCGAGGCTAACATGCAGCAGATCCCAAGCCGCAGAAGCGCACTCCTTCGGCCTCCCCGAGATTCAGGCCCTCCAGTCTGTGACGAGCATCCCCGCCCGGTCCCTGGAGCTGGCCCACCGCATCGGCTACGCCCGACCCGGCTACGACGCTGATCTGGTCGTCTGGGACTCGCACCCATTGTCCAACGGAGCCACGCCTCTACAAGTCTACATCGATGGACGCGCCACTCTCAACTCGACCATTGATCAACTCAAATCCGTCCAAACTACACTATCCGCTCCCTCAAGCCGCCCACAGCCGATACATACCGAGAGAACCTCGGTCTGTGACCAAGCCTCCCGCGCAGACGCCAACCTCATCATCACGGGTATCACCAAAGCCCTAATCCCCGACCTCCACCCGCAGTCCAACACGGACAACCTCACCCTCGTCCTCTCCGGCGGTCGCATCGCCTGCCTCGGCCCCGCAACCGAGTGTCTCTCCAACGCTGTGGACGACAGCACAGCCATCCACCTCCAAAACGGCCACATCCTCCCCGGCCTAACCGCCGTAACCGCCGGTCTAGGCCTCCAGGACATCATCATGGAGTCCTCCACTGGCGACGGCATCGTGTCCGGGTCAGCACCCAAGACCATCATCTACGCCAAACATGGTCTCCACCCGGGAGGGAGCAAGGACCTCCAACGCGCCAAGCTGGGGGGCATCACCACCGCCATCACCGCCCCGCTCGTGACAGAGGGCGTTCCCGTTTTCCTGCGTGGTGTCTCCGTCGCCTTCAAAGTCAGTCCCAGCTTGACGACCACCCCATCCGATGAACCCAGCACCAGCGAGAATCAAACCCTCCTCGACCGCGCAATCCTCCACCCAGACGTAGGCCTGCACATCCAAATCGGCCAAACCGGCAAGACCGAAAGCACTCCCACGATCTCCTCGCAGATCGGCCTGCTCCGCCGCTTCCTCGCCGGGGGCCACCATCTCTCCTCGTCTGAGCCATCGCCACAAGATGATGTAGAAGTGTATACCCAGGTAGCGAACGGCACCCTCCCACTAATCATCCACGTCCTCAACCGCTACGACATCCTGCACCTGATACAGCTCAAGCGCGATTTCCCAGATACAAATCTCATCCTCTTCGGCGCGACTGAGGCGCCCCTCGTCGCGCGCGAGCTGGCCGCTTCCCGCATCCCGGTGCTGTTCACGGGCCTCCGCCCGAATCCCGATACCTGGGAGGTGAAGGAGGCGCTGGTGGGGGATCCACTGACAGCGCCGGGGTTGAAGGTGCTGGTTGAGGCCGGGGTGAAGGTCGGGTTGGCGCAGGCGGGGTGGAGTGACTCGGGGGTTCATAATTTGGGGGTCGATGCGGGGTTCGCGGCTAAGGTGGCGGGGTTGTCGGAGCAGAGAGCAGTGGATTTGGTGAGTCGGGAGGTGAAGGAGATCTTGCATTTGGGGGGTGAAGGAGGGGGTGATATTGTGGTGTATGAGGGGAATCCGTTGGAGTGGGGGGCTAGTGTGGTTTTGACCGTTGATGGGGCGAGGAGTGCTGTTGTTGAGTGTTGGCCCGAGGCTTCCTAGGGTAGTACACCTGCGGTATATGAGGCACAAATACTGGTCACTAGCATCCAACATCCAATGCAGGTAGGACAACTACCTAGCATGATCTAGTCATGATCATCGAGTTAGTGTAAATTGAAGCTTCTATGATTCGCTTGCACTCTGTGCAAACTTCCTGCATTGTGGACACAAAACCTAGAATAAATATTTTTACAATTCGAAACTGAAGCTAAAACCCCATTAAAAGCTAAATCCATATCGCCGAGCTTATCTTCCACCCCCAATTAGAAATGCATCAAAGGATGAAGGCTGACTACGCCGGCACAGTAGTAATGGTGGTCGTATACGAGGTCGCAGTCATGGTGCACAGGCGCTCGCACTCGAGCTGGGCGTTCTCGAAGACCTGGCGCTGGCAGGCGGCATGGGCGCGGGGCAGACTGGGACACGAGGCCATTCCGAAGGAGATGATGTCAGAGACGCACGAGTAGTAGTCGCCCCCCTCGCACAGGTTGCTCAGCACGGAGGTGGCGATGGTCGCCGTCTGCGTGACGGTTACGGACTTCTCGGTGGTGCTGGACCCCGCGCAGAAGGTGAAGTCGTAGCCCGCGTAGTTGGTGGTCGTGGAGGACTCGCACGCGATCACGTCGCCCCAGAAGTCCGTCGAGGTGAAGGGGTAAGGGTTGTTGTTCTTTGTGGTCGGCGGCGCGGTGGTCGAGGTGCTGGAGGGCAGGGCCGTGTAGCCGCAGAGACCTGCGGAACCGCTGAGCGTCGGCAGGTACCCGTCGTAGCCGGGGCACACACAGTTCGTGTCGGAGCTGCCGGAGTCCGGGTCTTGGTGCGGGGTGCAGCCGATGGTTGGGGAGCTGTTGGCGCCGCTGGTCGTGGTGGCGGTCGTGGTGCTGGGCTGTCCGGCTGTCGCTGTGGGCCCTGTGGTCGTTGTCGCTGCCCCGGGCGCGGCCGTGGCGGTTCCGTAGGCGCTGTAGATGGACCATGCGGCGTCCCAGTCGGCGGTGTAGATGTCGTCGTTGTAGTCGTCCCAGGGTTCGACTCCACCCAGCAGCACGGGGGCGGCCGAGTAGATGTCCGATGTCGTGGTGGCGGTGGTGTCGCAGCCGACCACATCTGCTTTTGTTAGTCGGTGAAGCTGTAATATGGGTAAATATACTTTGCTTACCCTTGCACGAGGTGGAGCAGGAGCTCGTAGAGGCTTGAGTCACGCAGGCCACGTGGCAGGAGCTGTAGGTCGAGGTCTCACATTCCTCGTCTTCGTCGCCAGGAGAGCCGGTGGGCACAGGCTTTGGTCGGTTGGGATCGTTGCCGTTCTTGTTCGGTGCTGCAGAAAGTCAGTTATTCATGCGAACAGAGCATCGTACAAGGCTTTGGACAAAGAATGATACGTACATTTACCTCCTCCGCAATCAGTCCAGCAATGCTCACAAACCTTGAAGATCGCGTTCAAGCCTCCTAGGATCCCCTCGTGGCAGCTCTCACCACACACAGCCCTGTTGGTACACTTGGGCTTGGGTTCCCCACGGTGGTGCGTGACGTGGTGCGTGCCTCCAGGGGGAATTATGATGCCAACAGCCGTGGTTGTGGACGAGGTTGTTGTCTTGGTGGGCTCGGTCGTTGAAGTGGGCACGTCCGATGGGACAGTCGTGCCGGGCCAGGGAGGGGGGTAGAAGGGCACCACAGTGCTGGAGTAGATGCTTCCGTTGTAGGTCATCGCCGGCCAGGTGATGTTGAACGCGGTCTGGATGATGCTGGGCTCCGGCGTAATAACGGTGGAAGTTGTGCCGTTACCAATCGGGACGTTGTAGAAGGGCACGATAGACGTTACCACATCCGGGATGGTGATTGTGGAGGTAGTTGTCGACATGATATACGAGGTGGTAGTGCTGATGGTACCATTGTAAGTGAAGGTATACGGCACCTGATATCCAACACCGATCTCTGTCGTTAGGGTTGGATAAACGAAGGTCGTGGCGGAAGACAAAGTGGTGGGCGGCAGCACGTAAGTGCAGGGGGGATAGCACTGGACGATAGTGTCATTGTCTGGCTCGGTCCAAATAATGGGGTCAATGTAGACAATGCCCGAATCGTTGCCGTTGGACCCAATGTCTGCGCCGCCGGTGGAAAGTGCCAGCCACGCGGCAATCTCGCTGGTGAAGCCGTTGCGCGTCGTGTCGTTGAACATCAGCGGAGCGAGGCTGCCGTCTGGACTTACGATCTGCTCGTTACCCTTGGTAAACAGGTTGTAGATGTACAGTCCATCAGCGTAGTTGGTCTCGACCAGGGCCAGCTGGCAGGTCTCCGTGTCGATGCAACTCTCATCATAGTCCTGGAAGAAGGAGTAGAATCCGGCCGAGTAGATCAGCACATCGGTCGAGTTGATCACCCGCAGAGCCCAAGCCCCTCTGCAAGAAGAGTCGTCTTCGTCGCAGTTGTCAAAGGTCGGATCCGAGGCAAAGTTACCCACCCCGGCCGTGTATGGTCCTGTCGCGTCCGGGGAGGGCTGGTAGTAGGGAGTCTCGGTCTGCATGTGTCCCAAGTAGACGTTGGCTGCATTGGCCAGCTGGTACTGGTACATCTGCGCGTGCTCACTGGCGGTGCCATACAGCCAGGTCGGGCCCTGGGATTCGATCAAGAACCCACGACCCACGTAGACGGAAACATCAGTCTGTACATTCAGCGGGATTCCGGCAGTGCTTTCGGATGCCGCTGCGTTCAACTTGCTGTCGATATCGTGATCAGCCACCCAGCCCCAGACATTCTCAAAGTAGCCGGAAGCAGACGAGGTGACGTGCATCAGAAGAGCAGCTCCCATGCAGTCTTTGCTCACTCCGGACCCGGTGGGGCAGTTATCCAGCCCCAAGTCACTGGCAGTGGTACCTCCGACGCGGAAGTGGCTGTCCCACATGGCAGCGCTACCCTGAGTGCTTTCGTGGACGTTCCACTCCACCAAGACAGCACCGGCAGTAGGACCCTTGACCGTGAAAAGCATGTCCGTGATCTCGATGACACCCTCATCGCCCTCCTCACCGACTTGGACCATCACCTTCGGGTTCTCCTCGTCGTCAAAAGCAGACCCCGTGCCCATAATCTGACTCCATCCAGATCCAATGATCTTACTCCCAACCGGCACTTTGACGGTATCTTCCACAAGATACACACCAGCAGGGAAGTACACCACCGATCCCACGCTGCTTGCCAAGAGACTGTTGATCGCATCAGTCTGATCACCGGTACCATCATTGGAGATCCCATTGCTGGTCGCGACGACGGGGGTCTCGCTCTCATACTGCGGCTTGGCCCGGCGGTAGTAGGCACCCGAGCTATCGAGGAGGACCTCCGGTTTCTCTGGCGCGGGATCAAGGAAGCCGGTTTGCTTGCCACCGGAGCCATTGGGCAGGTAGCGGTAGCCCATGGACCAAGAGTTAAAGTACAAGGCGTCGGTAGACCCCTCGAGGATGGTGTCGCCTCCGCTGATCATGACCACCGCAGCGGAGTTCTCGACCAGCAGATTGTCCAGAACAATATGGGGTTGCCAGCCATCCTTCTGTGCCACCGTAATTCCGTAGGGCACGCCGTTGAAGTGCGAGTCAACGACCGAGATCGACCCGGTTCCCTGATCGCCCGTGCCCGAGTACTCGGTGGCATCGATGGCGATGTAGCAGGACAGTACGTAGATGTTCTTCCAGTTGATTCCCCAGTTCCAGACGGACTTGATCGCCGTCAGGCACGAGGTGAACTGCAGGTTGATGGCGGTGAACTGTTGCGAGCCCGCGAGGAATCCGATGTTTCTGAACAAGTCCTCCGTGTTAGCAGAGTATGAGAGAATCAAAGAAATCATGCAGCGCACTCACCCTCCCGTAAAGGTCAAATCCGAAACCATTCCTCCACTGCCGTTCTCCATGTAGATACCCACGGCCGTGGCAGCCTGGCCATCAGCGGAGACGGCCATCTTGAAGTCGCAGTTCGTGATACTGGTCGCTTGGCCGACCTGCCAGTGCACACCGGCCGGCACGTAGGTCTGGTTGTTGTCGGTGTTAGTCCAGTTCATGCTGGTCATGTCGAAGACAAAGTTGCGAATCTGCCGGTAGAAATTGCTCTGGTTGATGTACCACTCTGAGCCATTGCCACCGGGAACGTAAAAGTCCGAGTCGAACAGGGCAATTCCCGTGAAGTTCTCTGATCCCTGGATGATCGGCTTGCTGTTGGGGTTACCGACGAACTGGGTGTAGTAGTACTGCACGATCGGCGTGCTGATGAGATACGTGCCCGCGGGAAAATAGACCACCGCGCCCAGCGTGGAGGAGGAGCCACAGTCCTCGCCGCAGCGCAGGGTGGAATCATCGGAGGCGCTGAAGGAGGCAACAGCGCGGTTGATGGCCGCCGTGTCGTCGGTTACGCCGTCTCCGGCGGCTCCAAAGTCCATGACGTTGCGGAAGAACTGGTACCCCGATGGGGCGAAGGGAGACGAGCCATCGGATCCGAGACTGGATAGCCAGTAGTCGTCGGTTGAGCGACGGGCGTGGTGCATCTTTGCATCGGCCGTGGCATTGAGCGGCGTGAGGACCGGACCAGTCATTGATCCTTGGTCTGGCGCGCTTCCGAAGAAGTTGTTGACGTTGTCCCGCATGTATGCGGGCGGCGGCTGTTGCATTGGATTAGTCTGAAGTTCTTCTTTCGCGCAGCGATAGCAGGCAACCTACTTGAGGTGATCCCAGAGGCAAGGGCGGGCTGGTTCCCACCGGCTTTCGCGGAATCGAGACGGTAGTCGCAGGCCCTCCTCCCATGGTAAAAGCCTGACTAGAGACAGGAAGATGTGACGACTGTTGCCGCTCATGGCGCATGTGGAAGTGGCCATGGCCATTATGCGTATGCGCAGAGGCCGATGTAACACATTGCGCTCCGAGCCACAGCAGGCTCAAACTGTGAAACGACACCATGGTGCCTGTGCGGAAGTGATTCGCAGTGACTACCCATTTTTATCGAGGGAAAAGGTGTCAATAAATGCGACAACGAAGATGGTCGTTCCTGGCTCTCCCCCTTGTGCGATACAAGTCAGGGGGGGAGGGTCCGAATAGTCCTGAACTGTGCTTCCTGAATACAAGCCTTGAGAGGCTGTATCCGATGGAAATCCAGCAACACTCGGCTGGTGCAGAAACTTAGTAGGTAGGATTTTTTAATTTTTCTAGTGGGAAGAGTGGATAGAAAGCAATCACACAGGGCATCCTTCTTCGGACATGGGCTCATTTGGGAAAGGTTGGGTGGCAGTAGAGAGCATTCTGGTCAACCTCATTTCCCGTATCAGAGCCGCATCAAACCCTGAAAGGTGTCCAGACGAGCGGTCCCTGCATGACTCGGGCCAATTCAGACCATGTGGAAGTCCCTGGTCCACTTTTGATTGCATTGAAGGAACAATTTGGGGGCCAAAGAGACAGTTTTGGGATGGCGTCTTGCACAGGGTGGAGCCCGGCTAAATCTTTAGTACCGGACCGCCTCGGACAGAAGCCGATGTATACAACAGTATCTGCAGGATGAGGCTATTCAACTCGCATCCTGCCACGAAAAAGTCAAATCAATGGCTAGCTCAGGGGCAGGGTATTCAGGGCACTAACTTAAGATCCCTGAGATCTCGCTCACGTGTAATGTCAAAAAAGGGGGGCCACGCTGAGGTACCTGAACGAGACACACGGTCGACGATGGACTAGTCAAATAGAATACGATTACCCCAACGGCTTGGAAATCTCATCAAACTGAATAGCCCGAATACAAGCCCTCAGGATGGTGCGGCTGCGTCAAGTTTTCTCTCCTGCGTTTCTCATCGCGGCGCTTGCCGCCAGTTCCTGGTGGCAGCCCGCGGTCGCTGCGGACGGCGATCTCGCGAAGCTCAGCAAGCTGTTCAAGTATAGTACAGATCCGGGCGCGGTTGATGTGGGAGGTCTGCCGACCGACACGGACCTGCAGACTCTCTTGACCGATGCGCTCACGCTTGCCAACGCCGGGGTGGCCGCTGCGACGGACGCCCTCGCCGGCAAGGCGGAGGCAGAGCGACTGATGAACTCCCTGTTCCTGTCCCCCAGCGAGTCGGACCTCCAAACCATACAGAAGCGCTTCAATGGCGTGGTGACCTATCTCACCAGTGGCGGGAAGATCAACAACGGCGCCCAGAAGACGAAGCCGTTTCTGCTGTACGGCGACGGGTGGCGCATCCGTCAGGACATGAAGAGCGAGCTGCGCAACGCCGACGGAGAGACCATTCCCAAGGACGATGGATCGGGCAATGTGCTCATCGAGGATGATTTGCTGATGGTGAAGAAGCAGCAGGAGGCGAAGACCATCGCGGAGAAGGACGCCGTTGCTCAGGGAAAGTCCGCGAGCGAGGCCGAGGACCAGTATCCCTACTGGAGCGATTCAATCCAGAGCTACACCTTCGACCAAAAATGGGGCGATTCGCCCACCGTCGGTGTCTTTGACTCGGGCTCCTCGGCCATTGCATTCACCCTCATGGATACCGACAAGGCGCTCATCAACCTCGGTCCCAAAGCCCTACAGGGCGGCCGCCTGCACGCGGTGGACGTGACCGCCGTCGCCAACAGTTTGTTTGAGGACCACACGCCTCCCACCGGCAGCACCATTACCTCGATCGCCGAGGTGGCCCCCCAGGCCACTGCCATATTCCACGAGCTGTTCCACCTGGTCTGGGGCGACAGTCTCATGTATCCCTCCGTCGGAGAGGAGTACCAGTTTCAACGGATGACGGGCTACGAGAGCCGAGGCAGTGGGAAGAAAGCGTTCACCAAGAGATACGCCATGCGGAACCCGCAGAGCTATACCTACGCTGCGTATGTGCCCCAGTTCCAGTTCGGGGAGGTTATGCTAACATGAAGAATGAATAGGATTGCCTACGATTACACGCAAAATGTGCAGTACAAGATTTCCAACAAGAAGTCGGCCCCTGTTGAGTTCTTCACGGGTTTTGCTTCCTACGAGAAGAGCTAGGGGGGGATATGTCTTGGGGCACTTCGGTGGAGGGTATGATTAGATTATTCTGGAGAGCTTGCGTGGATGGTAGATAGTGTTTTGCCCAATGCTTTAGTCACTTTGGTTCTCAGTACTCCCTGTCCCCACAGAAAGGAATCCTCGACTTGTGCTGCTGTATCTCCTCCTCGCTTAACAACGCATACCACCGCCGGTAGTAATCACATGGATCGCCCAGTGGTGACCACAGTCCCATAGCCGTGATCCTCTGCTCCTCCCACAGAATTAAGCCGTACGGCAGATAGGCTCGCAGTGCAATGTACTTGCCGCGGCCACCCAGGGGATTGTGCATCATACTGCGCCAAAACTGGAACCCGAGGGGCTCCACATCTAGATCCTGCCATTCGCGTGCGGGTGGTCGTACACCATAATCTCGTACCGGTCGAAAGACGTAGCCTGGCGGCCACGGACGGCATTCATCCTCAGGGGGAGGCGCAGAGGGGGCCGCAGCCCGGGCTATCTCAGTCGCTAGTGCTTTCTCCCCTTCCTCGTCTAATTTGCCCTCCAGCTGGAGAGCTCCTTCGTCTGGCTTAGTTGCAGCACTTAGCCCATCAACGTCTTGCGCCAAGGCGCTGGCATAGGGCGCAGGGGCACACGGCCATCCGAACCTGAAGTGTGCCGGGATAACTGGGAGCACCAGACCCGTGGTTGAGTCGGATCCAGCCGCAGCGTGGCGGCTCAAAAAGTCGATGACGGTCAAGACCTGGTAGATACCGGAGGAAGGGATGGGGTATTCAAAGGGGGTGACTGTCGCCAAGCGGTCGAGGTCCGCGGGACTCCACTCTAGCGACCCTTGGCGGCCCGCACGCTGGAGGCACTGGTACCACACATGCCGCCAAACCGCGAGAATCGTGCGCTGCTCCTCCGTCCACGTGGGCTGCCGGAATGTCGGGGAGTACTGGCGCCGTGAGAGCAGGGGACGCGAAAGGCAGTGCTCGAGACAAGAATCGAGACACCAATGGGCTAAGAGATGGACCTGGTATGCGAACCGCACGAACTCCCGGACGATGTCCGCGGTGGCGACCACTGGCGGCCAAGGCCCGTCTTTCTCTACCAGGTAATCCATCGCGTCATAATAGTCCTGGCACGGGCTGGTTCCGGCGCGCAGGGACAGCACCGCCCGCATGAGAATTCGCGATTGTAGAGGGACAGTGGCCTCGAGCACGGCTTCGACGGTCTCCAGCGCCCGAGCCTGGAATAGTGCGGCCAAGCGTGCAGAGGAGTTGATGAGGCTCCACAGAGTGGAGATATCCGGAGATTGCTCCAGGATTTTTAGGAGTAGTTCATTGGGTAGGCTGTTTAAGCCAGAGGGCTTTGAAGGGGAGGACATGGTGGTTTGGTGAGGGGAAGAAAGGAGGCGCAAGTGAGCGTTGATTGTTTATTTTATCTATTTTATCTCCGCGCTACTGGGCAGTTACCAGGCGATGGCCGCGATGGGTGAAGGATTGTGGGGGCTCCGACCAGTGAAATGCGGTTGGGTTTAAGCTTTGCCCAAGAAGGCCAAGCCGCGTGGAGGCGTTGAAGAAATAATCTTGACTATCCCCACCAACTATCGATTTTTAGGATTAAGGGTTCATTGATGGATTGATACAAGTACTTGATAAGTTATAGTCCATTCCAGATTGCGTGTAGCCTCGTGTCGGCCCGGGCGGTGAGCATCGCTCTTCCTTCCTATTCCAGCCCTAGTCCATCCCACTTCATTACCCCTACTATACTATCCTATGCTATACTGGAAAACCCTTTAGATCCTGCTAACAATCAGGTTAGTGAATCACAGATTCAATCGAACGCTTCGTATTTTTTCGGCTATTCACAAGCTATCAGGTAAGCTCTATACTCCACAATCCTGCATCCACATCCTTCACCAATCACGCGATCGCAGACTGAGACATTTCAGCCTCAAGGGATTCTGTATAGATAACTTGCCTGTGCCAAGACCGGCGGCGTTGGAGGCCGTCTACTCCTGCAGAGTCCGACAGAGCCTTTCTCTCGCAATGGGACCATGAGGTCTTGGCGCGAGTATCAAGCGAGATATGCTTCAACTTCTAAGCCATAATTGAGGCTTCCTCCGAATACTATATAAGCCTGGTGACTTCCTCGTCTCGTAGACTCTCCTCACCACCATCCTCATCATCCCAGAATCCCACAAGATGCAGCTTCCTACTCTCCTCCTCACTCTCCTCAGCGCCACGGCCGTCATGGCTCTCCCCTCGGCGGAGACCAGCAACGCCGACCTTGCCGCCCGCGGTGACAGCGGGTGCTTCCCTGTGTACGTACACTTTCGTTCAATCTGGCAACTCCTATGCCTGGTACTGACTTGCCTTACTATAGTTCTGACCCCGATTGCGGTATCTCCACCTCCTACTGCCGCTGTGCCAACGGTAAGTCTTCCGTGCCCGAACGGAGGAGGATTGTTTGCTAATGCTAGAGAAAAGGATGGTACTACCTCTTCAACTCGGACGAGGGTGGCTGCAACCCTCCCTGGGGCATTGTGGCCACTGATATCAGCGGCCTGCCTGGCTGGAACTGTTAAGAAGTCGGCTTCTTGATCTGGTGCACGTTGGCCGGATGTGAAAGATCCGGAGCGGCTTTAGCAGTACGATCACTTGAGACTGGGACGATTCTGGTTGGAAGGTGTTTCGGATTGTTTTGTACTGGTCGGCGACCGAAGACGTTTATGTTGTTATACCAGCGTTGGCCTGACCCATTCAAGGCCACTTTGCGTGATACAGATACACCTTAATGAGGAGTGGCCCGCAGTCCTAGGGCAGCTTGATACTACTTGCCTAATATATTAGACCATACAAAGCACTTTACATATCATTCAACATATAAGACAACTAACAAACTGGATTACTGTGCATGTTAAGAAACTTTCCTTTTCTACTTTAGATCCAACTTAGCGCTGTTCTTTACTAAGCAGCTTAAAGTATAGAAGTACAGAAGTATGTATTATAAGCAATCTCTAAGCAATCCCAATTACTCTAGAGGTAAATAATAAGATAAGTATTACTTGAGAACGCATTCAATGTACTAGTACTATCAATATAATCTATTGAAACTGTATATTTTTTTAAAACTATATATTTTACTTGAGCACTGTCAGAGTACCCATCAAGAAATCACGGGACGGTCGTACCAAGTAATAGCATAAACGTTGCACACCCCAGGCCCTTCTTTAATAAACAGATTCAAAAATGAGAAACTGGAGTACAAAAATATTCTCCTATTGCAAGGTAACCCTTATAAGTAGAATTCGCCTACTTTTTAACCCCAGGGCAAGTATAGTATTTCTAATAGCGAAACATGCGAAAGGACGATAGTCAGTAGAAAGCTAAGGGCCTTTTTATCTTATAGAGACCAGAGACTTTAATATAGATAGACTAACTAGAAGTAAATTGTTCTATAACTGAATTAACAGTACCGGAACGGCCGGTTAGCGTGCGCTGCTTAACGCCTGCGGCTGTGTTCCAGAGCTTAATAGTGCGGTTGTACAAGCCCGACACCAGCGTGAGGCCGTCTGGCGAGAAGGCTACCAAAAGGACCGAGCTGGAATGGCCGGTCAGCGTGCGCTGCTCGATGCCCGTGGCCGTGTCCCAGAGCTTGATGTCATATCAGAACAGCACGCTGAACAACTTTATTGGAAACGGTGAAGTATCTCAGTTGCAGAGATTGATTTCTCCCAGCAGTAAAAAGAGGGGATGTCTAATCTTCTGTCTGTTTAGAACTCCTCGACTCCTCGGTCGGCAAGGGTATAAATTGATACTATTGACCCAGCCCTGATGAGCCACCAACGGCGAAAGTCCTGACGCTGTACACACACGTCGTTCTCGGTTTACCCTGTTGAAGACGCTCATCTCCTCTGCAATCGTTGCGCAGCCTCTTATCACTGATTAGTGAACCCTAATGTAATGGGGACTATTGTAGGTCCACTCATATTTGGTTGCTTGGACATGGGTCTCCAGGTACTCAGCAGCGGGCGCAGCGACTGCTGCAACGATAATGATGACTGAGAGAATTATTTTGGCGTGCATTTTCAAAGCCAAGAGTAGGTTTGTTCGGATGAGGATAGTGATGGCTCAGTTGCAGCAGTTGACGGTGGGACTTCTACAATTTATATAGCCTGCGTATCAATCAACTCGAAGGATCGACATTGTCGGCCTAGCACTATTCAGAATGCCTAAGAATGTGTATGGGGGCGAGTTAGTTCGGTTGCTCGCCTGGTCCTGACGTCAATGATCATGTTCACAATCAGGTATACAAGGGTCATCAAGCATATCTGCACAGCCATTTTCGCATTAGCATGGGAAGACACACCTTTGCTAGTCAATGCTTAACAGCTGACTATACAGATGCTATAGAGAACAGTAAGGCGATGAGAAACCAGGCTTTACTGATTCTGTGGTTCCAGCTCGATCGCGTGGGCGATTTAGTCTAGATCTCCCGCAGTCAGAAGAAAATTAGGGTCCAATTGAGTTTCTAAGGATGGACGAGGTCTCCCGCACCCGCCCTCATCTTAAACTTTCTACTCAAGTCAACCGAGGACCGAGGATAACAAATGATCAAGTTCTAAGCGGCAAACCAGTGGGGATGCGAACCCCACAAATGCGATAAAACACCCAGTCAAGTTCTGAGCACTAGAGGCCCACCAGGAGTTCCGCTGCATACAAATACAAAGCGTAGCGGACTAATTATTCCCGTGGATCAATGGGAAACCATAGGGGCAGACCCCCGGAGCTATTGAGGCTGTGCTTTGGACTAGACCTTAATCTTTATATTCCCGTTGTTGCCTTTGTCATATGCTTAAGCTTCTTGTACTCCAATGTATGCTAAATGATAGGTCTGTAAGTAATTCTGCCTTGAGGATCGATCAGCAATCCTTATTTTAGAAGAATATGTGTTCTAGAAGGTTTGTTGCTTAACTTAAGTTTACTGTCTATACACAAGATGCCTGAGCATTCCAATGCAAGCTAGGAATACTGTTTCAGCGATTTACTTAGAATAGAGTCCTTTATTTACATTTTCGTCATCTGGTCTATTCGATTCACAATATTCGAGTGTGAAATTAAGCATATATAAATACAGGGTGTGAAAAATAGAGCTTCTAGTATACTCGGCTGTACTGAGGCTTATAAAATGCCTGCAATCTATCCCTGACGACACTAATCTAGTGTCAAGCCTGCTCCCAATCCGAGTCAGAGACAGGCAGCCTTTATCGTATATCAGCGCTGGCAAGCAACCATAATCATACCTTTAATCTGCTATATATGTCTATCTATACATAAGATTATCACCTAACTCTCTATTTGCATTCTATTCCCTGCCACTACCGCTATGATTCTCTGGATCTCCCTCTGATGTTCTTCGCTTGCTCTCCACTCCTGTTCCCTGCGCCAAGCGTCGTGGTACTCCTCTCGCGTCATTGTCGGGGTTGAATACTCTAGACCCAATCCCAGTGGACGTATGTCCTCTTGCACCTGCGTGATTCGATCCTAAGGATAAACCTCCCATTTGTCATGATACGGGTATGCTTCTGGTTCGAAAACGACGCGGATGGTCCGCAGCGCCGTGCTTCGGTCCGGGGCGGCGGCGGTCTCGATAAACGCCCGCAGCCAGCGCTCCTCCAGCGCTCCGAAATCAGTTAGGTGCGCATCATGCTGCTGGTCATAGCTGGTCAAGTCAAAGACAAACGTCTTCACGGTCGGGCTAAGCAGCCGACTGACCGCAGCAGAAGGAGATTCGTACGCGCCATACCAACCTTGTCGTACCTGATAGGGCGGGCAGATCACCGTGGGCAGATTGGGCCACGCCGCCGCTCGAAATTCAGTCCCCAGCGGCGGGGGCTTAAAGTCCCCAAAGGCTATGCGTCGGAGAATGTGGGGACGAGTCCTCAGCCAGGTGTAGACGAGGTCGAAGTCCACAGCTTCCTCTGCGAACTCCTTTTCGGTGTCGCCCGGTCCAAATGCGATGCTGAAATCAACCGCACCACCGGTGGTTGTGGGACGCTGTACAGCTCCATCGCCAACTTGTGAGGTCACGCAGCACTCACAAACTCTTTGTCTGACCACTGAGAGCGCTCTCGCGCCCGTGCCCGGCAATGCACGCAAGTCCTCGTAGCCTTGCATTTGGCAGTCAAAGCGGCACTGGAGGCCATAGCCGGTTGAATCTCGGTCTCTGGCCATCACAATTCTTCGCAAGGTAGGTAGATGCCGGAGAGCATGCTGTAAGAGCTCCCATCGGCTGAGATCAACCACCTGGCCCAGAACGACTTCGACAAAGGTTTCCTGAACCTCAGGTGGCAAGAACGCTATGCCCCAGATCTTCAGTGTGTGGGCTGCGCGACACCGGGTCAGCACGTCTATGACCGCCGCGTATTCTTCGACTGCAATGGACCCGGCGGGCCAACCGGTGGGGAACCGCGGCCGCAGATCGAAGAATAGAGATCGGACTAGTAGGGATAAGCCTGGATTGGACTTTACAAGAAGCGCAAAATCGCATTCTGATAGTAGGCGTATATGCCAATGAATAATATTATCACCTATGTACATGACAATAGCGAAGACCAGGCCTTCGACAAAGACAAAGGAATGCCGGGAAATCCCACAACTCACCGGACAACCACCAGATCATACATCCTCCGCCTTCGGCTGCTGCTCAAAATCTCCAGGAACTGCAGCTCCCGGGGTCACGAAGTCTCTCTCGAGCATCGCAGACCAACCAAAGGCCACGGCAATGGCCAGAGCAACCATCTCTTCCAGCACAGACATGCACAACGAGAGGGTGAGACTGCTGGCGCTAGGGTTGCCGCTGAGGGAAGACTGGAAAATCTCATAATGGCCCAAATCGGCGATCGCCGCATAGACCAAACGCACTGTATAAAAGGGAGCAGAGAGAGCAATCCCGATGAACAGCTTTTTCTGGAATTTTTGCAGGGTGCCTTTGGTCTCCTTGAACAGCCAAGCAGTGGCCGCCAGGATGGCGGCAAAGACGATGAGAAAGATGATCATGGCTGCCTTGAGGAGTGCATTTATGTTGCCGGACTTTTCAGTCTTATCTACTCCCACAATTGCGATGATGAGGGCGATCAAGGAAACAAGAGACAAGGATTGCAGGGGTTTGGGAGGAATTCGGTATTCCACATCACTAACAATGCACATACCTACCTGTTAGCATGTCTCTGCCAATCGAGTGAGGTTTAAGGTACTAACTTACATCTGTCGTAACAGTCCCATATACATCAGGGACTGGGGAGCGATACCAATCAAGTTGCATACTGTCGCGGCGGTTCGTAAATTGGTCGAGGTGAAACTGAGCTGGGCCAGTGTGCATATGCTGCCGACCACACGGAGCAAAGATAGGATGACAGCGAATCGCCAGGTGGAACCACCGGCTCTCCATCCTGTTCGTTTCCAGACATAGATAGAGCACGCGAGAAGAAATGGGAACACAATCAACTGAAGGATTGAAATGCCATCGGAATAGGTTACCTTTGCCATTGTCGCAGTGGATGTGATTGAGGTACAAAACGAGACGAACCAATCGAGATGCAAGGCTTGGAAAATTTGTTGTATACCACCTTCACAACAGGAATATAGTCATATTTATACACTACTGGGTTGTTCTTCTCCCGCACCTGGGTGCCCTACCTTCGTCTCAGGGCTTCTCCTTCCTGTCAGCCTTGCGCATCAAATGTAGAAAGAATTGCCCTTGTCGACGAACAACTCCCTGAGAATAGACTAGTTATGACCAAAACCAGCCGCTCCAGACAAATCATTCTGTTTGCTTTTCAGCTCTGAGGATATTGAGTTCAAAGTTCCCATTAGTGAGCCTTAGTACAACCGAGCGCGCTAATTTCAATCCAGTAGCCGGCTCGGAGCTTGGGGGCCTACAATCGTTCTTGAGAGCTATCCTTACACTGACTGACACATCGGAGTTCTCGGTTTCATAATATAGTGAATACTAGGTACTTCCTGGCCACGGAGATTATGCAAAAGTGGCTTGCAGAACGACGGGACTAGTCAGGTCCGCTGCATGACGGTCGGAAACAAGGACCTGAGTCAGTGGACCGACTATATTGACAAGGACAAGTCAAGGATACTATTCTCTTTGTTTCTCTGTTTCGGACCATCTAATGTCTTCTTCTGTGTCTGGCTTCCCGCTTTATGGGCGTCGTTCGTAGGTAGCGGGCTGGTGCCGGCAGTGAATGTGGATATTGCTTGTTCCGAACTAGCTAGTCCACTCACCGCTTCCAAGTTTGCCGAGCTGGTTACCTGGGGTGGTTTAGTGTGCAAGCCTTACAGTACTCATACGTACTTTTGGCCCCCATGCGGGACTAACTGGCACTGGGCGCAAGCACTGGCGAATGCTTGTGGGGCGGATCATTGCCAGCCACTGCCATCAAGCTAGCTCCCTTTTTTTATAACAGCAACAGTCGTCCCCCCGCAATGCATCAACAAGCCACTTCTGCGAACTTATTTCCCTTTTAGGAATGATAGCATCATGGCCCCGGTATACAGAGGAAAAATCAGTATGGGGTGTACCTTGTGCCGGAAGCGACGGCTGCGAGTAAGTGGGCACCTTCAGACATAGAACATTGGACATGGACAAAATGGCCAACAGTATGCAGTGCGACCGTCGTCAGCCATCTTGTTCACAGTGCCTGAGAGTGAATCAACAGTGTTTCGGATATCGAGACCCGGATACCCTGAGGGTCTATGATCAGAGCGCGGAGGTTGCGTCCAAGGCTCAAGCCCGATATAGTGGTGGTCCCACCCAACAGTCGCCTGCGGAAGCGTCGCCGTCTACACCCACTTTAGTCTATTCACCCATCTCCGATGACCAGCGGGCCATTTCTTATATCATCCCATACTATATTGGCACGGACCAACATCGGGGCTTACTTTTGTTTCTGCCAAGCTTGTTGCAGAATGACCCCTCTCCTGCGTTGATGGCTTCCGCCAAGGCTATAGGCCTGTTGGGTATGACGAGGATGCCGCATGTGAAACAGCGAGCCAGGGAAGAGCATATCATTGCCTTGCGTGCTACCAATAGTGCTTTAAGAGATCCGACAACAGCAACGTCCGATTCCACCCTGGGCGCCGTGTTATTGCTGGGCTTGTATGAGGTGATATCTCCCATTATAAGCTGCAATCCTTTTGTCCAAGCGACATACACTGATCCTCCCCTTTTCAGCTGATCACATCACGACCCACGGAAATGGGCGTTGGCTGGAAGGACCATGCTCAAGGAGCAGCCAAGCTCCTGGAACTGCGAGGTGAAGAGCAGCTGAACTCGCCTGCTGGACTAGAGTTGTTTACCATTGTGCGCTTTCAGAATGTGAGTCATTCCATCTATGGGAGGTTTATACTACCTGCCTAATGCAATTGGAAGGTTATCAGCAGTGTCTTCTTCAGACTGGGATCCCGGATTCATAATTCCCCCACGATCGCAGCGCTGTCTCATGTTGCAAGATCCAAAAGAAATGAACATACCCGGCCGATCGAAACCCTCTACAATATGCTCATCGAGCTGAACGATATAGCAATCGAAGTGGACGAGGCACATCTCCAAGGTGACCTTGAGAAGCAACAGTTGTTGATAGAGAGATCTCTTACCCTTGATGCGCGTCTACTGGCGTGGACAACATCGCTGAGTCCAGCGTGGTCCTATCAAGTCATTGATGACGCGCGTTCCCATCTACCTAAATCCACCTACCCTCCGATCTATGATAACAGATATCATATTTACCACGGGGTCTCCATCGCCACAATGTGGAATAACTACCGTCAGACGCGCATCGTTCTCAACGAGATGATTAGGACAATGGCCCTGCGCCGGTGGAGGCTACAGAATTTGCCACAGTTCCAGCAGATCATCTATCAGTCTACAGGCATTATTGAGCACATGGCAGGGGACATCTGTGACAGTCTTCCATATTACTTCATTTCCGGCGAGGTAGGCTTTGGAAGCATATACCGGGTGCTGTGGCCGCTTTTCATTGCGGGCCGATGCGCAGCAGCTGATTCTCCGGCAAAAGAATGGGCGACGCAGATTCTCGACCTCATTGGAAACATTACAGGTATTCAGCAGGCGATCGGCATGTCGCAGCTACTCAAGCAGGAGAAACCAGCCAGCGTGATTCCCGGAGGGGATCTGGTCACCGAGTCAATGTTTTACCAGGCAGCCAGGTTGTCTCCTGGTAGTGACCAAGAAGCTAGTCATAGATATACACGCTGAAGATGAATAATCAAGATGAAGAAGAGTCGGGGTCAGCTCCAGCTAGGAGATGTAGCGCCAGAACAATGCTGCTTAATTGGTCTCGTCACGTCAGTCGTAAGAACACATGCATCCTTGCGCGGGACACATCGCTAGGTGACAAGAAGACCTCGACAAGCCTTTTGGCGAGGTGCGAAATCAAAGCAATGGCTTATTGTAGGGGAAACAACCGTAGCGCAAGCCAGAGAACCTGCTGACTTGGCATAAAAGCTTCTCATTGACCAGAAGATTGTCAAGGCAGAGCGTTCAGATCTCAACTGCACACGAGGTTCCTAACGCACGATTTCTAATCTATGCAACGAATACGTCTGAATTGGTACTCTGTTACTCTGGAGGGGTAAGGAGGTGAGGCGATGCTTTCCAGCACCAGTCATCCTGCCACGTTTACGTGTAAAAATTTGGCAAGCCAAAGCCAAACAGCTGCACCTATTATATCCTGGACCCACCAGGGTGCTATGTTACGCAAAAGAATAAAGGCTGCAAAAACATACAACAGAAGGGATTCGCTGGTGGTCACCCACCCAACTACTAACCTCCCGGCGTGTGGCTTAAGTACGGCTGAGCGGACGGGAAGCCCTGTTTTCCACACCCTGTGGTCGTATGTAGCAGCTGAAATGTTGCTGAATCTCATATTTGTAAACCCCAATCTTTCTTCTAGCCGCATCCCTGCTGTATTCAAGATCTCTTGCAGTATGACCGAAAGAAACTTGGTCAAAGAGCGACTGTGTTAAGCAGTGAATGTTGGAGCCTCCAAGAAGGATTGGCAAGAGGTAGGCTGCTAGAGGATTGCATTGTATAAGGCAGTAAGCTGATAGAATGTTGTGGGCAAGATATAGACCCGTTGGCACTATGTGAAGAGCATCATAGCGTCATTGTTACTGTTGATGCTTGGGTCTACAATTACCAAGATAAATGGGCCCGTGTCCTTGTTCTATTGCAGGCCATTTGTTGGTTGCGCGACGGTGTCTGCAGGAGACCGGAAACATCAAACAATGCAATCCCGGTGGAGCTCAAGGATGGCACAGTTCTTGGGAAGGTACCTAGTAGCTAAGGTGTATTCAACGGGCATCCGCATAAGCCAGACACCCTGGAAAAGGTGTTGGTGAAGTGTCGCCTCAATATGGGCTCGATGCTCCATGGTGGGGAGATTGGGTAGGTCGCAAGTTGTGTACAGTATTACCTAGTAAGGATGATGAGCTTGCGACTGATAATTTTATTGGTCGGCTTGTGGGGTATATTTCGAAGCTGCAGATAATGGTGTAGGGCTTGCGCGCTACTTTCACTTGGCCTGTTCTCCTGCTCTTCACCTGGCCGATCCGCGTCTTTACTTTTACCTGTATGGACACCCTTAATTATTCTTCTGCTTTTCAATCAATTCGACAGGTGAGGACAGAATGAGGGGAGGAGGGGGAGGCACGGGGGAGGCACGGGGGAGGCACGGGGGAGGCACGGGGGAGATCCAGTACTAATTCTTCTGCGATACTTGTAATGGGATCGATGCTCCTAGCATTCGTTTTTATCGCAATGATTCAGGTTTCCTTTCTCATTGGAACGGTATGGGTCGCGGTTGCGCACGAACTCTAGGTACAGGCAGGGGAGGAGCACAAAGCACTGCGGGTTTGGCCCTTGCCCCGGACGAAAGAGTTAGACAGGGTCGAGGTAGATTCGGGAGGGTTGAAAATCTTTTTTCAGGGGTCGATATGATATGATTAGCGACTTGCGTGGAGACTAGTTTCTTGGGATGGTCTGTCACAAACACAAATCTTGTTCATTAGGCTACCGGCCTAGTGTTGGCCGCCATGTGCGGTTAATAGATTTGTAGTTTGGAGCAGAAATCGCAACGTAGGTGGCTCCAATCGCGTACAAATATATATCTTAATTCCAGCAAAAGATCCGATGTCAACAATTTGCATTCAACATAACTGATTGGACCAATTGAGATGTAAGGGCCCTTGCGCGCCCTTCGACTCAAGCATGTAATCTCCGGAATATCACAGGTTACCCTCTGAAGTAACTCGTTAAGGGATAAATCTATTGAAAGAAACCGGAATAGCAGTTAGCCTAACCTATATAATAGATTTTCTGTTTTTTTCAGTGTGGGTATTAAACACCTGGCATGTATATACTAGCTACATAGCCTTCGGAATTGCGGCAAATGTTATTGTATAATTAGTCTATACATAGTTTGCTTCTTTTTCTGTCTATCCTTTTTCTTTCCTCTTTCGTTTTCGGGTACAGCGGGCGCACCGGAACAGTCCTCAGAGCTGTAACACACGTCAGCGCTGTGCGGGGCTCGAAGTGACTTATTGGGTGATTTGCCGCTTTACTCACTCTGTTTTCAAGCCTGTTATCGCAGCCTCAGGCAGAAGTTAATCCACCTGGATAATCCTCACATACAGTACATGGACATTTGCTCCATGGAAGCAGATCCCATGAAATGGCCTTGCAGGTATCAGATGTCTGGAAATCTCACCACCATTTTCCACTCCCCTTCCAGTTCGGTTTCATCTCTCTGCCAAGTCCGGAGATTATCCATCGCAGAAGGGTTAGACAGATCGGGTCGGATCCGCCACGGCTACTTCCGCTGCCATTCATTCCAATCCACTTTATGCTTGTCATACATGCGGTGAGACCTCGTACCATTTTTATACTCGGAACACCCGTGATGCCTTCGACAAAGAATGGTACACTCCACAAGCAATAGGGGAGTGATGTCTACCGCTTGTCAACTAATAAATGTACAGAATGCATTTCGTCCCCGAGATGCCGGGGCTGAGCCCTGAAATTGAACAAATGAGGGAACTGTACCGCAATGGTCTTCTGAATTCTCTCAACATGGGCTCACGGGCGCCGTGCAACCTGCAGCAGAATCCGACAGCCGGTGCCTTTGGCCCTGCGGGCCAATACACACAGCTACATTATATGGAGGGCTTCTTACCGACTTCAAAAGCATCTTATAACATCTCAATATCGGGCAAAACCCGCTTCGAGAGCTTTGCACGTATACCACAGATCCCAGGTCAACTATTCGATACTCTTTAAAATCATGACAGATGTTGCAGTTATTGGCACTGGCCTCCGACTCCCCGGCGGAGTGACCAATTGTACCCAACTTTGGAATATGCTAGCCAGTTTTGCGCATGGCTGGTCCCTCCCCCAGCAAATCGCTTCGATCAAGAAGACCTGGAATCCTGGAAAAAGGTAAAGCCTTAATCCCGGGCTTTAATGTGCGGCCCATCATCATTCCGAATCGAATGCTGATCCATGGTCGTATTTTGCCAGACCGGGGTGGAAGGTGCATATTTCCTCACGGGAGATATTGCCCGCTTCAACGCGGCCATGTTCAGAATTTCGCCCGAGGAGGCCCAGGCGATGGACCCTCGTCTACTTCAAGTTGTATCCAAAGTCTAGGTGCGGGGGCTGCTCCGCCGCCTTTGCCATCGTTCAATCCAAAGCTTCAAAAGTAATTCGTCTCTGCCTGGATTCCTTCATAAAGTAGCGAGTGATTACTATATAATAAGTAATTAAGCTTTTGCAATATATGGGTGTAACATCAAGAATGCTGTACCTGGCGGGAAGATTCTGGAACAACAAAAGCAGATCGGTTACCATCGGTCATGGCACCAAACAACCAATATTGATCAACAAGATGTACATGTAACTTCAACCGCATGACATGGGGACACATTACTCTGCTTTGGAAATCCAGAAGAATAGGGCCAGATTAAATCTTATGTGTAGTCTAAGCCTAGGTCGATATTTTATAAAGCTTCAATCCATCAAAGCAAAAGAACTAAGCATCAAGAGGAACAGCGGAGCGATAGTGAGAAAGCATTGCATCCACGCCACATAGGGCTGGCAAAACCGATGAATGGTATGATCAGCCATGATATCCTGGAGTGCATCCGCCCGAACCGCCTCCCACCATCGGTCCAAAAAGTTCTCACAGTAGAGCCGGAATCACGGGCTCACAGTAATCTCCGAGACCCCAGGATGAGCTGCAGTTCCGCCGGCGTCATATATCAGTAATCCCGGATCTCCTCCGCATTGCGATTGAGGTGGTCATCGACCTTGCAGAGAAATACTGACGCAACTGTCAAGTCCCCGGCACCCACCGAGGAGTTAGATGGCGCTGTCTCAACGGGATTCTTGGCTTACCCTCGTGCTCCCCCCCCCCACTGCGCATCACGGGGGGATCGTATTCAAATATCTTAAGGGCCCCGGTTGCAACCATGAGATCCTCTTCGAATTCGATAGATTTGGACCTGGTCGGCAGAATGGGGCTTTTTTTGAGCACTTGGGAAAATTCGATTATGCCATGATTGCCATGTCTCAGTCGGAGAAAATGTGTTGGGTGGTTCCTTCCTCGATCCTAAAGTCGTAAGTTTCAATAAGCAGTGGCGTCTTAGATGGCGTGAATCTCGCGCTGAGTGAATGCTTTTCTGTCGCTAAGGACTCAAGGAAAGAGCAACCCTGTTTTAGGGTGAATTCGTGAATTCACAGGCATAATATAACCATTCATTTAACACTGCCCAGTGTAACTTCCGCCAACGCTTATTATTGCACGTTCATCATTCCCATACGCAGCTTGGCGAAAAACCTCTTGACTTACGAAGAAGTTTTTCCATTCAAGCTTTCATCCTTTCTCAGCACCTTGACTCTCACCCAGTCCGGAATGCTAACTGGACCAACCTCGGCCATCTCCGAGCTCTCTTGACTCGTTCTGATGTTCAAGTCAACAAATCCCCCTTCCTTGGCAGCAGAACAAAGATTTAAACCCGCTAAGGCCTTTCTACGATTTAGGAAGCCCATCTAATCATATTCTCTAGGTTCCGTCCAGCTGTCAAGGACGTTCCAGGGGAAGACAAAGCTCGGTTATAATAGAGTTCTGTGGTGTTGTGGTTTCACTGTTCTTTAATCGTCCTGCGTTGACAATACCTGTTGGCGGTCATGCGGCCTCAGTAGGTAGCAAGGCTGCCGCTCATCGCGCACCGCGGTGGCCTCAGCTATTTCCTCGCAGGTAGCCTCACCAAGAAGAACTCAAGCATCTTCCACCTCTCTCGCAGGTGTCATCAGATTCTGAAGCTATGATGCATGCGCAAAAACGTAGTACCCTTATAGGGTTCTACCCCTAACCTGTGGATTCCAACAAACTCGATAAAGCTGCAATCTTGTAAGAGGCTTGAAACTCACAATTTAACTAACCTTAGTGGTCTTTTATCTAGTGCATTCCGGAGTATTTACAAGGCATGACGTGACTATGCACTTACCAGTGTCCATTGTACCTTACGCCAGCGCTCACTTTTACAGCAGTAATGACGCAACTGAGGCAATGCCGACATTCATGACTCATTCCAAATTTTCCACTTTCATGTTTCTCAGCATCATTACTCTCATGCAGTGCAGAGCCACAACGCAAACAATCCCAAACATATCCGAGCTCCCTTGCCTCGATTCAAAATGTCCGACTCACCAGACGGTCCCTCCATAAGGGAAGAAGGGCGCTCGCAATGTTCTCAGGACGAAGAAAACTCGCTGCCGTCCCATACATGTACCGTATTTTACCTTCCGGAGATCCTGGAGATGATCCTGCTAGACCTGGATATGCTCACATTGCTGATTTCACGTCGCGTCTGCCACACGTGGAACGAAATGATCAAGTCCTCGCGCAGAATTCAACAGGCGTTATTCTATATCCCAATCGAGAGCAAGCCACCAGACCAGCAAGCTATGAAGAACCCGCTCGTGGTTGACAAAATATGGTTCGACTTTCTCAGAACAGAACTTGTCTCGCGGTTCAGAGTCTTCGTTCCTCTCGGCGGGGGATATCGCCGGATTCCCCGCATCGCGTCCGAAAAAAGGGAGAAGGCGTATATGCGTCCCGAGGCGAGTTGGAGAGGGATGCTTCTCCAACAGCCTCCAACGGATGTTGTTCGTTTCTGGAACCCTAAAAGCCCCAACATTCCCATTGGGTGGTTTGCTGATATGGCCGACACCCACGCCAAATGGATGCCAAATAAAGATCACATTCGTATGGAGAACGTGGCATATTGGATAGACACTGGGGCGTTTTCACCGGGACCTCTCCCATTTCTATGCTGGGATGATCCAAGTATCATGAGGAAAGCTGGAGGCCGCCGAAGATTGGCTCGAAATTCCATTCTTTCTGAACACCTACTCCGGTTTGATCTCACTATCAACACCGAATCTTACGGATCAGGAGTATGGTGGGGCCCTGCAAATACTCCAGTAAAGCCTTCGACATTGAAAATCTGGAGTCACAAAGAAGAGGTCCAACTGCTTCAAGGAGAGCCAGCGTAAGTTTTGGAATTTGATACGGTTTATATGCTATCTGTGGTGTTCGCTCCTTCCTATCCTGGGACACTTGAAATTTGATACAGTAAACTTGATATGATGGTTTTCGCCCCTTCCTAAATTACAAAGCTGTAGAAGGTGTAGAGAGTAGAACTCTATAACCTTACCCTAACTACAGCTCTCTAAAACCCTTAGCACGCAATTCTGTTTCGCCTTTTTCGAAATCTAAAAATGGCGTTTGAGAATTCGAGAAACCCCTTGAAGATGTTTTCCGAGTTGGGGAAGGCCCTGAGCGCTCTGAAACCCTCTCACCACCCAAGAGTCCCACTCGCGAATTGGAGGAGCTTGACGCGGCAGCAAGGCGGCATATACTCTTGTCCGAAGCAGCAACTACCAGTATCCCATTCAGCCGTCTTACAATGGCGCAGATGTTTTTATACTTTGGGATTCATGAGAATCCAGAGACGTTCAATTGGCCCTCTCTGGGCAGACAGCGCCCTCCAAATCTGGGTATGGGCCAATCATAAATGGAATCTCTATCCTGTATAGTAGCCAGAAATTCTACTTTAGAAAAAGAAATCGACACCATCAATTACCTCGCCAAAGGAAGCGTCGAGAATGAGGCCAAAGCAAGAGCACGGCTCAATAAGATTCTTCTCGCGCTTGTCAGCGATATTGATCTGAGTGCTCGTCCAGGCATGAATCGAATGGCCCTAGACTTTGAGACTAGGCTCACAATCTTGATCCCAAGCCATCATATTGCAGTAACGGGAAATTCGGACTATTTAATATGGTACCGTGACCATGAGCATCCCCACAACCAGCTGATTATAGTCGAAGCCAAACGGCTGGACAATTTCGCCGATGCGCTTGCCCAGATTCTGGGCTATATGGGTAAGGGCACTATATGATTTATAAGGCGTGTCTAATCATAATCTAGGGTCCGTCCAGCTGTCGAGGAAATTTGCCGGGAAGGAAAGGGTTACTTGCTACGGAGTCCTTACCAACTGTGAAAAATTTTGTTTTGTTGTGCTGGATGAAAGGAGTCAGATCCGAACCCTCTCCCGTTGCGCTGACAGATTGGGCTTCCGAATTAATAAATCCTAGTACTCAGTTATTACATACAAGTGGGAGGCGGGCCAAAGAGCCCAGATCTGGGATACCTTCTGGTGGATGGCGGAGTCAGCCAGCTTTCAATCTCGCGAAACGTCGGAGGTGAGTGGCTGATACTGGCCAACGACCTCTCTAAAGGTCGGGCGTAGCCCCGGGGTGCATTGCACAGCGCACCCTGGTTGGCCAGTATCAGCCCTCACGGTAACCTCGGTCGTCTGTCTGTCTGGCGAATTTCTGAGTCGTTGTTTGTTATTTGTCATGAATATTCTTCTGCGCGCTGTGCTATTGTCGTGGTTTGTTGTTTTTACTATGCTGCATTGACAATACCAACTGGACATCCCGATTCCGGCAAGTGATTCCGGTGTTATCTTGGGCCTATCGGCTTGTAACTATACAGTAAATAGTTAGCTCCTGTCGCTATCTATGTAAATACCTCGAACGTAAACCGATTCTCCTGGCAATCTCAACTCACTTTTCAACTGTTCAACAACCCCCTCATCCACCAAAAATGCAGAAAGTGGGCATTATTGGCTCGGGCATCATCGGCCTTCTGTCGGCTCTGACCCTCACCGATGCCGGCTACAAAGTGACCATCGTGGCCCGCGATCTACCGGGCGATGAAACTCAAGATTGGGCCAGTCGGCCTTAGCACATCGGGATCCAACCAGCGGTGTTCAAGTAAGTCGGCCACTCACTCGAAGTGCACATCCTGCTCGTGCCGTGACCTCCCCGCTAACCCGTCCCCTGTAACATTTCCAGGTCATCAAGGCCACGGAACACTACGACGACCGCGAAGACGATTCCAGCATCTGGTACAAGGCGATCGTGCCGCGCTACCGATGGATCCCGAAAGAAAAGCTGCCCGATGGAGTGAAGCTCGGGTTTACATATACCTCCATGACAATCAATCCCACATACCTCCTCCCATGGATTCAAAAACAGCTGCAGGCTCGTGGGGTGACCTTCATCCGGAAAACGCTGAGCTCGATCGCAGAAGCCAAGAAGATCACCGGAGCGAAGATCATCGTCCACGCCTCCGGGCTAGGTGCATACACTCTCGCCGGCGACAAGAACGTGGACGCGATTCGCAAACAGACCATGTTCGTCAAGACAGACTTCGTCGAAGAGTTGATGATGCATCAGGGCTCGCACTACACCTACGTTATCCCGCGGATGTTCACAAACGGTGCCATTATTGGAGGCGTGGGCCATCCCGGGAATCTGGAGCGTAACGTTGATAGAGATCTACGTGCGGATATCCTCCAGCGGGTGAATACGATGACGAATGGCGGTCTTGCGGCGGTCGATCTGGAGAAGGATGTTCAGAAGGATATCGTCGCGTTTCGGCCGGGGAGGAAAGGAGGATGTCGACTCGAAGCCGAGGGGGATGTCGTGCATGCCTACGGATTTGCTGGCCTGGGGTATATTTTCAGCTAGGGCGTGGCGATGAAGGTGCGGGAGCTGGTTGACTCGATTGTGAGGCAAGATGAGGCTCCAAGGAGTCACTTGTGATATGTATTTGTGGGCATAATATACCGGACTGGGTAAAGGCAAGCATCCATGAGTGAGTTGGATACGTTAAATGGGCCATGTTATGCATAATGGTCACGGGAAGGAGAAACCACGCATAGCTCTCGATAAGCCCAATAAGTCCATATCTAGAACATCGCTCTCGCGTTATCAGAAGATGATTGAGCACATCAATGTGCAGCAGGGGAGCACTTGCCTATTAGGCTTTCTGCCTAGGTAGATATCCCGCCAGATCTACCGATATCGACATGACTGTACGATTTGACCTGCAATCAAGACTTTGCCTCTTGATGACCTCCAGCGTGAGAAACATGCTGGGAGTGATATGCACCCGATAAGAAACTGATTCGAGAATGGACATGTCACTGGCTCTTCGAGCCGCAGCAAGGTGATCTCCCAACCCCACCCTCGGCGTAACGGTGCAATGAGGACGTGCAGCACTTATCATGTTACTTTTCTCCGGAAGGAGTTTCCATATTCTCTACTTTATCTGCTTCCCCGCATCCCCATATCTTACAGGTGGGCCACACTAAGCGCAATTAAGCAATAACCGGGGATGCGTCAAGTCTAAATAATCAGTGTACTCGTAGGGATATTGGGATGTCACTTGTCCCGAATTCATCTCTAAGTCTTCTACATCCTCTATCAACGCTATGTCTGCCATGAAGAAACAAGAAAACCCTGACCCTGACCGGGACAGCATTGCCACTGTGCACTCACAGATCGATGAGACATCCAGCGAGCCGATTCAAGAGGATGCTGTATTCGGTGAGATTCGTGAAGGCGATACCAACTATCGTAATGTGAGCTCTCTAGGGGTTACTGCATGAACCATCACATCAAGCTGACCAGGCCTAGGTGAGCTGGCTGGGAACCACAGCTCTTATGATCAAAACTCAAATCGGCCTGGGCGTTCTCTCGATGCCAAAAGTCTTCGACATTCTTGGAATCGTGCCCGGAATAATCCTTCTTCTCACAATCGCCGGGATGACGTCCTGGTCGAACTGGATGGTGGGTGTCTTCAAACTACGCCACCCCAGTGTCTATGGAATCGACGACGTGGGGAAAATGCTGTCTGGACGCTTTGGTTATGAGTTACTCGGTGCAGCATACACCTTGTGTGAGAGCTCGTCCTTCAAAATGATTTTGACCGGGGCTCTAACCTCTTAGTAGACTGGATCTTTGTTGGTGGTTCGGCTCTGCTGAGCATGTCAATTTCCTTGAACGCGCTCTCCGACCACGGAGCTTGCACTGCAGTCTTTGTGGCTGTCGCTGCCGTTATTGGGTTGCTCTTCTCCAGCATCCAAACTCTTGGTCGTATCAGCTGGCTGGCCTGGGTAGGTGCTGCATGCATCATTACTGCAGGTATGTTGAGCCGAGTCCCTCCATATATTCACGTGGAATTAAACAATTGCCAGTCTTTATCCTCACGATCGCTGTTGGAATTCAAGGCCATGCTCCGATGACAGACGGTGTGATCCCAGAGCCAGACTACAAGCTCTTTGGCAATCCGACCTTCGTCGAGGCCATGACTGCTCTCTCCACCATCTCATTGACTTACGCGGGGACCCCAGCATTCTTCAACATTGTCTCGGAGATGCGTGACCCGCGACACTTCACTCGAGCCCTCACCATCTGTCAAGTCACTGTCACGGTCATTTACATTGTAGTTGGAACGGTCGTGTACTATTACTGCGGATCCCACGTTGCATCGCCCGCTCTCGGCTCTGCAGGAATCCTGATCAAGAAGATTAGCTACGGGTTTGCTCTTCCGGGGCTGGCTGTCTCCGCCACTCTGATGCTTCATGTGAGTGCTCGCCGTGCTGATTTCGATCCTTTTACCGTGCCTCGCCCTCAACTAACATTACACAAGTTACCCGCCAAACACATCTTTATCCGCATCCTTCGAGGCACCAGACACCTGACCGGTCAGACTCGGACGCACTGGATCGTCTGGCTTGGGTCTACCTTCACCGTAACCTCGGTCGCATATATCGTCGCAAGCAGCATCCCCGTGTTCAGCGACCTGGTATCACTTGTGGGAGCTCTTCTGGCAACATCTTTATGCTTCCAACCGATGGGATGTATGTGGCTGTACGATAACTGGGGACCGGGCCGGCAGAAGAAGTCTCTGAGGTGGTGCTTGATGGTTGCCTGGTGTATCTTGGTCATCCTGACCGGCTTCTTCTTGACGATTGGGGGCACCTATAGCTCTATAGTGAGCATCATCTCGTCTTACGAGAGATCCGGGGTTTCGTCGGCCTGGTCCTGCGCCAATAATGACAATTAGGGAGTTTTGGCCATTCCTGAATGTGCAAGTGTGTATATAAAGGTGAAACGGCAAGGCAGTGATTGTTTCTTGTACCTAGCTTCAGCGAGATAATCGAGTGACGTTTCTGAATATCGTTGTCAATACACTTAAAACTTTGAAGTCGAAATCCGAGTGTTGGAGCTATTGTCCCCAAAATCAGTAAATGTCTTCCTCATCGCATCAAACTTATAGTTCCGGACAAAAGCTCTTCTGCGGGCTTTTGCTCGCAGAAAATGGGTTGCTTTCATAATCTGTTAGAGCCCTCACTTGCAGGCATCAACACACTCTTTGCGATCGGAGGCTCCGGTCGCACTCCTACCCAGTACTGTGCACATATGACGTCGAGACCCGCTTCACGATAAACCCTGTCTAGGTATAAGTATGACAGTCCTGAGGGAGTAGTTCACATTTTCGGAAAGACATCCTGATCAGATGTCTGTGTTCAGATCTACCCCCAATTTTCAGGGCTGACCCGATGGCCGCCAACTTGCCGAATTCGGAGTTCCGCGGAACCACCTGCCAATTCAGGCGATCAGCTGGAGGGGCAGCTCAGAAACATCCTCTATCAACGAATTTGTCGCCAGAAGCGCTAGGTATTTAAGTGATAGCCCGTTCGAGCTTTTGTTCAGTGTTATCTCAGTCAATAGCTATTAGTCTAAATCCTTGAGTGTGCTCAGTCTTCTCTCCTCCAAACCCGAATCCCTAATCATCAATCTGGATCAAAAGCATCCATCCGACATCACCACACCCAACACAATGGCCGACCTCCACGGAATCATGGTGGCGCTGATCACCCCCTTCACCGACGACCAGACGGCCATCGACGCCCCGCGCCTGCAAGCCCTGATCGACCGCCTCATCAAAGCCGGCGTGCACGGCCTCGTCCCCGGCGGCAGCACCGGCGAATTCACGGCTATGACCATCCCCGAACGCAAGCAACTGACCGAGCTCGTCGTCAAATACACCGACGGCCGCGTGCCCGTCATCGCAGGCACGGGGGGCCTCACCACAAGGGAGACGCTCGAGCTCTCGATCCACGCCGCCCAGGCCGGCGCCTCAGCACTAATGGTCGTCCCCCCCTTCTACGACGCAGTCAGCCTAACCGAGCTCAAAACCCTGATGACTGAGATCACGCAAGCAACGCAGCTACCCATCGTCTACTACAACATCCCTTCCGCCACCGGCCTGAAACTGACGCCCACCGAGCTGGCCAGTCTGTCGGAGGTGGGCGTACGCTACCTGAAGGACACGTCGGGCGACGCACCCGCCCTCACGGAGATGCTGTTTGGGTTGTCGGATAAGATCACCGCGTTCAACGGCTGGGACACGCTGACATTCTACGGGCTGGCGGCGGGCGCGCGCGGCGGGGTCTGGGGCGCGGCCAACATCATCCCCGAGCTGGCGGTCGAGCTGTGGGAGGCGGTCGCCGTGCGCGGGGATCTGGCCAAGGGCCGCGAGCTGTGGGCCAAGGCCTGGCCGGTCTGCAACTTCCTCGAGTCGCATAACTATGCCGCTGCCGTGAAGACGGGGCTCGAGTTGACGGGCACCCCCACCGGGGGCGTGCGCAAGCCGTTTCACATGCTGGGGACGGAGGCGCAGGAAGAGTTCAAGGTGTTGATTCAGGGTGCGGGGGTTAAGACTGTTTAGCTTTCTGTATTCAAGATGAATTTAGCGGGTCTTACGCAGACGTCAATCAGATGTTCTTGCTTTGATGCTCTTAATGCTTGGTTGTAGCAGGTACAGTACACTGGTAAGCTCAAAGTCTGGATGGGGCTGAAGGGGGGTTGCATTTCGTCATTTTCAGCAGTCCTCTTCAAGTGAGCGATAGCTATTTTGTCTCATGACCAAAGTGGACTGCGGAGACGGGGATTCTATCGGACGAGGTGGTCTGCGACTGAGGGTCGCTCCTTCCTTAATTCGGGATAAATGCGACACACAGTGTGATTGCCATGGAACAGAAGACGAGGAAGTTCAACTGCGAAAAGTTTCCACGGCTTGCGCAATGATCTTGTGCACCGCATAAATCTCACACAACAGGTGGATCTCGATCGCGTAGCACTGCTGCCTGAAGGACCCGTTGGTGAAAGGCAGTACACTGCAAGATCAGCTGGGAAAGACAGCTGATAAGAGACTCAGAAAGTCGTACAAATCAGGGTGTATGACAAATATGAGTCTATCCGCATGCCTCGTAGGGCTGGATTTGTCCTATAGCTAGGCCAATTGAATACTTGATCTCTTATCGATCTCTTATCGAGTGAAGCGAAGATGGGGCTCAACCAACAGCGGGACCAAATCCGCAGATCATTTGTAATGACCTTATCATAAATCAGCGTCAGCAGACAAAACCCGGATCGTAGCGGCAACGCTAGAAAGAATGTACAGTACAGACGCAGCTAAAAATACCTTGGAGCCTCGATCTTGCCGTCCTTGCCGTGATAACCGGTGCCCTAGTCAGGTACCCCGGTCAATATTCCCAGTCCAGACATTCAGTGATAGGCCCGAAATAGCATTATAACGACTTGAAATTCACGGAGTTGTAGTAAGGAGAGGAAACTAGGACCCCAAAAAGCCGATGGGAGAGAAGATACTCAAGTATGCCATTCAGCAAGGAGAGATTGCGCGACCGCCACAGGTCCTGGCGCATTGACCCGATCTCCACCCCGGTGGCCGCTTGCTTACTTGGATAGTGACCCGCCTGGCCTGTTCTTTTCCATCCTTGTTCTGGGCCTCGGCATTGCCCCATTCGAGAAGAGGGGTTGTCCTTTCACTGATTGGGTGATTTCCAAGGGCTGGGATGTGCAAATGGTGTTTGCTTTTCGGGTTCCGTGCTCTCGGGAAGGAGGGGACGGATTAAGTCAGTGGCGCATGAGTAACGAGACTTGCGGGCTGTCTCTTGTTTGCTTGGAGGTGTAGTGGAGGATACAGCCTGCATCCTTGAGCTTGACACGTACGCATGCCAGGATCATCCGCTGTCGACTGGATATGGAATCTTGGTAGTGATATGATGACGGCAGCGAGGCACCGTGTCTATTCGAGGGTTGGGAAAATGCGGAAGGCGCTCCGCAGTTGGCATGCACCTCTTCATAGTGATGGAATTCATGGAGCCTTGTATATAGGGAGGAACTCGAAGAGGGTTGTGCTGAGTAAGACGACTAGGTTGCAGAGGCAATGAACATAAGCATGGGTCTCAATTCTAACTATTATCAGACGGAAGTGGTATGACAGAGGGAAATCCTTTTGGTAAATGGAACCAGATGCTTTAAGGGTTCTCAGTGACGATTCATTTCATGAAGAACCTTGAAATATGTATTGTGCGGGATGGAGCGACCCTGGATGTAGGGCAGGTTTCCTGATCCCAGATGAGAAAGTAGGACAGGAAAAGCATGTCAATAAGCGTATAGACTTTGTACAGCAGAGAAGGTCAGCATAATAGTGACGGTACAGAATATACCATTGGGTAGAAGTCATTCTCCTACTTCTTCGGGTCCTGGTTTTCTGATTAGCGACGCATCAACCTGGCCTGGTCAGATTGAAAATGTATTTAACCATGATAGGAAGTCAATGCAGTGGCATAGTCGCAGGTATCAGACTAGCACCATATACTGCCGCGAGGCGCAATCTTGCTCAGAACATACCTGCCTTTTTTTCCCTCTCCATCATAGGGAGGTATTGCCTTCCATGGTCAGATTACTTGCAAGTCTCATTGCGATAATAAAGAAATTTGGTTAAGAGATGTCCAATAATAGATTTTTGAAATCCTGTACCTCAGAATGTTCTTCATAATGTAGCCAATGTATTAGGCCCACGATAAATTTGTGAAATGGCTAACGATCATCTGGCAACGGAGGGTAGTAGTGTGCACAGTGGCAGGCGTGTTGTCTTCCCAGAGCTAACTTCCATTCAAATCGCCCCCAAATAATTCTCTGCTCAGCACACGGAAAGTTCTTGCTTGAGCCTGACTCCTTGCATAACCAGGCTGAAGGATTTAGAAATCCCGCGTGCAGGGGTAATTGGGTCATGATGAAAGTGAAAAGCAGGTTTACCTGGTTGTCAAGGAGGTAGACGCGGGAAGGAGTGGAGCGGATTGGCTCCCAAGGTTGCCGCTCTGGTTAGCCCGATTGCGAATACCTCATCTCTTCTCATGTCGTTTCGTCCCTTCGTGGTTTGTGAATATACACCGCTATTTGACACTGGTGAAGCGGAAGCGGAAGGGAGAGACGCAAGGGGGGGTCAGCTGGAAAGTATGCGGAAAAGGCGGATGAGATGAGGGGTCGTGAGGAGAAGGAGAAGTATGAGGACAGAATGGATGACAGCTTGTTCAATGATGACAGTGTCCGCTAGAGAGTAAGATGACGGGCTTTCGAAGTGGATTCTTGATCTGGAAGAGAGTACATACTAGGTCCGTGCCACTCGTCGGAATTAGGGCTCGGTGATGCGCGGAGATGACTGCTATTCCTGGACCGGGCTTGTGCATGGCGTCGCTGAAGGGCGTCGCAGTGGATGGTTAGACATCCCGGGAACGAGTATTTCCGTCCAGTGTTTTTGACTCATTCAGCCAACAGTGGCAGCGATATTAAAAGCATCTGATATCATGCGGGGGAAAGCAACCAGCATTCCTCCTGGTTGATCCGGGGGCCGCGACTAAGATGCCGAGCTCCCGGATTGGAGAACCCAACAGCCACGACTGGGTCTGGCTAGCGGCCTTAAGCCATTTTTGTCGCGGCTCCATGCAGCTGCATAATTGGGACTGGATCATCTGCGCCGGGAAAATCAAGCATTGGACAAGAATTCCCCGCACGCGGGAGGGGGAGATGTGCAGTATTGTATGTACATACACACCTCGCTTCCGTTAGTGGGCTGGCTATGGTGTCCGTCAGAGGCTTACAATCCTGACTACGCGGCATCCAATAAGCTCCACTACAGATCGCTATACTCGCTTACTGCACATCGTACGTGTGCCGCAGATTTACAATAGATGTGGACAAACCGTGCTTGCGTAGTAATTTCGCCCAGCAAGGTCCCCCCGGCTCCACCATTGTGTCGCAGAAGTCAACTCCCAGACAGCTAGCCCTTATGAGCCCCTCCCTACCTACATCTCCTGCCTAGCTCACCTACGGACCGACCATAAAAGAAACACCGTCTCTGAGGACTCCTAGTTACCAGTATCTCCACTCGGTAAGCAGCTGTGCGCCCAGCCAGCGAGCTGCGCAATGGCTGCAGCCCTAGCCATTCCCGCCATGTCTCCGCTTCGTGAGGGGTAAACAAAAGGTTGAGCAGCAAACATTCATGATCCAACGTCATCTCAACCAGCTACAGCGTGAGGGGAAGGCTTGCCGCGACCTTTTGGTTCCAACAATTGACCCCAAAATTGAGCCAGGGGTTTAAATAAGAAGCTGCAGGACGCATTGCAGAGCTCCTTTCTTTTCGTCCAAGCAACCATCCTGATCTTCTTAATTTCCTCTTCTCAAGCTTCTCACGCGCAGAGACACGATGAAGTCTACATTGTTACTTTCCCTCCCTCTCGCGACGCTGTTCGCCTCGCGAATTCAAGGCGCCCCGACGAGCAACCCCCCACTGCGAGGATCGGAAGATCTAATTGGGTATTCCTCGTCGAACACGCTTTCCGATCAGACAACGGAAGACATCACGTATACGCCGGTGGCTGGTCAAACGGATGACGCCGATCTCGGCGTGTACCTTGATTTCGAGGATTCGGATAGCCCGCAACCGATCCGAGGGGATAAGGGCGCGACGGATCCAGGTCCAAGTAAGATTTTCTCGTTTGATAAGGATGAGAAACAGAATTTTTTATGTAATGTCACACTTATGCAGGAAACACCTACTACGATCGCATCAACAGTGACAAATTGGCGCCCCCTGGCACGGATGAAGGGCAAACAATCAATGCGCAATGGCCCATGGGTGAGTGTTCTTGTTCGTCTGGTTAAAGTTCGCCACTGACGGGTTAAACAGGACTCAGTCACAATCGGTAAGTCGGCTCGTTGCAAGTACCGAAGCAATGCTGATTAGATAGGCTTGGAATGAATGAATCCGGATGGGCGCGACAGGAGAATACCGTGGTGATGCCAGGAGCCACAAAAATGGCCGGGGTGGATATGCGCTTGGAGGCTGGGGCGTATCGTGAACTGCACTGGCATGTTGCAGGCGAGTGGTCATTAGTTTTGAACGGATCATGTCGGATTGAGGTGAGCTTTGTTTGTGAAAATCGCTTGGATTTTCAAAAGATACCCTCACTAACATTGCACAGGCTGTGAACGAAAATGGCCAGACGTTTGTCGATGACGTAACAGCCGGCGATGTCTGGTTTTTCCCTCCGTACGTGCCTATTTTTGCGACATGAGCTTGATTATTTGGTCTTCCAATCAACCACTGACCTGAAATGTGCAATTAGTGGAATCCCGCACTCGATCCAAGCCCTGGACTCCGGGGTAGAGTTTCTACTGGTCTTTGATGACGGTGCCTTCTCCGAGGACAACACATTCCTCGCCACTGAAGTGTTCGCCCACCAACCTGTAGGCTTGACTCAATTTCCCGGCTATTGCTCACAGCCTCTAATGCTAATATACTGGTCGACAGAAATCCGTCCTGGCCAAAAACTTTGACCTCCCCGTTGCCGCCTTCGACGATATCCCCGAGGACGAACTGTACATCTTCCCCGGCACGCCCGCGCCAGCCAACATCAGCGAGCAGAATGTGACCGGCACCGCGGGCGTTGTCCCCCAGAGTCAAAGCTACTCCTACCATTTCTCCGAGCAGCCCGCCCACGAGGTGGAAGGCGGATCCGTCAAGATCGTCGATCCGCTGACCTTCCCCGTCGCCGACAACTTCGCCGCTGCCGTGGTCACCGTGCATCCGGGCGGTATGCGCGAGATCCACTGGCATCCGACCAGCGACGAGTGGACATTTTTCATCCAGGGCCAGGGTCGCGCGACTCTGTTCACTGCGCCCAGCACCGCCACTACTTTTGACTTCCGCGCTGGAGACGTGGGGTATTTCCCTCAGTCTAACAGCCATTATATCGAGAACACCGGCGATGAGGATTTGGTCTTTGTCGAGGTGTTGCAAGCGGATCAGTTCTCTGGTAAGCCCTTTGTTTTCTTCCGCTCGTCATATTAACTCTCGCAATTCTTCGCTAACCAGAAACCAGATGTGTCGCTCGGCCAATGGATCGGATCCACCCCCAAGCAGATCGTGGCGGACACGTTGCAATTGCCACAGAGTGCTTTGGATCGGCTGAAGACGGAGAAGATGTATGTGGTTGCTGGTTCGAATGAAACGGATGAGTCGGCGCAGTAGGTGGATTTATTCATAGCATGTGCTGTACATGACTGTTCAGTCGGGACAGATGGCTCTCAAATAAGAATTTATAGAATCTAAGGGTATATTCAGTGGAAGGACTTCTTTCCGATTTAGTCTCATGGTCGCAGGTAGATTGGTAGGGCCAAACTCTCGCGTAGGTTCCGAGCAACTTGCTTGATGCAAAGGCCGATGTTCTCAGCCCTACGCGCTCAAGCTCTGACAGTCCTGGAAATGAACTCTTTCACAGAGCGATTTATTCTGTCTCTGGCTTCTGTGGGCTCTATTTCAACTTCACGAGTATACTGTCACCTCAGATTGCAGAACCACAAGATCTTATACGCGTTGGCAACTTGAGTCCTGTGTCCAACAACATCTCCTAGGACGCATGAGCCTGGTTGTGATCACGTGGTTTGATGTTGCTGAGCGAGCCTGGCCAGAGTGGTTATCATTGAAGTGTGAGTATTTCCACTATCACTGTAGCCTAATGGAGGTAAGCAGCCTTTCATGAATCCAATATACCTGCTTTTGGTATAGCGCGAGAGCAAAAGAAATCTTGCTAATATTAATAACTTCTGTGGCTCGTTGTGTATACCTTTCGCATCTCGCTTGTGTCTTTTACAACTTTCCGTTTCTCTTAACTCTCTCCCTGTCACCATCTCTCCTTTTTACCACGCTCGTTATCGTTTCCTTTGTCTGAAATTCTGCTAGCCTTTCTTGTCTTCCTTTCTTGTATTCTGATCGTTTCGTTGCCAACATCAAGTTTGTTTCATTTATACCATGATGATCCTTATCCTCCTCCTGTGTCTTCTAGCGAGTCACGCGGTCTCATTGACGTTATCAGATTCAGTTTACAATGTCACTGTTCATGAACACGATCGCCCTACCATCTCACCTCACGATTTCACTTGGGTTAAGAAGTGGGCAGCGGTCGGAGACAGCTATACTGCTGGGATTGGTAGTGGCAGACTCTGGACTGAGCGTGCCGATGACCGCAAATGTTCTCGCTACGATCAGTCCTACCCGGGTCAGCTCAAGCACGTCTTTGGCCCTCAGGTGAAGCTTTTTGAGTACAAGGCCTGCAGTGGAGCTCGAACGGGGCAGATCTTCGAGCAGGCCAGGAGTCTTTCCACCGGCCACGACGTGGTGGTCATCAGCGCTGGAGGGAATGATCTATGCTTGGTATGATTTTGCCTGCTGTACCTCGCTCTTTTTACCAAGGCAGGCAGAAGCTAACATCTGGAGTAGGCCGATATCATCAAGACCTGCATTTTCCTACCTGTTCAGGGCGAAGACAAATGCCAGGAGGTCCTGGACCTGGCGCAGCACAACATTGACACCATCCTGAAGCCCAACATCCGTGAGATTATCGATATACTGAGGTACAAGCTCAGCTACAACGGAATGATTGTCTGGGTGCTGTACGGCCAATTCTTCAACCTCGAGAGTGAGGAGTGCGCCACACACCAGGATTGGTCTTTCCCCCGTCTGGGGGTGGTCAGTGGGCTGCCTCTGACGATTGAGCGTCGGCGCAAGTTCAACCAGCTCGTCATCAACATCAACAAGGCAATCCGGGAGACGATTCTTGGCGTCCGTGGGCATGTGTACCAGAATCCCTACATCCGGATCGCTGATTGGGACGCTTTTGTGGGGTACGGCATGAGAGGACAGTTCTGTGTCCCTGGCACGACGGGCGAGTACCCCGACCCCAGACAGCCATACTTGCATTTCTTCAAACCAGACACCGCAGTTGATGGACATCAGGAGCTGCGCAAGAGAGAAGTGGAAGCTATAGTGAATCTGCATTTCGATGACACCCCCAGTCTGCTGGCCGGCGAACTGCGCCCCATGCTGGGAATCAACACCACTAACACCACCACCAACCTGACCGATCTTGCCCGCGTCGAAGCCGAGCTGATCGAGCGTAGCCTGCTCCTTAAACCCCGCGACCCGTCTCCCCCCAACTGCCCGGCCGACGTCGGCTCCATCAATGTCGGCCTCCCCGATGGCTGGGGCAAATTCTTCCACCCGAACGAATTCGGTCATAAGACCATCGCCTCGTTTGTGCTCAGCGAGATCGTTGCGCAGCGCGCCGTGATCATGCAGGCCGCGAACCCGATGTGCCAGACCATGGACAACATCTTCAAATGCTGGCAGCCGGATGGCCGCAAGGACTATGCCTCTCCCGACCTAATGAATGCCAACTACAAGACCTTCTGCACGGAGTTCCAGCCGCCCACCAGCTCGCACGAGCGCGAGTGGAGCTCGGAGCGCTGGTTCGATGAGCAGACGCCCGACACACACTGGTTCCGCCTGACCCTGCGCAACGGCGCCAAATTCGACGTGCACCAGTGCCTCGAGAGCTTCGATCGCGTCATCAACTCGTGCGACGGCAACGACCCGGAGCACAACCCCCTAAACTGGAAGTTCGGCGGCCGCTGGGTGCGCGGCAACTACATCTACGAGGTCAACGTGATGAACTCATTCAAGCGGCCCTGGTCCGTCATCCGCGAGGTCGACGGCAGCTGCCACAGCAAGTACCGCGGGCTCTGGGACTCGTACTGGATCCGGGGCCGCGGCTGGTCCACGGGCGACTTTGGTCAACAATCGTTGCTTCCTAACGCCAAGTCTTGTGTCGGGGGCGGGGTCACGGCCTGGGACTTTAAGTATCTCAATGGCGCAGAGGAGAAGGATGGCATGGAGTGGGAGGTCTTCTTCCGCACCCCGATTTGGTGCAATCCCAGGTGCTTTGGCAATAATGCTGTGCAGCGCGCATCCGGGGGGTTCACTCATGGGTGTTAGGTTGAGTACTTTGTAAGGCATGCATTGCAGGTACGGTACGAGCATGTGTATGTGCGTTTGCATGCGCTATCTGCTTCACAATGTTGATCTACCTTTTCGCCCTTGGACTGTTTCCCACTGTTGAGATAAGTTGGAAGATACTGAGTTAACTAAATTGTATTTCTCATCTCAAACAAACTAGCAAACAGAACATCGCATATTTTCACACTTGAATCAGGGTAATCCCTGAGCAAACTTCTTCCAGATTCCAATAGATCAACCAAAGTAGAATCCCCAACCATGAAAGAATCCTCACCCCATAAGCGCCTGCTGCTGATCGTGATGCTTCTTCTTCCACCCTAACACATCATCCACATCCTCAGTGCCCCACTCCGGAATCAACAACGAATAAATCTCCCCTATATCCCAGACCTGGGCCTTCCTTTTCCCCATCGCCGACCCCAACGCCTCGATCAGCATCCCATCCGCATCAAGATCCACCGCCCACACCATCGTGCCCCCCAGACACCGGCGATTCGCCAGCTCCAGCTTGAGCTTCAGCGTCTCCGTGTCGTCATAACTCAACCACTGAACTTTATCCCACGTGAGCACCTTGACGGCATCCTCCTTGTACAATGTAACATGAGTCCCTGTAGCGTTGGCGTTGAGTACCTTCTGGATCTCCGTGTTGGACAGCACGCCGGTGGTGGTCGTGCACTCGCCGGGGCGGCCGCCGGTTGTGAACTGACAGCCTGGCGCCATGCATTGTGGGTCTTTCATCGTGAAGCTGCGGCCATAGAAGCCCAGACCCAGATTGACTCGGGCGGGGTTGATGTTGTTGCGCCAGAGGAGCTCGAGGGCACGGTTGATTTCCGTGAGGTTGGTGTGCGCGTAGGCTTTGTAGGGGTCGTCGTGGTTGGTTCTGTCCCAGGTTCCGTCTTAAGACATGGACATGGTTAGTATGGTTGTTAGGAGGAAGTGGAGCAAGAGAGAATAGGAACAAGCTTACGTATGTCATAGGTCATCATGTTGAAGAAATCGACGTGGGCCTCGAGATTGATGATGTCGAAGCCTCGGAGGTACCAGTAGGATGCGGGCTATGGATTTCGCGAGGTATTAGTTTCGGGTGTTTCGACATATAATCTCCGGAAATAAAGATCACAAGATCGAAGCAACGCACCAGAGTCATTGAGATACCGTATCTTCGCCCCGACTGGCTCAGATGCTCCCGGAGTCGCTTCAGCAACGTCACGAAATTGGCAAAGTCTGCTGGTCGCCCGCCATGGTCCTCTGACACCGGATACTCCCAGTCCAAATCCACTCCATCAAAGTCGTTGGTCTTCATGAAGCTGAGGAGCGACTCGAAGAATGCGTCTTGGGCGGCTTGTGAGGCCGCCAGGTCAGAGAAGGTAAATTGAGTCGGACCGGGGTCGTTCATGGCCCAGCCTCCGATGGCGATCCACACCTGCAGGTTCGGTTGCTTGCGCTTCAGGCGTGTCACTGCCCTATACAGTGATGCTGTGTTGTTGTCCATCGGGGCGATGTGGAAGGTATGGGGATCAATGTACGCGAAGGCAAAGTTGAGATGGGTGTAGTAGCCGAGAGGGATCTGTTCTGGCGTCATTTCTTTATTGATTCGGGTTAGCAATGATGTTCAGAACTCAAGAGCAAAGAAGAAAAAGACTTTAGGTCACTGACTTCCGCATGCATGCCCCAGGTTCCAGCCTTCGTAGTATCCGATAGTCCGTCCTTGGGCACTCTTTCCATTGCACTCAGGCGAGAGCACCTTGACGTCCCCACAGAAACTGGATGTGGTTCCTAATGATAGTACAACAAGTTATAAGATCGTAGTCTCGCCTGAGCTGTTAGTACAATCACAAAGGTAGACTTACCACAGAATCCGAACTTGCTGCAGCAGACATTGAGAGGGCAGTGTGAGGCAACCGACCATTCGCGTCCCCAGCCTGGGTCACATTCGCTCTTGCGGTTACAGTCTGCACTGCATGCTTTTCCACAGAAGTCTAAGCCATAGCCACAGTTGCCAGTGTCAGTAGTTTTGTCTCTGGGTGCCTCCAAGTTAGCCAGGAACCGTTAAGTTCGGAACCTGTTTAGCTTACAAAGGACCGCAGCATCCGATCTTGCACCTCTTGGTCTTCGAACAGGTATACTCATCGTCAGCACCAACAGGAGCTCGAGGAAGAAACTCTCCATGGTTGCTTGAATATGCTGTCACTGTTTCAAACTGCCACACAAGCAGTGCAAGCAGGAATAGGATGACTTTGTGGGTAGTCATGATGGCTGGTAGTGACGTAGGTGGAGGTTATAAAGAACGATGGAGAAGAGAGGTTGTTCTATATTGCGAGGGTGGGAGATGATCAAATCATATAGAGTAATTTATCTTAAGAGTTACTGATATTCACACATTCACTCAGTGCCTAGCCATATGAGAAAAATTACCTCTTGCTTCTCTGACATGATATGATGACCTCTCCGATTCTCTTCTACCTTCCTTCATCTTCTTTTTTATCTTTGTCTTCTTCATCACCTTCAGCTTCTCTCAACCCATGTATCGTCACAGTCCCCGTCACCATCTGTGACAACCAATGTCCAGACCAAGTGAGTTATCTTCTGTAAGAAGTCTTGCTAGTGCTGACATCTTAGCCTTAGTCTCCAGTGATCACCATGATCCTTTTCTCTGTCTCCTGGAACAGACTGCTGTTGCTACTGTTGGCCTTTGTTTCCCTGGGCTCTCGGGTTCACACATGGGCAGAAATGAGTCCCTGGGCCAATGTCAACCGGCTCTGGCCCAACGGGGTCGTTTCCATCTGCTATGAGTCTCCAGCAGCCGAACAAAAATACAAACCACTGCTCCGTACAGCCATGCGACTATGGTACGCTGCGGGCCTGCCCGAAACCTTCAAACTACACCCTACATCCGCAGTTATCTGCCAAAACGCTATCTTCGACGTCCTCACGGTCCATGACACTCCTAACCTGTTTGTCACCAGCGTTGGCATGCCCCCGATGGTACCGAACCCGGAAGTCAGGCTCGAACCTGCCCACATGTACCTTTCCACCCCGGCAGGCTGGAATGAAGACATTATTCTTGCCAACATTGCTCACGAAATCGGACACGCATTTGGACTTATCCACGAGCACCAGGATCCGGCTCTGTGGAGGCCAACTGACCATGGGTCCTGGATCTTCAAGTTTAACTGTAATAACCTGATTGACTTCGAAGAGAAGACCAGAGGCAAGACTGAGGAGGAGATCTGGGGGCCTGATGGACTATGTGTGAGTTGGTGGACTGCTACGAAGGCTGGCTTTAATGCAGCGTATTTTCTGCCCTTCCCGGCGAATATCATCGGACCACGGGAGCCTTGGCCACACATCGACGACGTCGATTGGGACTCATGCATGCTCTACGGGTCTGATGCTGCGGGTAAGGGGCCTGTCTTGACTACGTACGACGGTAAGACCTGGAAGGCAAACAGGGTACCTTCTGCTGGAGACGTGGCAGGATTGGTGCAGATGTATAACTCGCCCTTTGCGAACAATTGGGAGCCCTTTTGGCTTGATCCAAGAAGCCCTCATTTTGAAATGTTCCAGCAATACAGCTCATGCGGCGTGAGGGATTGATTCTGGAAAAGTCTTGGGAGTTTTCAAAGTTTTAGGCTTGCAGAAGGGGCAGAATTGTGGGATATCTGGAGGTGATCTTGTTCTGATATCTGTTCCTTGTTTGGTACTGAACCTTGAATCAAGAAGGTCTGTGAAGTGACGCTAGGAATGTGATTTGTTGTAAACCAGACTGCATAAGGTGAATGTTAGACTTATCTCTTGATCAAAACCCTTTCCCCGCTTGGTTCCTTTTTTTTTCCAGCTATATAATATCACGTATCATCACCCTCTCTGTTTTTCGCTTCTACTCCTCCTCACCCTTCCTCTCTTCCCTCCACCTTTCTTCTCCACCCCTCCTCTCTCCTCCTTGCCATTACCCCCCTTATCCAGTCTTTTTACCTTTGCAACCTCTTGTTGCGAATTCTTTCGTTTACCATCATCTACCTTCAGATCAGGCGAGATCTGTTCAAGATGGCGTTCTTTCATCTCCTCTTGGCATTCTTGCTGGCTCTTGTGGCAGGTAGTAAGGCCACTATGACCGCACCAGCCAATACCACAAGCCTCTCCGTTGGATCCACCTACAGTGCGCGCGTGCCAGTCACCTCAGAAACTATGTCGACTATGCCTCTTAACCCTAGCTCGGTTGAGACAACCTGGCCTCCGACCAAGACACAGCCAGGCCAGCCGGGTGTTTGCGACCTTTGGTACCGTGTTAAGCCAGGCGACTCTTGCCAGACAATCTCAGAGCGTTCTGGTGCCTCCCTTTCTCTAGATCAGCTGTAAGTCCTGCTTGTCAGAATTCCAGTGACTGCGCTAACAAACACAGGTTGGAATGGAATCCGGAGCTGAAAAAAGACTGCGAGCATCCTCTAATCGACTACTGGATCTGCGTGGGGATTTCAGGCGGGTCTGGTATGACTCTGGTCTACCCCACTGGCTCTTCTAACGTTTCCATTCCGCCATACGCCTCCTGGACTCCCACCCCGACTCGAAACATCACCTTCGAGCCAGCTGTCCCTGCCCCGACACAGGCTGGTCTAATCCCGAGCTGTCAGTCCTTCTACAAGGCTGCTGCAGTATGTACTTCACCTCTCCTTCCATCAAGATCTGAGTCTAATCCTAGCAGAATGATACTTGCGATAGAATTCTACTCAAACACGGTCTACTGAATGAGAAGCTCCTTCATCAGTGGAACCCAGCTCTCAGGGATGACTGTTCCGGTTTGAGGCCCGGGTATTACTACTGCATCGCTGCCTATGACAACCTCCCACTTCCTCCACATGTTACCACTCCGCCCCAGCCAACGCCGCAGGGCACAGCGAAGAATTGCACCACTTGGTACCAGGCCGACAAGGAAGATACCTGCAGCTTGATTGTGACTATGTTTGGCACGTTCTCGCGAGAGCAGTTCGTGTCTTGGAATCCTAACCTTGGAAGGGAGTGTCTTAAACTTATCGTATGGTTGCCCCCACCGTCGCGATCAATCCCCTTTAGACCTCTTCTCTCCGATCTATTTTGATATTTGCCTATTGCGCCCTTCTAACATTTAGACTGACACGTTGCTCAAACCTAGCCTGGATATTATTACTGTGTTGGTGATGCATCGACCCCCTCAACTCGTACTGCCAAACTTCCTGCACCCACCGATTTCCCCACCTCCTATTCTCATCAACCTCGAGTAACTCGTGATTGTAACAAGTGGTGGCTAGTCGGACCGTGAGTATAACGTTTTTTTTTTTTTTTCTTATCTTTTCCATGAAAGAAGATCAATTTCTCGCGTCCGAGTCTTCCGCCGACACTAACAAGCAATTGCTTACAGGACCGATACATGTCTTCTGATCACCCTCGCCAACGGTATCTCCGTCAAGGACTTCTATGCCTGGAATCCCGATGTGGTGGGTCCCAACAAAATGTGTGAATACCTGCCTGCAGGATTTGAGGTCTGTGCGGGTATCGCTGCTTCTGCACCGAGCAGTAAACCTACCCCTTCTCCATCTAGCACTCAGGTTTCCAGCTGCAGTGCTCCACCAGCGAGTACTCCACATGTGTCTGGATCTGCGCACTGTTCTGGCTCGGTGACGCCCATCCTCACTGCTACCCATACTCCTACTCCCACTTCAACAACGGCGACGACCACCTTGTGTCACGGAACTGGTTCTATGACCTCCGCCTCGATTACAGGCTCGAGTTATTCTACCATCGTGACAAGCCACTGCAGTCACTCCAGCTGCGGCTCCGTGATTTCCACTCCTATTGCCGACCACACCTTGATCATCACCACTCACTGTGAGCATGAATCGAGCTCGGGTTGCAGCACCGTCACAATCACAAGCTACTGCACCGATAGCCCAACCTCAAGCACTGACTTCATGCCTATTACCACCATCCACCCTCTCATCCCTATCCCTATCCCTATCCCTGACCACACCACCACAGTCACGGCCTACTGTCCTCACCATTTATCGGGCTCGAATTGTATCCCCGTTCCTTCCATCAGTTACATCCCTCGTACCGTGACCCATACAATCACCACTCGTTGCTGAGCACAAGTTCAATCGTTTCCAGTCAACGATCGACACGGAGTGACCATCTCGATGAGTCGTGATCCCACGCTTTGGTGACTCTTTCGGAGTTTGGCTCATGATTGGAAGAGGAGACTTACTTCAACCTTGTTTGCAATTTCGATTTTCTCTAGTTATGTTTTGTTGATTGACCAAAATACAGAACCACAGTATTAAATCGCTTCATGTCAAGTAATGTCAAGTAGTATCATCCGTGCCACTGAACAACATAATAGTCTTATGTGAGCAGACTGAAACTTCATCAAGATTCAGCCATAATCTAGTATACTAAAATCTCTCCCTTCTCAACCTCATTCCCGTCTTCGCTAAATACCTAACAAACCACCCCCGCCAACGCCCCGGCATCACTAGATCCCCACCCAACCTCGTCCACCCCGTCCCTGACCACCTTCAAATGCTCCTCCCCGCGTACCTCCACCCGCAGCGCAAACGGCAGCGGATGACTGACCACTCCCGGCGCAAATTCCGCCTTCAGTGGCGCAGTGTCATCCCGCGGCATGAACCGGAACACGGCCAGCGACTGCGCGATCGTCAGGAAGATGGTGTTGTCAGCCAGTAAGCGACCGGGACAGATGCGGCGCCCGAAGCCGAATGCCAGATTGTGGGGGTCCAGCTGGGGCTCGGACGACAGGAATCGAGTCGGGTCGAACTTGTTCGGGTTGGGGTAAATGGTTGGGTCTTGAGTCATTTGCCTTTTCCCCCTCCATTGTCAGCATGTGGTTTCAAGGTGGGTGTCAAATAGAGATGGGCATGCAAAAGGATTACTGGGTCATCGGAGATAGATGAGAGAGGGAAGAACATACCATATGTGCGGAATGATAATCGCCCCCTTGGGGATCAGATATCCCTCGTAGATGTCATCCTCCGTACACTGGTGCGGGATCCCCGTGGGTGCGATCGGGTGCCAGCGCAGGGCCTCCTTCACGATCGCATCGATGTACGGGAGGTTCTCGCGGTCGGCGAAGGTGGGCAGACGGGCGCGTCCCACTACGCGCTCGAGTTCCTCGTAGGCCTTGTCCTGGATTTCCGGGTGCAGGGCCATCGCGAGAAAGAATGTGGAGAGGACGGAGACAGTCTGTTTAATTCGGGTCAGTTCACATCATCGATCAATGACTTTAGCAGGCCCTCGAGAAGGACGGTGTGACTAACCGTATCAGCACCCCCCGTGTAAAGCGACCCCGCGGTCCATTTGATGATATGCTCCTCCTCCGGCGTCAGGGTGTCCAGATCGCGTCCCTCGAGCAAGCTCGACACATACGAGGCGGTGAATTTCTCGCGCTGCATCTGCTGACGCACGAATTGGTAGGGCTTCTCGACGGTGGTGAGCAGGATGCGGTTCCACGCGAGTCCCGTGCGTTTGAAGCCAGCGCCAGGGAACCATGCGGGGACGTGTTTCACTACGTGCACAATCCATTAGTCGACGAGTATGTCTAAGACACAGACGCACACAGAAAGACATACAGAGTGGGATCGTGTCGACCAACCAGCGACCCGGGCTGCCTGCGATAGAGAACTGGTCCATGGCCTCGTTGGCCAGGTCGACGAGGGGATCGCGTCCATGCGGCTCGATCGTGTATCCGTACGCGATCTTGAGAATCACCGCCCCGGCCTCGCTGAGAAGGTCATTATCAGTATACAAGGCATGGAGAGGGTCCGACAGAAGTACCTACGTCCGGATATGCTGGACCAAGTCCTCCGGGCGATCGAGCACGCGCATCAGGAACCGGCGCACCTCCACCTCCTGCAGCGAATTGAATCGTGCCGTCGTCGTCTTCGTCCCCAGTACGCGATGCATCACTTTCCGGTAGGCGCGGAATTGATCGCTGTAGGTCTGCATCGCCAGGGAGCCATTCCAGCCAACACTAGTTACAAGCAGTGGTGGCTGCGTTAGCTCTTGTGATTCGTTGTCGGAAGACTCAAATTTGAGGCCAACACGCACATCTCTCCCGCAAAGGTAAGTCGGGGCCGCGACGAATAGATGTTCGAGCGCTTCTCGAGCAGATCGAAGGCCATGCGAGCATCATTGATTATCACCATGGTTTGGCCCAGAATGGTCAGGGAGCTGATCGGACCTGTGACGGGGAGACGTGCATTAGGTCGAGGACTCGTGAATTATTCTAGTGGGAGATTGCCTCATAGGCGGTAGTGAACAAGCTATTTCGAGCATAATTCAAATTCAAATACTGATTGATTGCAAAGCAAAAAGCAAAAAGAGGCGAGCAGAAGCAATCATAGTGTGGGGAAGGGGGTGAAAAAAGCAATACCGTAGCGCTCCTTAAACTGCAACCAGTGCCTCCATTCCTGTACTCCCGGTGGAGGCAAGTCTGCCAGATTGCCAATGATGGGCTTGCCTCTCGGTCCCGGTGGCAGAGGCGCAGATGATCGCGATCGGGACAAAAGTCGAGACAGCAAGAGATAAAGTAAACTCAGCCCGATCAGGCCCTGGATCAATGTCGTTGTCGTCATGGTGGGACAACGATGAAACGCGAGGTGAGGGCGTACAGTTCTGAAGGAGTGAACAGATCAAGCGCAAGAAGCAGAAAGTACCGGGGGTGGCACCCTCTTATTAGATTAAATCTGACTCGTCTACAGGCAAACCAGAGCACGGACATTTCTCCACAGGAACCTTGACGTCGAGGAAATGTCAGTGTGCGAGCAGGAACGCTCGAAAGCATGAATTTGGACTAGTCTGACGCAGGTGGAGGTGGTTCTGTTATACCCATATTAATCCCCGATAGCGGATTGGTCACTGATGGTTTTACACAGTAGCACAAAGGAGAATCACATATAGAAATGATCTGTCTGTCTGCGTGTTCTTCTTTCCTAGCCCCCTTGATTTCTGGACACCTGGAATGTGCAGTACCTAAGGCAAAAATGCCAGGCCCGTGAACGACAAACTGAAGTCCGCCTCCGCAACATAGGCCAACAACCTCGGTCAACAGATAAGCCCAGGTGAGCCCTAACGGTTGACGTTCTCGCCAGCTAGTGTGGCCGTTACGACAAGAGGAGTCTGCAGAAGTCTATTTGACAGTTATGGAGACGCAGGGAAATCGCCTTCACTGAGTGGCGAACGGGGATGGACTAATCACTTAAGTTGGTCTAGTTTTTATCCACCGACGCGGGGGGAGAAAAAGTACCCCATCGCCCCAACCAATGATGCATGCTGTTTAAGGAGCCTGGAAAACGCTCGGACACACGCCAGTAGACAGGTGGATCCTGTCAAAGCTGCCAGAAAACAGGAATCTTGCGACCGTGGAAGAAATCGCAGAATTCTTCAAAAGCGTATTATGGCTTGCCGGTCATGCCCTAATGGCGGAGCACCTGTGATATACGATCCAGCAACAGCAGAAATGCTTCGGAAGAAACTCCGTGATCAACTTCCACGATGTTTATCGCGATAAATTTCAGGCAGTGATTGCGACATGTGTAAATGCTCCGACCATGCATACGGAGGACTTGCCTATCTCATCCTCCTCCCCCACTGGGCCATTCCAGGCCAGGATCCCTGTCCGCGCTGCCCTATCAATTCACTTCACTGCATTGGAGATCGACCGACCGTTGCGCACTGTCCATGATGAGTACAATCCCGTACCTTGACCCCTGCTGGATCCTTGCAACCATCGATCGGCCTCTGTTGTACTGTAATTCGCACGCCGTGAGTATCAACAACCTCGATACATCAACAAGCATGCTTGGGCCGATAGGCGCAAGAATGGATCAATAAACTCGGACAGCCTTCCCAATCTTCCAGCCTTAGAATTTCAGGCCGGCTGAGATCCCGATGTTACTTATAGAATTGGCAAATCCAGAAAAGCTCATGGGGTGCAGCTGTCAACCGAGTCGATTCTCAATTCGCCCAGGATGAACTCAACCCTGCTCCCAGAGTTCCTCAGTGACCTGCCAGCATGTGCAGTAAGCTTCGCTCGAAACTTTGTTGAATAATCATCAATCCTAACTGCCCAGGCTCGATGCTTCGAAGCCGCAATAAATGCCAGCTCGTGCGCAACGACAGATCGATGGTGCATTTGTACCGGGGAAAGCATCTTGGACACGGCACTAGGGTGCTACAGTCTATCTTGCACCCCGAAGCAGAACCTATGTAGGTAGTCTACCTCCTCAAGGAAGCAGTCGGAGTCGCCTAACGTTCTAGTTTCGACAAATTACACTCGTGCAGCCTGTGGGATCCATGAAGAGAGTAAGGCCAGCTTGACGCCTGCACTGGCCGGCTCACTGGGCATGCTGGCCTTCATCATGACCTGCCTGCGCATGGCTCAACGAACCATGATGAAGCGATCATTTGGCTGGGACGATGGGCTGATATTGATGGCTATGGTATGGACTGGGCTGCTAAGACCCGGTAAATGATACAAGCTAACTCAACACAGGCATGTGCTGCGATACTGAACATCATGGCTTTCCCCAGTAAGTGCATTTCCCTCCTGACGCAAGCAATCACTAACAAGCCAGTGCAAAAACACGGCCTCGGGACCAACATCTGGACAATCCCTTTCGAAGACATTACTACCCAGCTCAAAGTTCGTCACGCTTCCACTCCTTTGGGTTTTCAGCCCCTTCTAACCTGAATCCAGCTGCTTCTCATCGCCGAGATCTTTTACATGCCCGCCGAAGCCTTGACCCAGTTATCCTTCCTAGCCTTTTATCTCCGCATCTTCCCTCCCGGCAATTTCCGATACATTGTTTACACCCTCGCTGGCATCTCCATCTGCTTCGGCATCTCCAACACCTTGATCATGATCTTCCAATGCCTTCCAGTCTCCTACTTCTGGAACAGCTGGTCCGGGGAGGCAACAGGCCACTGCATTGACATCAACACCTACTCGTGGTATCGTGCCGCCATGCAAATTGCGATGGACCTGTCCATCATCGCACTGCCTATCTACCCACTGTCAAAGCTCGCGTTGAGCCGCCGCAAGAAGACGCTTGTCTTGCTGATGTTCTGCACGGGGTTCTTGTAAGCCACTTCCCAACCTCCGCTTCCCCCGTTGGAACCCTTCCATGTACAGAACCCACTAACAACCACAAGGATCACCGTCGTCAGCTGCCTCCGCCTCCAATCCCTCATCCGCTTCTCCAAATCCGCCAATATCAGCAGTAAGCCTCACTTCCCACAGACCACTTGTCTAGTGGGCGCCTACTGACAGAATTCGAAATAAAGTGGACAACAATCCCGCCATCTACTGGAGCATGGTGGAGTGCGACGTCGCGATCGTGTGCGCTTGTATGCCCTGTCTGCCTGCACTACTGAAGCCCCTCCTCCCCGCGTGCTTTGGATCCCGGTATTATGCCAGCTCGGATAACGAGCGAACCCCACCGGTCAAGTTGGAGCGGATCCGCCGGAAGGATGAGTTTAGTGTTCTGTCGACGGCGGTGTCGGAGGACGCGTTGATGGCTAGTCGGGGGTGATTTTGGGGTTGGTGTGTGCGCGGTGGGGGCAGTAATGTTTTCTATATTCCGTCTTATCATTCGAGAAATGAAAATAGAATGCGTGACGTGGTAGCTGTCGAGCGCCGTCGTCATCATCGTTGCTATAGGCATTGACTTCCGGGTGTTTGATGATTCAGCCACGCTCTCCTTCGCAATTTCCCCATCGACTCAAATATCGCCGCAGGTCAATTTCTATGAATCTTTCTATGAGCTCCCAATCCGCCTCGTCTGATGACCATTCGGAACTCTTCAGTATGTCTTCAACTTGCTCGCTAACTCGCATGCGCGCGCCGGCAATGGCCGCCCAGTACCCACCAGTCCGGAGACCGTAAGTCGCTTGCTGCCAACGCTATGTTATCGGCGATGGCTTTTACAGCGCGGAGAAGCTCTTGAGAGAGCAACCAGCTTCCGCGGCAGGTCATTGTGGCATAATACTGATAGTAGTCCTCTTCATTGGGGTTGTTCGTTGCAGATCAGATCTTGTCGATGTGGTGCCAGTTTCCCTTGCTTAGACTGGATGCCATGGTTCGCTGTGGAAACCCGGTCGAGGATTATCAATTCATCTGGAAGGGAGAAAGTATCCAACAACTTGGCAAATGTGAGAGGGTGCGTGTTCGGTGCTGAAGACCGGGGCAGGATATCATCGGAGGTGCAGTGGGTTACATACCGAGGTACCACGCCTCGGAAGCTTGACATCATGGTTTTCAGAAAGTTTAGCCATATTCATGATGTCGAAGTCAACACAGCCCGAGAAGTTTCACACGTTCGTCTTCCAGGAGATACTTCAAAGCACCCAAGTTTCTGGGGCCATTGTACTTTGCCCACAGAGCTGCGACTAGCGAACTCACCCTGGAAGTCTATCGTACCGAGTATCGTCCAGAAGAAATTGCCAGTGAAGATGCAATGAATCCAGCTTATGCGCTTTCAATGGATGAAACACCTCAGTCACGTTGGCACGTACGGTATCAGGTGTGACTCTCATCGAGTGGAAGACACACAAAGTTTGACCGCGGCGATCAACGAGCCGGTAACGTAGCGGCTGCATGGTTGAAACGTACCTTAAAAGAGAAACGTCCATCAGTCAAGCCCAGCGATAGTCTACTTGAAATCCGAGGTGAGGATCGAAGCACCCACGAAGGTGGTCTTCGCGCCCTGTAGAGGCCCACCACATGAAAGGCCTTGAGCCTGCTTCCAACATATCGCAAAATTGGTCTGCGTTGTGTCAGACTAGCGCCCTGTCCTAGGCCCAGGATCATGTACACATGGTAGCCTCCCGGTGGGTAAATTGCAACCAGAATATTGGCCATGATCTTGAGTGGGTCGTTGCACTCTCAGTGATTGAAAGAGTCATCACTGGGATCGGTCTCAACATTTGTCGGGTGACTTTGGGGCTGGAGTCTCGCTATGGTGTAAGTGCCTCGTCTCTCAGGCCGTCACCAGAGATTACCGGCTGACCTCGATAACCCCTTATCTTCAAATCTGATGTTCCGAGAACAACCTGCTTATCATGAAAGGGAGAAAAAAATGGTGTGCGGGGTAAAACAACGCTAGGGGATTATGGGTTAGATGCGGGATAGCAGCCAGCGGCTGCCAGCCCCTTCACAAGAGACAAGACTGCCACATTGCCCACTGCCAATTCGTTTACCCTCGCCGCTGGCTAGACCATAATAGCCTCTAGAGGATGCAGTGAATACGTGTATGTGCATTTGTGCCTGAGGGCACCGGAAAGATAATCACCAACCATAAGTGCACTATATACGGTTCTGGGAAGGCCTTTGCATAGTTACGACTCATACCGGTAATGCACGTGCTGGTGTCAGCACAGTTCTATCCAGCTGCGTCGCATCTTCAGGTGCTACCACAAAGGCAATACAAAGGTCATATATGCATACTTAGAGCTCTCTTTCATCAATTGGGGCTGTGGTTTAGTGGTATAATATTCCCTTAGCATGGGAGAGGTCCGGGGTTCGATTCCCCGCAGCTCCATCTTTTTGCTTTTTACATGTTTGTGCAATGGCCCTCATTGCCTCCATTTCACAGCATAGAGTAATTGCTGCCAGTATACGGCGCTGAGAGTTTGCTCAGTACGAGGCTTTCAAGTGAGCTCCTGTAGAGGAGTGGGCAGGCAATTGTAGTTTTTCGCACACGCAATACTGAATGTGCTTAGGAGGCTTAGCAGTGCACATCTCCCTTTGCACCCGCTTGTTGATGAATGCCAACCGAGCATCATAACAGGCGCGTTTGACAACAATGCTCCAAATATATGAGTAGCCGCAATTGGAGAATACCTATGAGCTCCTTGATAGGATCGTCGCTATTTATTTGAGGGTAGTGTTGAATACTTGGGGTGTACATTATGCAGGTTGAGCAGCGATATATATCTGTAGTGCATTCCGTATGCATATTTTTACTGGCTGATTATCTCGAGGAACATACCCAATGAGCCGGCTAGTAAGTTGCTACACGCAACCGTATGCGCTACAAAAACTCAACAAGAGAAAAGAAGGCGATTCTGCACGTCACCTCGAGTATAGTGTCAGGCACAGGTGCTCTCTGCCCCTGGCGATGAAAGGGGGCCCGATGCCGATCGCTTTGTCATCCCTCCCGTGGCAAGATCCAGCATTGCCACCGAAGAGAAAAATTCTTTCCAGGGTTGTTCTCGAATAAACTTTATCAGGAACCGGATCGTGGTCCATCGGAGAGACCGACGATCAAGCGGAAAAAAAAAAAAAAAAAAAAAAAGCTTTCGCTATGCCCTAAAGAGCAAGACAGTCTAGAGGGAGAAATGCAGATATCAAAAAAGAGAATAGAGCAAAAAGATGACTGGTCAGGGACTCGAACCCAGGACCTTATCCGTGTGAAGGATACGTGATAACCAACTACACCAACCGGCCATTTCTTGAAGGAATACCACTACAGCGTGAATGTTGAGAGCTGTCGTGATTAGTCCCGGTGCACTACATCAAAATAGGCTCAAGCAAGCTGGATAAGAGTGTCGATCATCCAGTCAATCAGGCACAAATTTGAACCGGCCACAGTGGGAATCCCAACCGAACACGTTTTACATGAGTACAACTCGATGTTTGCCACCGCAACCACAACAATCACACCCCAAATCAGGCCGAGAATACAATCTTAAATGGCCAGACTCCTTTCACATTAAAAGCTCTACATCTAATGTAATCATTCAACCATGGGCGTCATCCGCGCCATGTCGTCATCTACCCCAACTCAACCCAAGCTTGGCTGGGTTGGGCTGGGTTGAGCGCCGGTTTTGGCATCGGAAAAACCCGGACTGCCTGCGAGAGTCTACGGAATTATGATGATTGCGCCCTCGTGACCAAGTTGTGTAAGGAGCCTAGCATAAAAAAATGCGAAGCAATGCAGTCGGAGTAGTGGGGGGGAGGGGGGGGTTGTCCGCTTTTTTCCTGAATCCCTACGTGTCAGGGTCGATGGTTCTGGCAACAGGCGTCCAAGCGGAAAGGCAAGCAGCGAATCATCGAGCTGGCATGTCCAGGCCAGCGCCGCCAGCCCGACAGGAGATCTTTCGGACCGGTCAAATGGCGTTGTAGTCGGCGTCAGTGGCTGTCCTGCCCGTTCTGGCCCGAGGGCAAGCAGGTCAGCCGAGTTCTCTGGGCCGGAATGGTGGATCCCCAATGCATCATGGGGGTTTCAGTTTGCACGGGCTTCGAGTTCACTGCTGCACATTCTTATCGATAACGTGGAAGAAGTCGAGAAAGACCTAATCAGTAGGGTTTCGCGGGTGGGTTTGACAGTATTTAACTTGGTTTTGGGGATTTGAATGGAGGATATTCAGAACAGAAACGGCGACACTTTTTTGCTCATCTTGTGAGGAGACAAGACGACTAAATCACCATCCCTGCAACGGACCGACCGACAACCTTCCGAGTTCAGCGACGGTGAGGATTTCGCCGAAGTGCAACCGAAACTCTGTATGGCTTTTGCCCCCAAAGGACGTGGGGGACCGAGTCGGCCCGATGGAGAAGGAGCCAGTTGGAGGGAAGTCGGGATGCCGAGGTGAAGTCATCCTCGGTCGACTTCCGAACTACTTCCTTGCTGCTGTTTCAACACCATAAGGAGGCAGAAAAAGAGTGTAGAGAATGCCGTTGTGAGTGATGGGAGGTAATGGACCAAGTGCTCTTATCCTTGAGCTTAATCAAAAGACTCTCAGTGACTGTGAGCGCCCCCCCCTCCTCATCTATCACTGTTCCCAACTGCCAATATCTGCACATTGGATCAGTTTCCCCGAAGTTTCTCAGTTTGATCGACCGCAAACTCTGATGACCCACTACTTTCCAACGCCATCCCGGATCCATCTCGTGGAGCATTCCTGGCCAGGAACTGTACTCCGTAGTCTGCATTACAATGAGGCGGATGCCTTTCCCATGCCCACTCCAGAGTCTCCCAGTCCACCCCGACTTTATGACGCACCCCAGAAGAAGATGGACTGAAGCCCTGACTCGGGTGGGCCGACACGAAAAAAATAAAACTGGAGAAGCCGGATGAGACGGGTTCCTTTCCCCAGTGTTTTGATTGTCCTTTTATACCTCCTCCTTCCCTGCTGTTTCCTGGCTGTTTCTTCCACTCGACCTCACCTCTCTTCTTCTTACTCTTCCCTCTTCCTCTCCTCCATCCATCCATCCATAAATTCTCACAATGGACAAGATGGACAAGTCCCAGCCTGGCCTGGCCTCCCATACGGAGAACGCCTCCGCCGGCTCCTCCAGCCACATCGACTCCACCTGCAAAGGACGCATCGCCGGTGGAAAATACCTCGAGGGCCTCGATGACAGCTCTGCCGCTGCTCAGGCAGACGGCCCCCTACAGACCGTCGACTTCGACATGCCGTTAACACAGACCGAACGCATCGTCCAGGACGGCAACCAGTACATCGTCCTCGACTTCGTCCCCGGAGACAAGGAGAATCCGTTCAACTGGGATGGCAAATACAAGGCTTTTATCTCCGCCCTGCTCTGTCTGATGACCCTGTTCATCGGTCTCGCCACGACAGCTTACAGCTCTGGATTGGGTGATATGGCTTCGGATCTGGGTGTGACCGAGGAGATTGCCGAACTGGGTCTCTTCCTCTTCAACTTCATTTGCGCCCTCGCTCCCCTCTTCCTGGCCCCCTTCTGTGAGTTGGCGGGTCGTCGTGTCGTCTACGTCGGAGCCTACTTCTGCTTCGTCATCATGTTCATCGGTCTCGCCCTGGGTAAGAACATCGGCACCATCCTCGTCTGCCGTGCCCTGCTCGGTCTGTTCGGTTGCGTCGGTACCATCCTGGTCGGTGGTACCTTCGGTGATATGTACTACCCTCAGGACCGCGCCATTCCCGTCGCCACCTTCTCGTGGATCGCCATCTTCGGTACCGTGGCCGCCCCGATCTATGCCGGCTTCATCGACCAGGCCCTCCACTGGCGCTGGGTGGAAGGTATCCAGGGTCTGGCCAACATCCCGCTCGCCCTGGTCATCCTGTTCTTCCTCCCCGAGACCCGTGGTAGCGTCGCCCTCGGCAAGCGGGCCAAGCTGCTCCGCAAGAACACCGGCGACGACCGCTACGTGACCGAGAACGACCTCGAGGCCCCCTCGCTGAAGCACATGCTGCACAACTCCTCGGTCAAGGCGATCAAGATGCTCATCACCGAGCCCGTGGTGTTCGCCTTCGGTCTCTGGATCGCCTTCGCCTGGTTCCTGACCTTCCTGTTCCTGTCGGTCATCCCCATCACCTTCCAGGAGAAGAAGGGCTGGAACGAGGGCGTGTCCGGCCTGCCCTACATCGGCCTCTGCATTGGCTGCACCATCGGCTTCGGTCTCAACTTCTTCCAGATCCGCAAGTACAACGCCCTTTTCCAGGCGGGCCAGGCCCGCCCCGAGTCCCGTCTGTACGGCGCCCTCTTTGGTGCCGTCTGGCTCCCCATCGGCCTCTTCATCTACTCTTTCACCCAATACGCTGACCTGCCCTGGATCGCCCCCGTCATCGCCCTGGTGCTGATCTGCATCGGTATCTTCTTCATCTTCGAGAGCTGCTACAGCTACACCTCCGACTGCTACGGCGAGAGCTCCTCCTCCGCCATCGCCGGCCAGGGTTTCATGCGGAACACGCTGGGTGCCGTCTCGCCCCTGTTCGCCTCGCAGTTCTTCCACAACGTGGGCAGCCAGTACGCCGGGTTGATTCTGGCTTTGATCGCCACCGCCCTGACCCTCATCCCCTACGTGCTGTTCATGTACGGCCCCAAGCTGCGGGCCAAGTCCAAGCTGGCGAGTCTTGTCAGCCACGCTGGGGAGGACAACGAGAAGGTCTAATGATGATGTGAAACGATAAAAAAACAAAAAACAAACAAAATAAGTGGATCCTGCCGGACAGGCCAGGTCAAAGTCAATCTGTCATGTTAGCATTGCATTTGCATATTTCAAAGTACGGTACATAAGTGTCATGTCGGGGGTTATTTAGCATTGCAGCCCCGAATGTTTTGCACATACATATTCACAATCATGATGAAAACCAAATACCAAAACCAGAACATCAAATTTCGATTCATTTCTCCAGTAAATCATAAGAGCCCAGTAGGATAGTTTCCAATCTTAATTTCAGGTAAAGGGAGGGGGGTATCACGTATGTCCGTCCTGTGTTGAGGATTCTCGCGCCTTTATTTACTCTGCATGACCAGCACATCGCCGACGATGCGGTTTCCCTTCTTCACCAAGGCCTGGCCCAGGACACCCAGCACGCGCGCGGCCTCCGCGCCGACCTCATCGTGCGCCGCCGCCGACGCGGCACCGCCATCGTGCTGAGACGCGAGCAGCTCATCCAGCGCCGAATGCCGTCGGCCCACGACGACCAGGTTGCCAGCCTTGTGATGCGAGCGGACCATCTCCTCCTTGACCAGCTCGACCATCGTAGCGACCGCCTCTGCCTCCGTCTTGACCGCAGTCGTCTTGAACACCACACGATCCAGCACCTCCTCATCCAACGAGTCCTTCATCACCGACAAGAAAGCGGCATCCGACTCGACCAACTCCTCCGGAACAACCCCGCTCCCACTGGCACTCACATTAACACCACTGGCACCGGGAAGCTCCAAATGCACGACCGACACGGTGACCAAATCACAGCTGGCCACCTGGCACACGAACCTCACCGCCAGCCGATCATCCCTCCCCCCGACAAACGGCACGACGATATGATGCGCCTTGGCCGCCCCGCCGCCGCCGCGGGCATTCCACACCGACGAACTGCGCTGCACACTCATCGCCCCCAACGACGGGCGATGCCTGACCCCACTGACCCCACCCCCCGCAGCGCCCAGCGCATGCTGCGGGGCGTACAGATTGCGCTCCACCAAGACACCAACGTTGGCGCTGGCCGCCTGGGACCCGTCCAGGACACTGCCGACGAAGGCGGCGTAGGGCTGGCCGTCCAGGAAGCGGACGCCCTCCTCGACCGGCGAATGCAGGTGGTACTGCTCGCCCATGGCGCCGGTCTCGCTCCACGGCAGCAGCACCAGATCGGCGGCCTCCTCGCGCGCCATGCCCACCACCGTGTCGGCGAACGAGTGCTCCGGCACGACGGACACGCCCGCCACAATCGACAGGTCGTGCCACTGCCCGAACGCCCGGAAGGTGTTGACCACCGGGTCCGAGAGGGTGTACTGCTCGATCTCCGAGACCTTCATCACGCTGGAGTCGCGGTCCGTCAGCTCCAGGAGCCGCACGCCGTGCACTTGCAGGCTCTGCAGGGTGGGGGCGTCGAGTTCCGTGATTTCCGTCTCCGCGGGCGCGGACTCGTCGGCGTGCTTGGAGTCCGGGTCGGGGCTGGTCGGGGTGCGTTTGTCCGGGTGGATGCGCGGGTGGTTGTGGGTGTTGTTGTGGGTGTGCGTGTTCGGGGCCAAGAGGCCAGCTAGTGTGCACAGGCCGGAGAGGCCGTCCAGACGCAGGTAGACTAGCAGGTTGCGGACGGGGCGGTGGTGGCCCAGGGTTTCGTGGTGGTCGCCGTGGTGCGCGGACTTGGCGGCCGTGATGCTGTCCATGCGGCTGTCTGGCGGTAAGGGTTTGCCCGTGGCCCAGTCGATCTCGCCGCGTCGCCACCGGTCGACCTTGATCTGGTACCATTTCGGGTACAGGGCGACGGTCAGCGGGGTGGTCGCGAAGGTCGTGACTAGGGCCATGACGACGAACATCGTGAAGGTGCGCGTGCTGAGGATTTTGGCTTGGAGGCCGATGTTCTATTCATGTCAGTTTTGGTGCTGGGGGGGGGGGGGGGGGAAGGAAATAGGGAGGGAAGGGTACCAAAACAATCAATTCCACCAACCCTTTACAACTCATCAGCACGCCGATCGAGAAACTCTCCCGCCAGAGCAGTCCGTTCAACCGGGACGCCAGCGCCCCGCCGGTGACCTTAGCGATGAACGCGATCGCGATGATGGCGACCACGTACCCCCAGACGGTGCCGTTGTCCAATAATCCCAGGTTGGTCTGCAGGCCACTGAGCGTGAAGTACAGCGGTAGGAACAGCGCAGCGACCAGATCCTCGATCTTCTCGGTCAGCTTGATAGCGAAGCCGCCCTCGTGCGGACACAGGAGGCCGATCAGGAACCCGCCGAAGATGGCGTGCACCCCAATAACCTGGGTGAAGAAGGCCGAGGCCAGGGCGAGCAGCAGGGTGATGGCCACGACGGACTGGCTGGGCCCCTTCTGCAGACTGCCCGTGTGGGCGAGGAAGCGCAGGAACAGAGGCCGGAAGATGAAGATCAGGAACAGCACGTAGCCCACGCAGACCAGCAGCACCCAGAGCGCGGTGAGCCCGGAGCCCGCGTTCACGAGGGCGACGCACAGCGCCAGCAGGATCCAGCCCACGACGTCGTTGCCCACGCCTGCCGAGAGCACGATCACGCCCACATTGGTGCCGAGCAGTTTCAGCTCGGTGAGGATGCGGCACAGCACGGGGAAGGCGGTGATGGCCATCGCGATGCCGATGAACAGCAGATACGTGCCGAAGTTGATGTCCACCGTGTCGGGTTCGTTGCGGAAGGCATTATACAGCCCGTAGGCGACGGCGCAGCCCAGCCCAAAGGGAAGCACCATCCCTGCCGCGGAGACACTGATCGCCACGCGCCAGTTGCTGATCAGGAAGCGCAGGTTGGTCTCCAAACCGACCAGGAACAAGAACAGGATCAGACCGAGGTTGGCGACGAGGTTCAGCCCCGGGATCGAGGCCTTGGGGAAGATGGCGTCGGTGAAGCCGGGGATGCGTCCCATCACCGACGGGCCCAGCACCACGCCCGCGATCACCTCGGCAATGACGCGCGGCTGCCGGATCTTCGAGAGGGGCCAGTGGAGCAGTCGACACAGCACGATGATGATGCTCGCTTGGATGATGAAGAGGATGATCGGGTTCGACGAGTCGTACACGGTCGGATTGCTGCCCTCCAGGATTCCCGCCTGGGATTTGACCTGGGTGGTGGTGGAATTGCTCGACATGGCGGCCGGGGCAGAGAGGGTAGAGAGGTCACGGCCTCTAGCGGGGGTGAGTGGTGAGCAGTTGACACGGGTGTGTGTGGAGAGGTATGGAGGAGAAAGAGATGAGATCAAAACTTGTGGTCGAAGAGAAGGGAGGATAGGAGAGTGAGAAAAGAGGTAAAGGAATTTAAATGGGTGAAAGAAAGACCGAGAGGGTGAGAGATAAGAATTGAAAACGAGGTTGTGGGGGAACGAGAGCCCACGTGGGTGATGGGGAGGCGGTCGGAAATGCAGCAGCAGATGCCAGCAGCAACAGCAACCGCAATAGCAGGCAGCTGCCTGAGTGGTGAATGGTGATAACGTGATATCTCACTTACCCTCTTTCGGTCTTTTGTTCTTTGTTGCAGGTGGATGGAAGGGAAAACCAGCTCCACCGCTTCGGAAATCCAAAGCAATCTGGGCCCCAATGCGGTTCCGGGGTTCGCCTCCACCCCAGACATTCTCCCCAGCCACTCCCCACTGAATCTTGAATCTCTCGTTCGGTCATCCGTCAACTGATCCCCCCGTTCTCGTATTCACACTGACCTTATTTCTCCCTTCAACGCTGGTTGGGGGCCACCAAGATCCACAGGAGCTGTGATCTGAGCTGTGATCTCGCAGCCAAGGGCTAGAGCTGTCACCTGATGCAAGGGAGGCACGATCAGCTGGAATGCAGTCCGCACTCGGCATCGATAACACCATGCAAACATCCTTTCCTGTAAGACAGGACTGAGAGTGATCTTAAATTCCGACGAGCTTCCTGACACTGCTGTCAACCGCACAAGCTGACACCCCCCGGTCGGACCCAGAGTTCAGCCCGACCCCGAGTGGCCGGCCCTCGGCCTCAGGCAGTAGCCAGTAGCCTTGGGTCTTATTGACACACTTCTTGGATGATCAATAACTTGAAGGGGTAACATGGTTGAGTTGCGGCTTGTATGTTTACTCTGTCGTGGTCTTTGTAGCGCTACATCTGAAGGGCTCGGATTTGACCTTACAATCAGCACGGCGATGAGGTGCAACCACACTTGTTAATGACGGTTATATACTGTAATGTTGGTACGATTTTCACAACAACAGGTGCTGTGGTCTAGTGGTATGACGTCACGTTGTGGCCGTGCCAGCCCCGGTTCGATTCCGGGCAGCGCCACTTTCTTTTTTCGTTTCCCTTTTTGCTCTCCTCTCTTCCAATTGCGCCTAACTTACCAATCTCTCTCTCTATCCTTTCTATTTAGTAAACAGAATGAATACATAACCATTCGTCTGTGTCTCGGCTTCTGGCATCTGATACCTTGGGACGAGAAAGGAGACACATCCGTCCATGAGTGGGTGGTTTCGCTCATTTCCGGTGAAAATATATGTTGCGCGCAAACAGCAGTTGAATTCCACACTTCACTCAACTTTGACAGCAAGACGAACTCCACACTCAGCACGATCTGCGCAAGACACCTTAGGGAGCAAAATCCTAATGCCAATGCTTTGTTCTTACCGGTATATATCGAACCTCGAACTTCTCAATGCTCAATGTCTAGTATCAGCACCTGAACACGTGACCGAATCACAGTACATATGCTGCTCGCCCTCAAGTGGCAGACGCGACCGGTCACATTCCCCGAAACAAAAAAACTCAGCAAGTTTCCAGGCCAGGCCGATGGCCGCAATGACGAAGCCTAGCAACAATTCAGAGCCTGCACTTGTTCATACCAAATGTGTCGCACCCCAAACATCAGTGGAAAGGCAAGACCAACAAACGTACTGGCAAGAGCGACCGACCATGCTAGTATGTCGCGACCGAGCTCCCCCAACTTGTCACTGATAGCCTACAGACCGAAGGAATAAAATTCTTGTCTGCGAAAAATAATACCATCGAAAGTAACCTATCTGAATCTTCCCATCAAATTTCACAGATCAGTGACGGTAGCTTGCTCAAAAACACATGTCAATCTCGCTATAGTACAAAAAGGGTGAGCAGCTCGTGATCTTCGTTCAAATACATTCCCAGCCATCCAGTCACCTCGGTCATGCAAGTCATCAACTCGGAGGCGCATCTAATTTCTCACGTAGATAGCCATCTGCCCGAACGCCTCATGTTCCGGAAAGTCGAACATCTCATACGAGTCCCCAATCGCCTTGAGCACACGATTAGTGACGGGATCGTAGATCCTAGTCTCTTTAGCACTGCACTCCTGCCGCAGCAACCAGCAACCAGAAACAAACTCACGAGTTAATGCGGGTAATATCGTCGATGATCATGATAGCTGGACGCGTGATATCCAGCACGATCTCCTTGACCGGCACATCCGAGTTGCAGGTGAACACGATCGAGGAATCCTCCACATCCAGGAAACCCTGCGGATCCTCGACGACGTTCATCTTCAGCAAGTTCAACAGGCGCTTATCCTGCGCGTCATACATCGGGTCCTGCAGCGAGCAGGCCAACGGCTCGTCCGAATCGCCCTTCCCATCCTTGCAGAAGAGTCGGATGATCATCCAGACGAGCGCATGCTGCGTCGCCGAGGGACTGTCCCCGAACATCGTCCCACACGCGAAGCCCACGAAGTTCGTGACCGTGTGCTTCTCGCGCGCCGCCACCAGCACCTTGCGGATGGCCGCCCAGGTGGCGCTGGGCTGCCAGGCGAAGACCGCGCTCCTCAGGAGTCGGCTGGGGCCCTCGACGGGGCGCGGGGGGAGAGCGAAAATCTCGTCGGTCTCCGGGTTGATCCACTGCTGGACGTGCATGGGGACGACGCGGCAGTATGAGGCGGCATCTAGGTACTTTTTGTCGGAGGCCTGCCCGAGGAAGACGCTCCAGGAGTGATACACGAGGGCAACGGGGCCACTGTAAGGATGATGTGGTCAGTTACGTTCCGCGGCGTGTTTCGACTCGACAAAAACAGCTCCATCTCGTGGAAATCGAAAGACAGGATCATGCTTACTTGACGAATCGATGTCCCACATGTTCATTGACCTGCCCGGTGGCTGGTTCAAACTCCACAGGGGTGCCTTCGAACCCGATGGCCACATACTTCTCGCCTTCCTCAAGGGGACGTGAAAGCTGGGCCTGTAGGTCAAGCAAGGCTTCCTTTGTAAAGAACGGCTCGCCATTGGCCTCGTGTTGCAAGATGTTCATCGTGATCTCGTGTGGGCTCGAGGAAGTAGGATCGTACAAGGGGGGTCTGGTCCACTTAGATTTCATCGAGTCAAGAACGATGGCCCTGGGGAGACGGGCTGCTATGGGTAGAAGGTGGACAGGGCCCAGGGCTCCCGCTTCTAGAAGTCGACGCATCATCTTGAGGGTTTTCTTTTGTCTTGATGATGTTTTTTGTGGTGTGGAGAAGATGAGATGGAGAGGTTTTGGTGGAGGTTTCGAGATGAGATAGATGGAGTGAGAAGAAATGATGGAAAGCTTTAAGAAGTGAGAAAGATGAAGAAATTATCCATTGCAAGCTTCTCTGTTGTTTATTCACTGTTGTTAACATGATCCTCTCTAAATATTGAATGCCTGAGGCAGATAATGCAGAACACTAATGTATATAGGGTCTAGTGTGATAGCAGGGTCATTTCGGCTTTGGATTGTTCCGGTTCCGCCTGTTTGTGAACAGGCAGCCAGGAACACAGCCTATGAATGTTTGGTATGTACCACACGCATAATGCATCATAGCGAAAATTCTCTCATACAAGAGAGTACAAAGAGAAGATAGCGGGGATAATGATACTGTCCCCACTCAAAGACAGTAGGGGGCAAGAGCTTTCCCTCGAGAGCGGAGACAAAAGCCCATTTGATCTCAGGAGCAAATCTTCGTACTATCAGTCGATGCTCCTGGACCATTGAACTGGCTAGCCTGGTCTCTCCCCGTGCATATCGGAGAATAGGGCGTTGTGGAAATGCCGCTCGCAAGCAAATGCTGAAAGGCAGGTGACGTCGTGATGATCATGACGTGCCGTCCCAGCCCTGTAGGGCTGAGCCATCCGCCAATGACCCGCATCAATTCCTTCCCCCCCACCCAGCACAAGCAAATCCCAAGCTTTGACCCAACAGCCCTTCTCTTCAACATGAGAGGCCCCTTTTCCAAAATCCGTCTCCACTCGATGACCGGTTTCTGACACCCCTGGTTCTCTTCCACGTTGTCGGAAAGCCCGGAAGCAGAGCACGAATAATCCCTCACCAACGTATAAAGAGGGCGACCCTCTCCCCAGTAGCAGACCAGATCCTCCATCGTTAATCACGTCCCGCCCATACTCACACCATGCATTTACTATCGAGGTCCCCTCAGTCTCTGCTGGCGTTAGTGGCCGTGACCGGCTTAATTGGACGAAGCCATGCTGGCCCAGTACCCAACGACGTTTATCAGCAGTTGATGCAGATCCCCGCCTCCTCACCCTCGACTTTCTTCAACAGCAACAGCAAAGAGCCTTTCACCCCTGACCACCGTGATCCCTGGGACCATAAGGTGGATGCCATCGGAGAAGATCGAGAGCCCCTTCCCTGGCGGATGGGCGATGGCGCCTCGATGATGGGACCGCGGAACAAGGACCGCGAGCGCCAGAACCCCGACCTTGTCCGGCCCCCGAGCACCGACCACGGCTCGCTGCCCAACATGCGATGGTCATTCGCTGACTCGCACGTGCGAATTGAGGTGCGTGACCATGACAGGACAATTTACTACCAGAATAATCGAATGCAAGGCTAACTCTGAGTAGGAAGGCGGCTGGACGCGCCAAACCACGGTCCGCGAGCTCGGAACAAGCAAGGAGCTCGCCGGGGTGAATATGCGCCTCGACAGCGGGGTCTACAGAGAGCTACACTGGCATCGGGAGGCCGAATGGGCGTACGTTCTCGCGGGCCAGGTGCGCGTGACCGGCCTCGATCTCGACGGAAACGCGTTCATCGACGATTTGGAAAAGGGAGATCTGTGGTACTTCCCCTCCGGACACCCGCACAGTCTGCAAGGACTCGGGGAGAACGGCACCGAGTTTCTCTTGATCTTCGACGATGGCAATTTCAGTGAGGAGTCAACGTTCCTGCTGACGGATTGGATGGGTACGTTGCGCCCCCCTCCACCACCCTTCCTCTTCTGTACGCACACCCTTGAATTCTGCTAACCGATCCCCAAAGCACACACTCCGAAAGCAGTCCTAGCCGAGAACTTCCGCCTCCGCCCACAACTCTTCAAGAACCTGCCCACGAGCGAGAAATACATCTTCCCGGGCTCGCACCCGGCCTCCATCCCCAAAGAAATCCCGCCCAACTTCAAACCCTCCAAGGAGCGGTTCACCCACAGGATGCTCGCGCAGGAGCCCGAGCGCACCTCGGGCGGCGAGGTGCGCATCACCGACTCGTCCAACTTCCCCATCTCCAAGACGGTGGCGGCCGCCCACCTGACGATCCAGCCGGGGGCCCTCCGCGAGATGCACTGGCACCCCAACGCGGACGAGTGGTCGTACTTCATCCGCGGGCGGGCGCGGGTGACCATCTTCGCGGCGGAGGGCAACGCGCGCACCTTCGACTACGTGGCGGGCGACGTGGGGATCGTGCCCAAGAACATGGGCCACTTCATCGAGAACCTGTCGGACGAGGAAGAAGTTGAGGTCCTCGAGATCTTCCGCGCGGATCGGTTCCGCGACTTCTCCCTGTTCCAGTGGATGGGTGAGACGCCGCGGCGGAACGTGGCGGAGCATCTGTTCGCGGAGGATCCTGAGGCGGCGAGGGAGTTCTTGAAGAGTGTCGAGAGCGCGGAGAAGGATCCCATTCGGGATACTTTGGCTTGAAATGCCTGAAGTAAAGATGATTCTGCGTTTAATGTATGGTGTACAATGTAATTGAAGGCTTGCATTTGTGGTAATTCTTCCAAAAAAAAAAAATGCAGCCATACATACTATCACAAGGCTTAATGGTCCGACATCGACCGACGTCATAGATCCGATCCGATAAGCGATAAGCTCGTGGCTGCATGATAGGGCACGAATGCATTCGTCTGGGCCTAAATACTAGCATTTTGCTCAGCCCTCTCACATACGACAGACTCAAATTCATGACTGGAGCCCAAGCAGGCAAACGAGAATATTTCCTAATCGGGCCAAGTCCAAGTGGGGAGAAAGTGTGGCGATGAAATCATTCAACCCACATTTTGGTGGGGAGAAAGGCGCGCTAAGCCGGTTGTAGGGCGGATTACGAAGGCTTAGCTTAGCTGCCCCTCCAATTCAGCATTGTTAATGTTGGTGCCTTCGACGTCAGCCTCCAACAGCCCACCTACATATACTTGACTTCTTCCATTGCACTTCCCAAGTTTTCTGGATTTTCCTTCACAACATACAAATACTTCTTACACATCTCCACAATGTCTCAATCACAACAAAATACCCCCAGCTCGTCCAGCAAAATGTGGGACAAAACCAAAGTCTTCGGCAAGAAGACCTTCGACAAAGGCTGGAACGCCCTGGACAAGCTCGGTGGGCCCGTCAACCGTCTCTCCAACAAGCTGGGCGCCGAGGCGTTCTGGCCCATGTCCATCGACAAGGAATCCGACAAGGCCGCCCGTATTTTGCGCAGCTTCTGCAAGGAGGGTGTCTATATCGACGAGAAGGCTGAGAGTGCCCCGCCCGTCAGTGGGCCTGAGGCCTCCAACAAGGAGAAGGAGAAGATCGACAAGCCGCAGGGCAAGCAGAAGGTGTTGAAGAAGATCCCGTCGGAGGTCATTCGGGAGGCGAAGGGCCTAGCTGTCTTCACTGCTATGCGGTGGGGCTGGGGCTTCAGCGGTGCCGGCGGCAGTGGCATTCTCATCGCCCGCGATCCCCAGACGGGTCAGTGGACCGAGCCCTCGGGTATTCTCTTGCACACTGCTGGTGTGGGCTTCCTGGCTGGCGCGGATATCTATGACTGCGTCATGGTGATCAATACCTATGAAGCCCTGGAGGCCTTCACCAAGCTGCGCGTCACGCTCGGCAGTGAGGTCAGCGTGGCTGCGGGTCCGATTGGCATGGGTGGCGTCGTCGAGAGCGAGGTCCACAAGCGACGCGCGCCGATCTGGACCTACATGAAGTCCAAGGGACTGTACGGGGGCATCCAGATCGACGGCTCGATCATCGTGGAGCGATCGGATGAGAACGAGAAATTCTACGGTCGCAGAGTGCCGGTGAAGGACATCCTGGCTGGTCAGGTCCGGTCGAATAACCCCTCGGTGAAGGGGCTGGTGCATACGATCCAGTCCGCGGCCGGACAGGCCAACTTCGATCAGGCCCCGGCTGGGGTGCAGATTCCGACCGGCCCCAGCCCCAGTGACATCCCGCCGGAGCAATTGGCCCAGAGCGACATGTTCCACGCCCAGGCGCCGGGCGCGCCTCCGCCCGAGGCCGTGCAGCACAACCCGGAGCAGTATCAAGTGCCGCCCAACAACAACCTCCCTTACAACCAGCCACCACCCAACCAGGGTCAATACCACCCGGAGCAGTACAACCAGGGGCCACCGAACCCTCATGGGGGCTACAACCAGGGCCCGCCCTCCGGTGCGCAATACCCTTCTGAACAGTACAACCAAGGGCCACCCAACACCCATGCGTCTTACAGTCAAGCACCGCCTGCGAATGCGGAATATTATTCGGGGCAGCACAATCAAGTACCGCAGAACAAGTACTGAGACAGAAGGAGGATTTGAGAAAGTCAACTAAGCAGTTTCTATGGTCTTTCTGACCAATTTTACTTCAGTTATGTACATAGTGTTGATAGCATGCGGCCATGATAGCGTCTATTGTCTTTCAGTTTGTTCCCTTGAATTCTGGGACCGAAATCAAATATGAGATTGTGACAGTCCTTGGTAAAACTCCCGAATATTAGCTTATCGATGTAGGAAGATGTCATAGTTTGATCTGTGTCTTGAGGACAATCCGTGACCAGAATGCGACCATCTAGGCTTTACGGCCTTCTCAAGATTTACAACTGATAATGAGATTCACTTTATACTAACAAATCAATTCTAAGCTAAACTTCTTCTGGATCCCAGCTTCTGGTACGCAGCTGATTCTCTCCATAGCCCTCGTCCTGGCCAATGAAGGCACTATAGACTCCCAAGCAAGCCCGACAATCATTGAGAGAAACCTCCAGGCACCAGCCCAACACCCCACCAACCCCTAGACCTATACCCAAGATGTTGAAGCATCACCAAACACTCCACATACCAAGCCGTCCCCAATCTCATGTGTGAATCGCTACGCGTTAGTACCAACGCGCCCCCCCTCTTCCCCAATCGACTTGCCAGCAGCGTCGAGATGTCAAAAGCATCACGAAAATCCACATATAAGGCTGACTGTGTTGCCCGGGACCCGTCGCCAGGGGCTGAGACACCTTCCACCCAATCACATTGCATGCTGTGTCGAGATGTCCAAGTATCACGAAAATCCACTTGCAGGGCTGTCTCCGCTGGCTGTATTACTTGGGACGTGTTGACGCGACGAGAACCAATCACCGTGCCTGGCCTGTCGAGATGTCAACCAATCGCGAAAAATCCATTTATAGGGCTGGACGTGTTGGACGTGTTGGTTAGGACGCGAGGGGTTTCGATGCCATGTGGGAGGGGTTCATGCGGGGGATGATCTTATCGGATGGGTTGGCTTGCATGGTCCCGATGGGAGTTGGGAGGGTTTGCTGTGCGGACTGGTTGGTAGGTTGGTAGGTTGTTGTTAGTTGTTGATGAGAGGAGGATTTACATGTTATAGGTTCCAGATCCTATTATCTCATGCATCTCACGATGGAGTTTTCTCTGTTTTAGAACAGGCTCAAGACCGCGATGTCGAGGGACCACCGTGTCGACAGAACCCTGTTCAGAATAAGATCGACAATCTAGACCACTCATCACACACACACAAACATAGTAACAAGCCGAGCAGACAAACGCCAACACACAGCTTCCAAGACTGAGACGACACCCCATGCTCCGCAAACCGTGACTCACCTTGCGCGACCGAGTGAAACACCTAATCCCCATCCCATGCCTCTTTCCCCAAGCCTTGATTTTCGCCAGCAACCTCGGCAAGAAGCGCTTGGACACAACAAGCCGCAGAGAGTGCCGCATACGGCTGCCACCGCTTCTCCTTGTGACTATCGGCATAGTCACACACCCCCTTCACCACCACAACGGAAGAAGGGAGATACAACTCCACCCCGGCGCCTTCCATCTCAAACCCAACAACCGCGTGCTCCGCCGCAAACCGATCCCTGTCCTCGCCGGATCGCATCACCATGTCGGTGCATCCGATTTTCCCGCAGAATATACGCGGGCGGGGTACTGTGCCGGAAGGACTCTCATCCGAACGCCGCCGGATCTGCGATCGTTCTACATGGTTGTCGCATTCCATATCCTCACAGGAGAGGTGAAATGTATCGATACAGCCCGGACCCTCGGTGCGACTGTACCTGCTGCACAAATCGCATGGCATCGAGTCCGGATGCCGGTGCTGGTAGCGCGCCGGGAAGAGCCGGTCGTGGTCTGTTCCGGGGTAGTGGTATTTTGGTTCGCCGGACGAGCGCTGTGTGGCTTGCAGGTAGCAGGCGAGGTTGTGTTGCATAGATGAAAGGTTGTGCGCGGCGTTGAAGGTCTGTGAGAACCGTCGTTAGGGCCCAGTGAACACTCTTTCTGGTTTAGAAAAGCCGTATTCATGGACTGGGGGGAGGGGAAGGGGGGAACTTCGAACCAAGCCGTCCGAAACCGCGTCAGCTTTGCGCGGAACGCCTTCGCTGATCACAACATCTCCCAGGAAGACATCTGTCCCATCTGGCAATCGGGGGATGGCGCCACAGATACCGACCACGAGGGCCAGGTGGACCTTGGGAAACTGCCGTTTCAGATAGCCTGAGCCGATCGTGGCATTCAGGGTCCCTAGACCGGGCAGTTGGACCAGAACAACGGGATGCGGGCCTATGCGCCCCAAGGTATAGCGATTAGGATCGTCGGGCAGTTTGCTATCTAAATCATCATCAGGCTCCTCGTACGTCTCGTCCAGGACACCTCCTACCGCATCTGCTTCGACGGATAGGGCGCAGATGATGGCAATCTGGAATTGATCGCGAGTTGAAATTTGATATACAGAGGGCATGACTTCAAAACAGAGATATCGTCGCTGTAAGAAATTGGCTAGTAGAGCTAGGCATAACCCCTACGGCATGTCGGTCTTTTATCCATATTCTTTACATGATCTTGGGGAAGGAATGGGGAAGTTAAGCGCCGAGGCTACGTCTAAACAACACTATAAGGCTGTTGGTGTGTATAGCGTTGAGGTGAAAGTGTGGCTTATAGCGGGCGCTTGCGGCTTCTTTGCCCACCAATGGATCGACTAAACCTTCGAACTCAATGCAAAACCGCAAGAGTTGCGAAAACACATTTCGCGAGAACCTTCGATTCTTTTCGGATGATATCTACAGTGAGAATCCGGCGTCTATAACAATATTCTGCCCCGTGATCGAGGAACTCGTCGCCAAGAAACGGACTTGATCTGCTACATCCTGTATTTCGAGTCAGCACCCTCCCTCTACGAGGAAATTAGACAACAAACCTCAGGGGTAGCGAATCGCCTGAGCGCATTCTTCTCCTGGACCGAGCGAAGCTTCTCTTCCGAGAACTGACGGCCCCAATCCTAACACCTCTCAGCCAACATTCCCATGTTTTGGAGCATAGAGTCTTACCGTCAAAAGCACCCCCGGCGCAACAGAATTCACCCGGATTGTCGGCGCAGCAATCACCGCCAGACTGCGCACGAGATGAATCAACGCCGCCTTGGTAACAGCATAAGGCTGAACCCAACAGTCAGCACTCCATCTCACTCCTCTCCCCTTCCACATCTCCAAGACGAAAGGGAGACGTACCAAACTACTCCCACTCGGCTTCACCCCCGCCACCGACGCCGTCGCCACAAAGCATCCCCCGGCGGCATCCAGATACGGACGCGCCGCACGGAACAGCTGAAAATGACTCTTCACATTGACCTGAAAGCACCGATCCCAGTCGTCTTCATGATCTGCTTCATCCAGATCCATGAAGTCCGTCATCCGGGTCCAGCCCGCATTCGAGACGACCACGTCCAGCCGCCCGAAGGCGCGCACCGTCTCCGCAATCACGCGCGTGATCTCCTCCCGACGCGCCATGTCGCCCTTCAGCACGATGAAGTTCGGTGTGGCGGAGCTGTGTGGTAATGGCGAGAGGGTGGTGAGCTCCTCGATCAGCGCGTTTGCGGCCGTGTGGTCAGAGTGGTAATTGATGGCCACGCGGAGGTGGGCGTCGCGGGCGAGGGCGCGCGCGACCCCTGCGCCGACGCCGCGCGATCCGGCGGTTATGAGGGCTACTTTTGAGGTTGTCATTGGAACTAACATAAACTGATGTGATGTATTCGGGCGGATTGGAGGGGGAGTTTGGTTGGGTTTTGAAGGGGGCATCCCGAAGGGGGCTTCTTCTCCCTTTCGGCTCCACATCGGCAGTATTTTAAGGTATGTACTGCACTTTCCCCCCTCCCCCTCAAGTTAACTTTGTCCACTTCGATTCCGGCTACAAATATCTATCGGAGAGAATGCCGAGTCTATTGTTTGCGGTGAATTTGGGATGTCGATTACTTCGGACTTTGTTCCGAAGCCGTGAGGGCCGCGGGAGGTGGCGAGGGGTATAAAGATGTGGTATCCAGCACAACAGTGTTACTGGAAATACCTCTCAGGCACAGCACGCTAGTTAAAAAAAACTACAACATGGGCTTTACGTATCTCAAAGAACGGGCGCCGCAGAGCACGAAGTCGACGGCTCCGTCCGTTGACGTCTCGGCCATCGTCAAGGGAGTGATCGACGACATCCGAGAGAACGGCGATGCAGCTGTCCGCAAGTACTCGGAGAAGTTTGACAGATGGTCGCCTACGTCCTACCGGTTATCTTCGCAGGATATCCAGGCGATTATGGCGGAGGTCCCGGAGCAGACTATCGCCGACATCAAGGAGGTTCAGGCCAATGTGCGGCAGTTTGCCGAGGCACAGCGCAAGTCGATCCAGGATTTTGAGATCGAGACGCAGCCGGTACTGCCCCCCTGACGCTGACCAGTGGAGTATGCTGATTGTCGACTGTACAGGGAGTGTTCCTAGGCCAGAAGAACATCCCCATTCAGACAGTTGGCGCGTGAGTCTCCTCGCATACGGGACAAAACTACATCTCTCTGACATGCTGGCATCGACCGCAGATACATTCCCGGCGGCCGATACCCCCTTCTCGCCTCCGCACACATGACAATCCTGACGGCCAAGGTGGCCGGAGTCAAGCGAGTGATCGGCTGCACGCCCCCGATTAACGGCAAGATCCCGAGCAGCACGGTAGCAGCCATGCACCTCGCCGGCGCCGACGAGATCTACATCCTGGGTGGGGTGCAAGCGGTAGCCGCTATGGCCATCGGCACCGAGACCATCCCCAAGGTGGACTTCATCGCGGGGCCCGGCAACGCCTTCGTCGCCGAGGCCAAGCGCCAGCTGTTCGGCGAGATCGGCATCGACCTCTTCGCGGGGCCGACAGAGATCCTGATCGTCACCGACGAGACGGCGGACCCGTTCACCGTGGCGACCGATATCCTGTCGCAGGCGGAACACGGGCCCGACTCGCCGTGCGTGATCCTGACCACCTCCGAGAAAGTGGCCCGGACGGCGATCGCATACATCAACCAGATATTGAAAGAGCTACCCACGGCGGCGCTGGCGGGCGTCTCGTGGGAGAACTGGGGCGAGGCAATCGTGGCGGATACGATGGACGAGGCCTGGAAGATGGCGGACGAAATCGCCAGTGAGCATGTGCAGATCTTCACGAGACATCCGCGCGATGCGCTGGAGAAGATGACGGCGTATGGCGCGCTGTTCTTGGGCGAGCGGACATGCGTGTCCTATGGTGATAAGGTAAGTGCTTCTCTGTGCCTTTGTATTGTGGACCAGGCGACGGGTATGGCTTGATACTAATTTATGGTTAATCAGTGCATCGGAACCAACCATGTACTCCCCACGAGAAAGGCTGCTCGCTACACTGGCGGTCTCTGGGTTGGCAAGTTCTTGCGGACCATTACTTACCAGGAGGTCACGTCAGATGAAGCCAGTGGAAAACTCGGTAAACTCTGTGGTCGCGCAGCCAGGGCGGAGTTCTTCGAGGGACATGCCCGGTCGGGGGACCTGCGAGCTCATTTGCATCTGAAAGAAGAGTTCAAATGGATTGACCAGGGGCATGAAGGTGTGTCCGAAGGAACAGAAGAGGGCTGTCGGGACTGTGCAGTGTAATTTTCTTGGAATGGCAAACTGCATCCGTGTTTGCGATGAAAGTGTTGTGAGAGACCATATCAAAACCCGTACTCGTTACCTCAAGACGCGTAGTTTTCTCAAGAATCGCTCGCTGCCTTGGTCATAGTTGACTCCACTGTAACCGCTTGCGAGTTGACGTCTCCTCTGACAGCCGATCTCCATCCCGCAGGAGCCATGGCAACGGCAAAATGTATAACTCTAACTGCTATTCAAAAACCAGTGAGCATCTGACTCAGCGGCCTGGATCTGAGTCAGCGGCATGTGGATTGACCCAATCTCTCCCAACCGGATAGGGCAAACCACGACCATGAAGCTATACGCAAGGCAAGATAAGACTGCGATCCAGCACGCTAAACTGGTTTGGACCATTTTAACGCCAAGCACTAGCCAAGACGCAGATTGCGTGGGCTTGGCTTCGAATCAAGGGATGATCCTGACTTTAATTGCATTTCATCGCCACAGAGATTGCAGTGCTTGTTCATGGACTGCGCGTCCCAAGGGAAGAGAATTCCCAGGTGGCTGACGTGGGAGCCGATTGTGAAAAAGGCAGGGATCGGCTGCATCTTATCTCAATCATCCACGCTAAACTGTATCGGCTGTAGCCGGGTTCCAGGTCAGATCTTGGATTGAGCTACTCCGTATTCCATACTCCGTAATAATTGATGGATTCACCTCCTGTCCATTATTAGCCAGCCATGTGTGAGGCTTAGATACATACACTCTCCGCGAAGAGTTTATAATCCAAGATCATCCCAATATTGTCATTAACATTGTCCCGCCAGCAGTTCTTATTCCCTTCCAAAGCCCATGGCTCTAGTCCTCCTTTGCTCACGCCTGCGGTGAAGGTTCTCGAAATCATTAGCCAAACCGAACTAATATTGATCTCTAACCGCCGTCGCAAAGCCCTATGGGGATGTGTTCGCATTAGCGCTCTTTCCCTGCTGTCAGGGTCGAGCTTCAGCGGCGTTCTGGCCTGTCGGCTCGGGACGCGCGTCTTTCGCTACAGCCCTAGCGCCAAGACCTGTCCGCCGCGTCTCATGCGGAAACTTTGACCAGAGTGGACAAATTTTAACTATCAATAGATTGAAGTCTTCGTATAGAGTAGATTTGTGTGAGTATGCGCATCGAAACCTATGAACGTGATCATCTTAAATGTATCGGGTTGTTGAGACTCATACCCGTGTACTGTACAGAGATCTTCCAGCAGATCGGTCAGCCAACTGGGATTACTCTGGCACAAGTTCTGTCACTAGATCTACTATAGTATACATCTCTAGTCACAGTGAAGAGCAGACCCCGTTAGCGTTCCACAGAATCGCATTAGTATAAACTCGGACGTGACGAGTCGATTGAGCTCCGTATACCGATGGTACCGATAACTGCGGGCCCAGTTCACGCGGGATCTTGAACAGTGGATTTATCACTCACCCACAGACGATGCCGAATATAGGCATTGTACACCGAGAGTCGGATTCACTCCCCACAAGGCGCTGTCAAGCGTTCCCGCCACAGACATGAGAGTATGTGTATCGGTGGGATACGAAGGACCTCGAGAGATGGCTGTATAAAGGCTAGCTAGGAGCCAGAACCACTGGCATTCTTCTCCCCGCAGACCACTCTCCCCTCGTTTTCTTTCTTAGCCTTTCTCTTCTTCGCATTCATTCGTTAATCGTCGCTCGTTGAACTTCTCTTCCAATCTGACTTCACCATGAAGTATTCAATTCTCGCCGCCGCACTGGCTCTGGCAGCCAGTGCCGCCGCCGCCGCCGTTCCCGCGTCGGCGCAGAAGCGCGAGTCCACGACGGAGTACATCCCCTCCTATTTCACCGACGGCTGCACCAAGGAAAAGATGACCATCCGCAAGGAATGGCGGCACCTGACCACCCAGGAGCAGAGCCACTTCCTTGACTCCCTGCAGTGCCTGATGGACAAGCCCGCGCAGTCCGGCCTCAGCGCGACCACCAGCCGATTCAGCGACCTGCAGGCGCTGCACCGCGGCATGACCAACACCGCCTACGCGGACATCATCCACCACGTGGGCCAGTTCCTCCCCTGGCACCGATACTACATGCACATCTACGAGACCCTCCTCCGTGACGAGTGCGGCTACACCGGGTCGATTCCGTACGCTGCCCCCCATGCCCCCCCCTAAAACTCTTAACATGCCCCCGCTAAAGCACTCTGCTAACATGGCAAAACAGCTACTGGAACGAACAACTCGACGCCGACAGCGGCAACATGTTCCAATCCACGATGTGGGGCCCCAACGCCTTCGGAGGCAACGGCACTGGATCGGGCTCCTGCGTGACCGACGGCCGCTTCGCCAACATGACCCTGCACATCGGCCCTGGTGATGAAGACACGGATTACTGCCTGCGGCGCGCGTGGGACAACGAGGCCGCCATCGCCAACGCCAATAGCACCGCGCTGAACGCGTGTAACGCGTACACCACCTACTCGCCGTGGTGGGACTGCGTCTCCAACATCCCGCACAAGGGGGTGCATACGAATATCGGTGGTGTGGTATGTTCTTTCCCCTTCACGTCAATTCATTTGTTGTGCATTTATTCAAGAGTGAGGATTCTTGCTAATAGGCGTGGTACTGTAGATGGCCGACATCAAGTCCTCCCCCGGCGACCCGGTCTTCTTCATGCACCACGCCTACATCGACAAGGTGTGGTGGGCGTGGCAGAAGGCAGACCCCGTCAACCGCATGTACGATATCAGTGGGCCGACGCTGAACCACACGGCCAACGTTGAGCCGGCCGGCGGGTGGCAGAATGCGACGCTGCATTACGCGCTGTCCTCGTTCGAGATCAAGCCGAATGTCACGATCGGCACGGTCATGAACACCCAGGGTGGTTATTTGTGCTATGGCTATGATTAGGGGAGCAGTAGCTTTCTAGGTTGACGTTTTGCGGGTACGGGGTGGGATTGGGCTACCGTCGGACTGTACTGTGGCCGGTGTTTATTTTCGACTTTTCGATAGAGTTATAGATGAGAGTTTTGTAATTATTAGAGTGTGCATGATGTACATTTTCCATTACCGGATCTTCTGTCCCCAATCGTGGCCCGTATGCTAAATATTAGCGTAAGCATCAACCCGGGAGAAATACCGAGACCTGTCATTCAATTATCATCCTCATAGAACATATCCTAAGAATTACAGGATTCGATCGTGTTACCCAACTGCCCCGACCCATCCTACAGATCCTGCATCGCATGGCTAAACCTCTGTCTCGAATGCAGCACAGTGCTATTCCTGAGATAATACTGCAACGGATACGTACCGAAATTCATCGGCAGACCGCTGGCATGATACTATAGGTGCCCAGCCACGCCCAATTGCGCGATGCGGGTGACAGCATCCTAGTGCCAAGATTGGCGGGAAAGACTTCATGCCTTTGAGTCTTAAATGAAGATGTGCGGGGTAGCTTGCTGCTATGTTCGATGTTTTGGTTTCGAGTGGCGTGTTCAATGACGGGCTTAATCTAATTACAGGTAATATTGACCTTGTGCCGTGTCCTGGCAGTTCTTGATCACGGTTCTGGTCGCTGCAAACAATAGTCATATATATCGTACACAGTACAGCATGTAGAAATACACTGAGATATATATGTATACATATACAGCTCACTCATTCCTTCTGCGTGCACTATGTAGCTTGCGATCATGAAAGTGCTGCTTCTGATCTAGTACTAGTAGCTCCACTTACGCCTACACCAGATACTTCCAGGTATATTTCACATTGCGATGCTATTCGAGTCACCACAGCCAGAATGTTATGCGGTCTACTTGGTTATTTTGGTTGAGCGCGATCAAGGATCTCTTGATGAACGCTTCGCTGCAAGTGACGTATTCCTACCTTGCGCACAGCGAGGGCGCACCCTGGGATCATGGATCTATGGCTACGCGATTAGACCCTGGTTGTGCGGGTTTCGGATAAGAATCCGAGCCCCAGAGCATCTCTCTACACGTCGACTCCGTTTTGCAGGTAATGACCGCCTGATTCAGGTGTATAAACACGTCTCGATTAAATTATTATCAACCTCAGAAGAGAAAATGTCTAAGTACAAGACGATTCAAGCCAAATCCGCCTTCACTCCTTCCCACCATTGCCAGTCTCCTTCACAAAAGGCTCGAAGGCCGGGGCTCTGACCGGAGTCAATGATCGCTGCCTTAAGCAGAGGCGGATCCCAGAACGCCGACAGCCTATTCGGGATGTATCAGTACGGATGCAATTTTACTCTCTGCACGAAGGGTTCGCGGAGCGATGGGCGATTGCACTTACGGCGGTGAGGTCGTTCGCGACGTCATTGAGGGCAGTCACGTCGACGTTCTTGACGATGTCGTTGTTGTTCAAGATACCGTCGTGGGCGACGCTGATAGGGAGGGTCTGGGTCTGCTCGACCTCGTTGCTGTTGTCCTGGGTGTTGCCGGAGTTGGAGTTGTAGGCAACGTCAGTGCTAGAGCCGGGGGCAGTGGGAGCGGCGACAGCGAAGGCGGCGAAAAGGCCCATGAGGAGAACGGTAGGCTGCATCTTGAAGGTGGTAGAGGTTGAATAAGCTTGAAGCTTGGAAGTTGTCTGTTTTAGATGGTGGAAAGAGGAGGAGACTGGAGAGAGTATGAAATGCTGTTGGGATGATTGAGAGAGAATGGCCGGGTGGTCTGGGGGTTTATATACCTTTTCCTTTTTTCTTTCATGCCTCTACTTCTCGCACAATCGACTCATGTCCAAAGAGGACTGTTCACCATTCACCCTTTTGGGAGGTTCAGGGGCTAATGTGATCGATTCCATTGATGGTGTTGCGTTGAATGCAGGTCAGGGTCCATACAGGAAGGCTCGATCGTCGCAGGCGAGGTGGATGGTGCCTGTTGATCGAAATGACGAGCTGACAATCAGACTTCAATTGAAAGGTAATGTTTGACGAGAATATTGCCTCCCACTGCATTAAACCGATAGATCCCTGCCGTTCGTCACTCATATACCGCATTGGTCCAAATAAAATGACTGCGCGGCGGACAGGTCACATGTGGCCAGACAGTAGGCCAGGGGTTCGCAGGTCTTGAGAGGCCTCGAGCCGTGCTTTGCATAGGGGGTTCTCTTGGCTTTGAGGAATGGTTCGGTTGGGGACTGGGGACGAGCAGCCCTGATCAATAAATGGCGTTGTATCCTTGCCTCATGCAGAAACCCGCCGTGTTAAGCTTATTCGGGGTTGAACGAACTCGCCAGTGGAACCGTATCATATTCCGCCGCTCTTTTGGTCCAAACCATTGCCACCGGCTGGAATTACACTCCCGGGTTAGCTGAATTACAGACCATCAAGGACTTGTGATGTGGCCACAATATAGGGAATATGGCTTGGATGACTATGGACTAAGTCTAAAGAGTGTCTTCATGACTGGGATCTCTCGAACGAAATGGGTTATGGGAACGATTGTTGACCTTCTAGCACGAATCAGCCGCTCAGGAATGGTAGTCTTATCCCAGGCTTAACTGCTTCTAGGTTTATTGGGTAGGTTAATGCCTCTGCAAGAGCAGATATGCAATCTTGATTCAATACTTTAGCTATAGGAGTTTGGGCATATCGTAACCCCAACAATGGCGAATTAGGCTTTATGATACCAAAGTCCCATCCTCGAGTCTATCGGTAACTTACACTCCCACTCAAAGATGCCTACGGAGTATAAGCAGACAACCTCTTGAGACATCTTGAGACATCTTGAAACAACATTGTTTATTGTGAGAGAGACGACTGGTTTTTGGTCCTGTTGCGAAAGTTCTCCAACCACCGCATCTCCATTCCTCGATGGTCTAACGGTCATGATTTCCGCTTGTCAATCCCAATCGGGAACAAGCGCGGGAGACCTGGGTTCGACTCCCAGTCGGGGAGATTTCTTTTTTGCGTTCTTCCCTTCCTCCATAAGGAGGTATACTTTTTGCCAAGCTGCTCTCACATTAAAAATATCTAACTTAATTCTAATCGAGTGTCAACACCTTACAGATCACAGAGCTGCACTCCTCCCAGCACTAAATGACCTTCGGGTTGTTGCCGCTCGGATGCTGCTGTGTCACATTCATACCCTCGTTTCCCCTTTTCACGAAGCTCACTTCACCCCCAGACTCCCTCTACCGTACTTTGCTTGTTCTCGGATATGAGAAGTTTCCCATCGATCATTTATTTTTTCTTAGCATATCAGCAGTCGACCAGGGAAGCAACATACCCCCAGAGCTGATTCTACCTCATTAAATTCATAGCATGGAACGTTTCCAGCAAAACGCTAACAAAAAGTGGCTTCATCGAGAGTCATACGGTTCCTGAATTACAGCCTTTGAGACGGGCAACAATGTGTAACCTACCGGCGTTATCCCATAGTAGCATCCATGTCAGAGCCACAAACACTAATCGACAAGGCCTGACAAACCCAGGGATCTGAGCTCTTGTCCACAGAATTCCAGCCATTTAGCCATCTATTAAAGCACTGATGTCTCGTGTATCTTTCGCTCTGACACCCAACGGCTGTTCTTGGGTTCCTGGATGGCCGGCGCTTGTGCTCGAGCTGATCAGGTACTGTACCACAGAGGGCATGTGAGTCGGTCCAAAGTCTGATTGCTCAAGCGCCATGTTCCAGACGAACTGTGGCAAAGCACGGTTGAAAGATCAGACAGCTTTAAATGATGCTCAGTCTGCTCTCATCGACCGTTTGTTGTCCCGCACGCGCGAGGTCAGATCAGAGGATAAGCGGATGAGCATATCCACACCACCAGCTACCTACTAGTAACGGGGCTGAACGTCCAAGAACCGTGTAATCCTGCCCCTCTTATCACACTTGCGAATGAGCGCTGGCGGAACTGTCGGCGGCATACACGCCGTCAGCTCGGGCTAGCCCGCCGGATACGAGGATTAGCATCGGTTACGGTTCGGCGGCTCGCGTTCTTTGTTCCCATGACTGCCATCCGGGCGCTGATGACGAACCCTGCTCCCAGTGAATGCATTCATAAAAAGCGTCAGCTCACATCATTCACATCAAAGCCATTCTCCTCTCGCAGCGATGGCTTATGTAGCTATCCCGTACAAAAGCTGAGGTCGGCCTCGGCCAAATTAAACAACTCCCTCCTCCCTCTCCACTACCTCCATCCTATCCTGCACCACCATCAACACCACCATCACATCTCTGCTACCATCATGGCTTCAACCCTGTCCGCAGCCAACCCCTCAGTCTGGTACCGCCCCGACTATGGCGCTAGACTCAAACCCTCGACCCGGTTCGTCTACAACAACTGGAGCGAGATCCCCGACGAGGAACTCCCCACCCACCTCCACAGCATCGTACGCCACTCTCCCTCTCCCCTCTCCTCTCGCACCAATCACCCCTCCCAACCAAACTGACCATCAAAGCGCAACCGCGCCTGGCCGCTAGGCAACTACCCCTGCATCGGGATGTGGATCTTCCTCCTACCGGGGCTAGCCGGGTTCCCCGAATTCGACAGCCTCGTCGCCCAGGCGCGCGGCCAATCCACCTCCGAATCCTCCGTAATCCTCGACCTCGGCACAGGACTAGGCCAGGATCTGCGCCTGCTGGCCGCCCACGGCGTCCCGACCACGCGCATGGTCGCCGTCGACCGCGAGCCGCGCCTCTGGCAGCTGGGGTACGAGCTCTTCAAGGACACCGATCGCATGCAGGCGCGGTTCATCGAGGGGGATTTCCACACCATGCCGGACGCGGCGCTGGCCCCCGTGCAGGGGAACGTCGATCTGGTGATCGCGGCGCAGTTCCTGCATCTGTTCAGCCTGGCGGGCCAGCAGGCGGCCTGCAAGCGGATCGTCGCGCTCTCGAGGCCCGGGACCACGGTCGTCGGGTTCCAGCAGGGGCGGCAGCAGCCCGTCGAGTATGTCAGGCCGTGGGGGGTGACGTTCTACCAGAATCGGGAGTCTTTTGTGAAGATGTGGGGGGCGGTGCAGGCGGAGACGGGGACGCGGTGGGAGGTCGTGGTGAGGGAGGTCGAGTTGGAGGAGTGGGGGATGGAGGCGGAGGATGTCGCGTGGATGGAGGGGGTGAAGTTCGGGATCGAGTTTGTGATTACTCGCGTGTCGTAGGTTGGAGGCTGGGTGTTTGGGTTTTGGATTGGAGATGCTGCGTCTTGGGCTTGGTCATCAGAGAGGTTTGTTTGGAGGGATTGGATCGAGGGATACTGACTCGTTTGGAGTGGTCAATGATGTACGATTTTGATGAACTTGGTTGGCCCTAGGAGGGTGGTGCGATGAGTTGGATGTATTGTGAATTATCGCTGCAAGGTACGAACCGGAATGTCCATTCCATCCTAAATTCGGTGTAGCTGATCACCTCGGTGGCTTGCCTACAATCACAATCAGAACCTGAAGATCTTCTTCCCGAGCGTAAAGAAGCCTGACCAGTAATTTACAGAAGAATGCATGAAAGTTGAAGAGGCTATAGTAAAAGAACTGTTGATCAGACTATAGAGTTGATGAAACTGCGACACTAGTACAACTCTGAAGACACTACCGTTCGATACAATCGGTGGTTTGATGGCCACTGGCCCAAATGTCAAAGAAGTCCTCACTGTTTCTAGCCCAGACTGGCTTCCACCATCGGAGCGATGCCGTTCTCGATCGCTTCAGATGAGCGCCAGTCCGACCAGGTGTGATCGAGAAGCCCTATAAATAATTAGCTAGGGCGCTTCAACACTGCGACGCGGGACAACTCACCCCATGTCTCATCATAATCCTGAGTTCCTTCTCGGATGTAGTAGCTACCAGCCAAAACCCAGACCATCCACCCTGCGTGCACACTGGGGATCCATTCCGCGAGGCACGAAGCATACACCCCGGTGTACGTGGTATCGTCCTGCGCGTAGCCGAACTCGGTCAGGACGACGGGTAGGACATTCTTGATACTCGCGTTATCCGTCTCCAACGCATTGAAGCCGTCGCTCAGCAAGCTCGACGACAAACTGCTGCAGCTCGAGGTCGAAGAGTCGTAGTTGTGCAGCTCGAGGACGATCTTGTCGGCGAAATCGAAGTCCGTCTTCAGGAAGACGGTGCCGCTCCCCAGATCGGACGCGGTGGGAATCGGCGACAGGGTCACGTCAAAGTTGAGGCCAGAGAAGAAGATCAGGAGATCCGAGTTGGCGCTGTGCACTTGCTTCGCGTTCTCCACCATGTTGGTGTACCAGTTCTCCCAGTTGTAGGAGGTGCTGGTCAAGGTCGCGTTGTCGGCCGGAGTGCGGAGCTCGTTCCGCATGCCTACACTCTTGACCGCTGGAAGGGATTTGACCTGTGCTTCTTGTCAGTGAGGATGAGGCTGGGAAGACAAGGAAGAGACTTACGTGGGTCGCCATGTAGGTCCACGCACGATGCCAATTCGCTACGTTGAAGTAGGTGTCTCCGAACCAGCTGTTGCCGTCCGTGGTGCTGCAGCACCACATGGCCTTGGAGATGTGGTTGTCGAGGTGCACGTAAATACCTTGTTTATAGCATTCGTTGGCGACAGCGTCGTAGACCTTCGGTTGTTAGTGCTCACTGCTGCAGTCAGTCTGAGTCATTACTCACCTGCAATCTAGTAGTTTCGTCATTGAACTGAGGATTATTGCTAATGATGTCGTTGTACACAGTTGTGCCATTTGTCTCTCCCAGGGCATTGATTAGAGATGTCTTGATTGGGACATCTGCGCCGTTCTCGTAAATGTCGTCGATCATCTCAATGGCGAAGGTAAGGCGGATGACGTTCATGCCCAGACTCTTGATCTTACCGACGATGTATTCGATAGACTGGTACTGCAGCCCTTCCGGCAGCATGGCCTCTGCTGCACCAGGCCAGTTCACCCCGGCGTAGGTAACATTATTGCCGTCGGAGTCAACGATCCATCGCCCTGACGTAGAGAGAGGTTCGGATGAGATTGCGTTGGCGATCAGGGGTCCTGCAGCAAGGAGCAGGCCGAGCACTCGTCGAAGATACATTCTGACCTTACTTGTACGATGGAGAATAGACATGGAAGGAGTCCATGGGTATCGTTGAGGATGTTGGCCTTTTATGATGATCTCTTCGCCCCGAAAGCTCATAGGTTTCGCCCGCATACACCCATGTCAATCACCAGATCGCATGATTGACCCATTTTCACTCATTCTCCGGTCTTGGTGCCATCTCCATATTGCCCGCAGGGTTGTCGAGTGCTATTCGTGGAGAACGTGATTGTGCCTGTTGTCAAGCGGGGAAATGAAGTGCCCTGGTCCATGATCCCCGCATCGCAAAACACCGGAATGCGCGACATTTGTGTCCCGGGAACATGAACGGCCCAAACAGATGTTCCTCATGCATGTGCTACCAACGATCTTGAAGTGAACAGCCTAGGTTTACATCGACTCAGACGATAGTCGAGCATGTCCAGAGACCACATCGGATAATTTGGGAGGATGATGTCATGAGATTCTTCAGCATCTCTGCACGTCGTTGTACTGTCTCTATGCCTGTTGATTAGCTGATGTAACCCTGCAGCAGCTCCCCGTCCCCGCTTCAAGATAACGCACCAATAGGTTGAATGGTGCAATTAGCCGATGTCTACCCCGCTTTGCGATCAGAGCTTCTCCTGAGCATCTCTCCATTGTCCTTGGTCGCCGTGCTCGCATGCTCAGATTGATCATCAACCCTTTCGGGTGTTTTGGCTGTCGAATAAATGGAATCATAAGAAACTTGGAATATCATAAGCAGTATCACTCTCTCGATAGCCAAGTCGCCAAGTTTAGCAATGATGCAAGCTTCAGCCAGAGAAGAGTAAAAGTAATAGAATGCTGTTCTTGGAGAGATGAAAGACGGAAGGGTCAGGGGAAGTGGAGGAGGTCAGTGTGACCTGTTTGTCTGATGTGTCTGATTTGTCTACAATGCAAACAACACTCCATCACTTCACCTTCTTACTCCTCACATCTTCTGTTATGCCAGGATGCATTGCTTGCGCATCTTGAATTGACGATTCATTGGAAGTCCAGGCATTGACATGAAGCCAGGGCAAGAAGCCCTTTCTTGCGCGGAATTTCGAGTAGAGTTACCCCTCTGAGTTCATAAACGTTATGTTCAGAGTCCGCAAAACTGATTCCGTGACTGAAATAGAGCCAGTCTCGCCCTTTAACATATAAGCGACCGTTCCTGAGATTGAGTTTACGATGGACAATTGGTTTCCCAGCTTGTCACATCCCACGGCATCACGGCAATGCGTGTCTGGGGTATCGATCCACGAAGCATCCGCCTTCTTCTGTGCAGCTCATCACGCACTCGCGACGATAAACTTGGTCTGCAATCATACCAGCCATGCAGCTAATTTACGGCTTGCCCAATAATGCGGTCTCTTATCGTCCTCCCGCCTTGTGGCAGTCGGTTCTCCGGCCATACTCCGGTTGCAGCAGCGAATGACACCGGCCCCGGAAGCTTAGCTGCAGATAACAAGATTGCTAACCGAGGCTAGAAATGTCAACAGTCCAATCGTCCTGTGCAACGGGCAGATAAGCGGCGTATCACCTTGCCAAATTTGTTTACCCCATTAGACGTTTGCCCAGGATCACGCAAGGATGCTTGGATGTCACCGCTTCTACGTTTGTTCATCAAAGCACCACAGCCTATCCGACACCGTCACCAACCAATCAACAAACCCATCGTGGTTCGTCTGCCGGCGGTGTGGGCTTTCATGTCGCAATCAAATCTCGCATGGTACCTACTTGCCATGCCTGCAAGGGGTCCACTGCTCGTGAGGGGCTTCTGCCATCTTATTTAAAGTCGCGTTGAACGGCTCGATTTCGGCCAGCTCTTTTCCAGAGCGCGTTGACCAGACTTCACGATGCTTGTTCGCCAGCTTACGGTGGCTCTGGCCGTTGCGGCTTTGACCAATGCCCTTCCCGCGACAGTCAAGCATGTCCTACATGAAAAGCGTGGCCGAGACTCTTCGGACTGGGTAAAGAGGGCCCGCGTCGACAGCCATGCTGTCCTGCCAATGCGCATTGGGTTGGCCCAGAGCAATCTGGAGAAGGGTTACGATTACCTCATGGAAGTATCTCATCCGGAGTCTGCTCGTTATGGCCAGTACTGGACAGCGGACCAGGTCCATGACATGTTCAGTCCCTCCGAGGAAGCTGTCGAGGCAGTGAGAGAATGGCTCGCCTCCGCTGGCATTGATCATTCTCGAGTTGTGCACTCCGATAACAAGGGCTGGCTTGCTTTCGATGCCTACGCGCACGAAGCCGAAAACCTCTTGAAGACCAAGTTTCATGAGCACGAGAGCGCCGGCAGTGCGAGCATCAGAGTTGGATGTGACAGGTGTGTATGACACTCGCGGGAGGCACACCAATGGCTGATCTGTCTTTAGTTACCATGTTCCCGAACACATCCAGCATCACATTGATTACATCACGCCCGGCGTCAAGCTCACCCCAGTGGTCAAGAAAAGCAAGAAGGTCAAGCGTGCGTCGCAGCTCGGTCATGCTTCCAACCTGAAGGCTGTCACTGGCGACGCGATCATCTCCAGCAAAGCCAAACTACTGCCGACTGAGCTGCAAGGCTGCGGATCCAACATGACTCCGACGTGCATCAAGGCCTTGTACAAAATCCCCGACGCGACGAAGGCGACGAAGGGCAACACCCTGGGGTTGTATGAGCAGGGCGACTACTTTGCCAAGGCCGACCTCGATCTCTTCTACGAAGCCTATGCTCCCTGGGTTCCCCAGGGCACATATCCCATTCCAGCGCTCATCGATGGAGCCAACTACTCTGTCCCGACTGACAGCTCCTGGAACACCGGTGAATCGAACATTGACATTGACATGGCGTAAGTAGCTTGAACTGGTTCAGGATGCACGGAACTAAAGCAGTCTATAGCTACGCCTTGATCTACCCACAGCAAGTCACCCTGTATCAGGTTGACGACCAGTACTACGAGCCGCGTGAAGTTGCGACTACCAACCTGTTCAACACGTTCTTGGATGCTTTGGATGGCGTATGTGTAATCCAGCCCCTTTTGTGACTCTAGCTAACTCTTCCAGTCCTACTGCACCTACAGCGCATACGGGGAGAAAGGCAATGACCCAGACATCGACCCCGTCTATCCGGACCACAACGCTGGAGGATACAAAGGTACGCTCCCGATGCCATGTTTTCACCAGAAAAAGAAAAAGCCCTAACAGTACCCCAGGCAAGCTGCAGTGCGGCGTCTACAAGCCCACAAATGTCATCTCGGCATCCTACGGGCAGGCCGAGAAAGACCTCCCGGTCGCATACACCAAGCGCCAATGCAACGAGTTCCTGAAGCTCGGCCTGCAAGGGCACTCGATCCTCTTCGCCTCCGGCGACTACGGCGTGGCCTCCTTCGCCGGGGACGGCGGCAACGCGAACGGGTGCCTGGGGCCGGAGGCGAAGATCTTCAACCCGCAGTACCCGTCCAACTGCCCCTACGTGACCTCGGTGGGCGGCACGATGCTCTACGCGGACCAGACCTACGAGGACAGGGAGAGCGTGATGCACGTGAACCTGGGCGGCACGGCCAGCAACTTCAGCTCCTCGGGCGGCTTCTCCAACTACTTCCCGCAGCCCGAGTACCAGAAGAAGGCGGTCGCGACCTACTTCAAGCGCGCCCACCTGACCTACCCGTACTACTCAGAGCTGGAGGTCGACTTCAACACGACCAAGGGCCTATACAACCGCATCGGGCGCGCGTACCCGGACGTCGCGGCCAACGGCGCCAACTTCCGCGCCTACATGGGCGAGGAGCTGTACCATTTCTACGGGGCGAGCTTGGCGTCGCCACTGTTTGCCTCCGTGCTGACGCTGGTGAGTTCTAGACCATGATAGAGGTCCCGCACAGCCCATCAGGGGGGAAGACAACGCCACCACCGGTGTTCCAGACCCGAACAGAGCTAATTTGTTATCCTTCTCTCCCAGATCAATGAGGAGCGTCTCGCGGTCGGAAAGGGCCCCGTGGGCTTCATCAACCCCGTTCTCTATGAGCACCCGGAAGCCCTGAATGATATCACCAACGGCACCAACGCCGGATGTGGTACCTACGGCTTTAGCGCTATCCCCGGGTAAGTCCACGAGACAGAAACCACTCTATCGGACACAGATCATGAGGGGGCTTGCTAACACTGTAACCGCCACAGATGGGACCCCACTACTGGATTGGGCACCCCCAACTACCCCAAGCTGAAGAAGCTGTTCCTGTCGCTGCCGTAGAGATTGAGGTTGCAGCCACAACTTCACGACAAAACAAACATAGCCCAACCAAGCACATGAGCTTACAAACCACTAATTGCTATTTTCTTCTTCCTCTGCTTCGTATCCCCCGAAACCTTCACCAAGCAGAAAACGAATGTCTCAGTTCAGTCCCATGGTCTGATCGGGACGAGTGGCACTTCTATCGATCCTTCCACCCAGATATGATTCAAAGTCAATGTACATAAGCTATTGAACTCAATGCACGAGCAAGGAGAGTCTCGAGTCTTGTGACATGACTAGCAAGCAGGTGCCACCGCGCACTCATGTCGCCCACGTGGCATTTCTAGTAGGGATCGAGGATCCGCTAGTGCCTAAGTTAGGTGGCTCTAGTCAGTAAGGTCTGTGGTTTAGGCGTCTGTAAGCAACACACACTTCGTCCATGGAAAGTTTGTGCTTGGAACAAGAAGGCCCAGGCGAAATCTCCAAGGAGGACATCCGTGTTTGTTGGTCGTCGAGGAGCACGTCCAGCGTTGCGATCATGCTCAAGGTCCCAGGACCGGTTATTGTGACAAATAGCTGTAGCCATATTTCATCCCGGTAACCAGAAAACAGGTCCTGGGACATGACTCAGGAGATAGATAAGATACCCGAGCGGACCATGGCAGATGCAGAACGGACCAAGGCCAGCCCACTGCAGCTACAATAGAACGGATACGGGAATCCCCGGACCAGTTCACACCACCCAGGGTCCGCCCTCAATAGCACGGCCGAGACACTCCGAGCATGCAACCTAAAAACCAGCCAGGGAAAGAAAAAGACCAGTGGGAAGAAGGGCTAGAGTTACTGCGCTGAAAAGAGGTTCTTTTCCACACGCCACAAACACTTACCTCTTCGTCAGGGCAGAGCAGGACACACTGCGTCGCATCGAGACCTCACTGCACAAGTTCCTACAGTCGTAGCTCGAGTCATGGCACCAGAATAATTCAGATCTGAAAATCCGAGTCAGGTCCAGCATCAAATCGAGTCATCCGCCAAGGCTCTCGAAGACCCCACCAGCATAACTGAATTGAATGGAGTCAAGGTGATTTACTCGCCTCGAGGCGCCGCAACGGCAACCTATTGCTACTCGAGTCATCAATCACCCCCTTGCCTCCAGATCCAGATCCAGAGTCAGAATTAGGGCCAGGATCAAACCAACCCGAACTGGATCCCTCCCGAGTCGTCATCTCCATACCGAAGGTGAGATATTCGAATCATGATAATCTCCAGGTTTCATCTCCACATCGACCTAAAATTTAGGGAGAGGAATAGAATTGGACCGGCCGGCCTCGGTGGGGAAAGTGCTTCCGCTTAGATAAAAGTACATGCACAATTTCTTACATACTTGGTAAGTGGGTGGGTAGGAGATGGCCGACGCCCGCGGGAATTCCGCTCATTAGCAACAAACACAAAAGAAAAGCGTGCAGACTGCAGTGCAAGGGTTTCCCGCCGGGACATAAGGTTTGTTAGCGCTCGGGCGTAGAACCCGATTTTGTTCGAAGAGCCGAAAGCCTGATTCTCGAAGGTTGGAGGAATAAAGAAAGCTAGACTAAAGGAAAGGTGTTTATCGAGTTTGAGTTTGTAGGTGCATTATGCGTGGGATGAGGAGAAGGGCGTGTTTGGTGTTTGAGGTTGGTGTCAAAGGGGTAGAGTTGGGTAGCGAGCTTCCGTGTTGTTTGAGGTTGGAAGATCAGGGGGCTAGCTGGGAGTGTTAATTCAGAAGAACTTGGAATTGGGATTCTCTTTGAGGTTAGCTGGGGAGCTGAAACGCATTCGCTAAGCTCGCTACCTGTTCCTTGCATGCAGCTCAATAGTCCTTTGTCTCGATGACAAACAAAGCACGTTTTGCCCTGTCCAGAGCCATGGATTGCGGTGGGTATATTTCTCTTCTGCTTGACTAGGGTCTTGCTGCTTGCATGCAGAATCCATGTGCGTGTGCACATTTTTAGTTCCTCGCTCGGTTTTGCTGGCGGCAGGATTCCCGGATGTAGCCGGATGGTAAAGTCTAATTGTTTACTCTGCAACCAGTGCATCGGGTCAGAGGTTACAATCCGACACAAAAAAAAAAGGGTTCGCTTTTAGAGCCGCATGGCGTATCATCGGAAGATACAAGGCAGGTCGACGATAAGACACCCAGCTGCTCATGGGGATCGATCGTATTTGATCTCTTCCTAAATTCGGACCGGCATCGCGCGGGTTTCCCTGACCCTCCGCCCCCCACGCCAAGACTTCGATCGGGCAACGAAAAATTTGGGTGGGTTGGTACGAATGGCACCAAACCATCGGCGCCTAACAAGTATGATCTGCTTTAGCCAAGAGGTGGTCTGGCAAAGAGGGCACACCCGATCGTGGGAATGGCGCTGCACCAACGAACTCAAGCCCTGCGATATAGTTTCGACTAGGACGCAACTGTGCTCTGATCCGTGATGGACTCAAATTTGTGAGTAGACTGAGTTCAATGAACTTTTGGAGAGATCGAAAGAAGTAGAGAACAGTGGGATATGAGGAATGACGGAGGAGTCACGATAGACCCGAGGCTGAATCAAATGTGCGCGAGCGGTTCAGACCGAAAGTGGATGCCTGAGGCTAGAATACAAAACCCTGGCCTACATTGCAACGCAACAAACCAACAAGGCGATGGCACAAGACACCGAGTAGACGTAGTATTAGTCCACCATGTCAATCAGTAGGAGGTGGCAAACAGGGCTGGGCTGAGCTGGGCTCAGCTGGACTCCGCGGAAGAGCTGCGCATCGAGTAATTAAGTACAAAGAGGCCAAATTTAGCTCTGGGTCGATCAGCTCCGAAAGAGGCTCAATCTCACACAGTGACACAAGGTACCGCGGTCAATGCTGCCGTTGCTGCCGTTGCTGCACTGGTGAATGCCGGTTCTGGCAAGAGGTCAACCGAGAATCCGAGATACATATATTAAACAGACTCCCCCCTGCAATAAACATTTGCAGGGATGATGCTGATCATCGGAGACACCGTCCGCCAGCCAGCATACTATATGAGTATGACTTATGAAAGGATTGTGTTGGTGCCGGAGACTTTTCCCTTTCGGAGATCTACTTCCGCGGATCAACATTGCCCCGGATACCTTAATGAGGGGGGCACTAAGCCCTTCGAAGTATTTGCAATGGCGCACTGTGGCCTTCCAAGGCCTTCCAAGTTGGGACCTCGGGAATGAAGTCTGGATCATTCATTTATAACAAACAGTCCGGCAGCTGCTTAACGTGGTTGTCCCACTTGGCCGCTGCACGAGGCATAGGTACTGTGCAAAAGAGGTAGGAGGGGGTGACTGCAGTGCAAAGGAAGGGGGACTTCTAGAAGGCCACGTGCGTGGCAGCAAGCCACCAAGCCAGGGTTTGGTGATCCTTTTTGTTTTCTTGCGGGGTACAGGCACGGGGTGGTGGTAGGCCGCAGTAATAAACAGAAAACCCCAACCACATGGCGTCATTGGAAGGAGTCTCAGTCAAACAGAGTCATTTCAGCCGATGATGGGGACTCAGACAGGACGTCCAGGTTGGTCTCTTTTTGTCATGGACAGTACAGCAGAATCTCCTGGGTCACCGGTCGACGATTCTATCTTGCTAGTGGAGTAGGGGTGACCAAGTAATTGGAACTTCGTCGGATTGGACCAGACACACTGCGGCGGGTGCACTGCGTCTTGTCGGGCAACACAAGCCGATCGCCGCCACGGAGGTTAAGCACCAAAAAGGCTTAGCGGGGGGTGTTCCGTTTCACTCCCACCCACGGGTCCCTGCGCACTGTAGTCTAGCAACTGTACTACGGAGTAGATCGATGGTAGCCCACCACACTCAATCTTAAATCCATGGCAGGGCAGACTTTTCTACCGAGATTTCACTATTGCTGCCAGTCATCAAGCATTTTTTTTTCTATTTTTTCCAAATTCAGAGTTTCCTTAGTCAAGTCAAGGCCATGTGCAATGGAGTGATCTGGGCCCCCAACCAAGGTGGGCATGTATACGATACGATTCATGCACCGCGTAGATGTAGGCTTGGTTCGGTGCTCGCTCAACCGTTGCTTGACGTTTCAGGTGGTGCGTGTGGACTCAAGGAGAAGGTTTGGCCCGAGGGCTGTCTTAATAAGGGGTGTTAAAGACTGTTTTTGTCCCCCCCCCCGGGAAGTTCATCCACTTGTAATTATGAACTACTGCCGCTGCAACGTGCTGCTGCTGTTGTCTCGTTGCGCCCGACAAAGCCTGTCACTGTCACTATGAAGCTTCACCAAACTCTTCTGTTCCTGCTAGGAACTCTCACCACCACCGCGCTCGCAACAAATTATACCACCGCCGATTTCTCAGAATGTGTCGTTAGTACCCATCTTGCCCCTCGACTTGGTGTTTCTTTCCCTAATTTTTCCTTTGGCAGGTGTCCTACTGGGAGCAAACCTATCCCGATTGCCCGATCACCGACACCTCGTGTGTCTGCACCAAAGAGTCGAGCCTGATCGCCTACGCTTCAAGTGAATGTACTCCCAAGGAGTATTTCCGTGAGTTTTCCGAATGATGATCCAGTCAAGGCGTTTCTCATACTGATGATCCCTTGCAGACGCTAGACACCTCTTCGAACAAGAATGTAAGATCCGCCCTCGCGCAGGTCCTTCCCTCGTGGACCCATCCGTTCTTGCGCCGCTCGTTCTTGCGACCGTCTTCTTCGTCATCCGGTTATGGGCCAAGTTTCAGGGTCTTGCGGGAGGCTGGGGGCCGGACGACACCACAATTGCGCTTTCATTTGTAAGACTCGGTCGCGTACTGGATTTTGCGCTGGCGGTTCACTGATAACGTCGTCCAGGCCTTTGGTGTTGTGGAATATGCCATGTACGACAAGAGTGAGTGATCTTTCCTGAGTTGTGACGGCTCATCGCCTCAAACTAACACTGCGTCAGTGATCTACTACGGCTTCGGCCAGAACATTTGGGACGTGCCGTTCGACGACATCACGAATTTCTATAAGGTGTGTGTGACAGGCTCATGCCCTCATGGAGTAACACTGACGGGTCACCATCCAAATAGCACTTTGAAGCGCTAGCCATGGTCTACAAGACACAAATCTCGCTCGCCAAGATTTCCGTTCTGCTGTTCCTCCTCCGCATCTTCCAGTCGCGCATATTCCGCATGTTCGCCTACATCATGATGGGCGTGAACGCTTCGATCGGCATCACTTTCGCGCTGGTCGACCTGCTCCGGTGCACCCCGGTCCACCTGGATTGGGATGGCTGGGCCACGAACTACGCCGGCGGAACCTGCATCAACTTCATCGACGCCATTCTCGTGCACTGTATTGCGAACATTGTCGCCGACGTCATCATCGTCATCCTGCCCGTTTACGAGGTTTCGAAGCTGCAGTTGCCGACCGGCAAGAAGATTACCGTGGGAATGATGTTCATGATGGGTTTGATGTGAGTTGGATCATGTGGCGTTCAGATTCCTGATATCCATACTGATGGTAAATGCTCTCTAGCTTGACGGTTGTCGCGATTATTCGGCTGGTTGTCTTCTGGAACCACCGCTGGGGCGTGAACCAAACTGGTAAGCCCATTTGCTCATCCTTCGCCATCGGTAGCGCAGGAAGCGTGACACTGACTCCAAATAGCTGGTCTCCTCCCGCTCATCCACTGGTCCGTCATCGAGTCGCAAATCGCCATCCTCACGACCTGTCTCCCCGCCGCCCGAGCGGTGGCCGCCCACCACATCCCGGGGATGAACAGCCAGGGCTCGCGACGGACCTACGCCTCGCGCGGCCCTTCCTTTTTGTCCAAGGGCCAGACCAATGCCAACAGCAAAATCTCCAAGTCGGTCAATTTTTCAGTTGATTATGTGTCACGAGGCCCGCGCGATGACAACAGCGAGGTCCATTTGGTGGAGATGGACGGAAAATACACTCGGGTCTGAAAGGAACCCCCGATACTTTATTTACCATCCATGAGGAACGGTGTTATGGAGTCATGACGGGTTTTGCTTTGTTTCCGGGTTTGTTTGATACCCTTTGCACCGAATACATAAGTTACACCCAGGGGGAGGCATTTGTCACCTGGTTTGTCAATTATTCAAAGATTTTTCCTATGTGCTGTACCAATTTCTTATCCACAAGATCGCATTGACCCCATTGTTTTTGATCTTCTTCACGATCAAGTACACCGCAGACCTAATTCATCACCTTAATAATATCTCTTCACAAAAAAAAAAACCTTGCATGATCTGCACAAAGATTTAGTTGTTCCAAGCACAAAGGCTCGAGGAGGGCGGAGATTGCCGCGGTGAAGCCAGAAACAAAGCCGCACAAGTTTAGTCAGATGCATAAATAGCCGCGATTCCGTCGCACGCCAGGCTCCCCGTTTCACTTTTCCCGCAACCCCGATAAGATTATTCGGTGAAACTGGCGCGAACTTATCTCATCACAAATTATCATCATGACTCAAGACATGAGTGAAGAACTTGGTAAGTCGCGCTGGGCCCCCCAGAGCTCCGACAAGCCATCCAGTGTAAGCTCCACCATTACCACTACTCATCATCAGCAGCCTTGTGGCCATGGTGGGACCAAGAATCGCCATGGCAAAAAGTCTCACAAATCCAAGCCTACCCGGCCACCCCAGCCCGCCGTCACTGCAACCACCACGACCACCACCACTACTACCATCACGGCCACAGCCAGCAGCACTCCCAACGGGGCGTCAACTGCACCCAACACGAACCCCAAAATCTGGAGCCCATCCCCGCGCCCTGCCCTCAGCAACGGCACGGCTCTCACGAGCACGAGCCCAACCCAACAACAACAGCAGCAGCAGCAACGAGCGGCAAGACTCCCGCGGGTGGTCGGAGGAGTGAGCTCCTCGCTCGGCGACGGATGGGAGAAGATCCCAACCCACCGCGAGCCAACGCCGGAGCCGTCCTCCTCCGCGCACAGCCTGCGCTCTGAACCCCAGTCCCCGACGACGAAGCAGAAGAAAAGACCGATCCCGCCGTCCATCGCCGACGCCGTCGAGGCCCTCTCGCGGTACCGCAAGATCCGCCGCCGCCTGGAGTGGAAACTGCGACACCTGGTCGACGGGTTCAAGCAGGCCACGAACCGCGACCAACCCGCTCCGGAGCAGCTGTACGCGGAGCAGATGTTCAAGCTGGACTTCCACGAGTACTACGGCCTGCTGGAGCGGGCGCTCGTGTACCTGATGCTGGTGTGGAACATCCACGTGTCGCGGGCGCACCCGTCCACCAAGATCAGCTGGGCGGACGAGATGAACGGTGGCGGTTCCGGAACCCACCGCTACCACGCCAACGTCCTCGAGGCCCTCCGCGACCTCGACAGCCCGTACTTCGAGGTGCTGGGCTCCGGCGACCGCTTCGCCCACCTGCAGAGGGCCAAGGAGCTGCGCAACCGCTGGAAGTATGCCGACATGGACCCCGAGGAGCGCGAGCGCGACCCCCAGACCTGGCGCGCGGGCTACAAGGCCTGGAAGGACGCGCTGACCCCGCTCGAGAGCTACGATTTCGATACCATCTTCGTCCAGATCCTGCAGGGGCTAGTCGAGGCGGCGGACATCGCCCAGCTGCGCGTCGATGAGCTCGGGCGCGAGGCGGGCCAGGACGACGCGGCCGCCGCCGCCGCCGCGGGCGGGAGCGAGAGTGATCCCGATGAGTGGGACTTTTTGGTCGATGCGATGGATTGGGAGGCTGTTTGAGCGAGGGGGTGATTTTTTCGGTGCACCTTCAGTTTGTTAAATATCACTATGATCCGCAATTCCTTGTGGAGTCCTTGTTTATAATGTTTTCTTTAGCGCTGGCGGGATCCGGATACCCTCGACACCAAGCATTTTGCCCTGTTTATTGCATATGTGAGATACGATCCTCGCTTTGGTTGTGTATTTATCTGTTATTTATCCCTCTCCCCACGGCTTTGTGTGCAGTGTCATATGGCATAAGTTTGTACATACTTTGTTTGGCGATACAATGTTCCGACTGGACTATTCAGTTGCGGGACTTTCTACTAGGAGACCATTCGATTTGCTGCCTGATAGTCAATGCGATGCCACAGAGCAAGCATTGCCTATCTTGCAATCGGGGGACTTTCATACACCCCAGGTCTCCATTTTTGCATTTTACTACACTGATTTCTTGGATTCCTTATCCCAATTCTTTTTCCTTTGCCGATAATGACCTTGTCCAATCCAACTACATATATGAGAAGCGAGATTTTCGAACCAACACCTTGTAGTTTGGCTTATGGCATCGTGTGGGGTACACTCACAGGTAAGCGATTCCTCAAGACGTTAAACCCCCGAGAAAGAGAGAAAGAAAGAAAGAAAGAAAAGAAAAGATTCCCGGTGGATTGGAATCCCAGTGCCCAGATTGGCGGAGGCAGATGTCTACCTACGAGTCCAGGTTCTTAAAATTAGCCAGCTCCTGAACAACCCAGGACTATACTGTCCAGTTCCGGGATAAGTGACAATATTAAAGAATTCACAAAGCACAACACACAAAAAGAACAATTGGTGGATGACAGAATCATGTTAAAAAGATAGCAACGAATCAAAATATGAAAGTACATAAATATACAAGTGGAACTTGAGGAACCTTACAAATACAACCTGAAAGAAAAGGAAGTAATCCATATCATATCATGACCAATGTCCATTGACTATTCTCCGCATACGGAAAATACCTATATACCAAGGGACCAACAAGCACAGATATTATAAACGGACTATAGGTAGACACAAAGCCCCCCCTTTACATCCTCCGCCTCGCATCCCCAATCTCGTTCCGCAAACTAGAAAATTGCGAAGCCCAACGCGCAGAGCCGTTCCGCCAGCACCTCCCCCTCCCCGTCCAAGACGGACGGATCCTGGTGCGCGGCCCACATGATCTGCTTGGTCAAGTCGACGCAGGCCTTGAAGACGCCGGGGCCGGCGACCTCATCGTAGCTCTTGGGCGAGGCAAAGTCCCCCGAGATGTTGGACCGGATCACCTTGCCGCAGAAAATGTCGATGAAGCCGTTCTCCACCGCGCGTTCGGCCTCGGCGAAGTCAAACAGAGGCTCGGGCTCGCACGCGACGGGCGAGTGGAAGTGCAGCAACATCAGCAGGACGACCTTCTCGGCCCAGTAGATGGCGAGGTAGCCGGGCGGTACTTTGGGTAGACGGGGGGCCATTCTCACTTGGTAAGTGCTGTACGTATGCTGGGGATCTTGGTGTAGCTTGTGAGTGTGTTGGGTGATTGTGGGTTTGGATGATGTTGATTTGAGGTAGGAGTGGGTAAGGGGGCTTGTATTTATAATCCTTGGATGAGGGTTTGATGTGTGGATGTGTATAGTGAGGGCCGGAAATCTTGGATAGTATTCTCCCGCTATGAGCGCAGCTGTGATAAAGGTCGAAGGTGGTGGGGAGACAATGACTTTGTCTGGCTCTTTGTCTTGGATCGGAGTTTTGATCTCATTTCGTTGCTATACTTGCGCTATGGTCCGGTTATCGCTGTCAGTGCTGGTTGTGAGCCTTGGTTCCGAGGCTCGCCGACTGTATGAGACTCTTTCAACTCTATCGTCGTATCTCTTCTGTGTATACCAGGTTCAATGACATGATTTGATCTATGTCATATTCAGGATAAACAGCAAGTGCATTCTTCCGATCACCTTACAAGCTATGCCATGACACTGACTGTTTCCTCTATTCAATAGTAAACACAGAAAAAGACCAGCAAAGGAAATAACCGTATTCCCAACTTTAATCACACGATCATCACTGCCCCTGTACCTATCACCACGGCGAAGACCCCCTTCAATCAAAGAAAGAGGCTACCCCTAAGCAGAGTAAGAGAACTGGCAAGTAACGCCCTTGTTGCGCGTGCCACAGTCCGAGTTCAACTCCTTGGTCGTCCCGTCGAAGGAGATGTACCCGCCCTGCAGGTCGGAGGCGCTCTCATCGCAGCCCTCGCCGCTGTAGACAACGAGGCTGGCGCCGAGGCCGGTCTCAGAGGCGGAGAATGTGTAGGGCTGGCTGCCGCCCGCGGAGTTGGTGCAAGGGAGGCCGAAGTCCTTCTGGCTCCAGGAGTCGTCGCTGGGGGTGCAGATTGCGATCTAGTGCGGTTAGCCCTTGTTCGTTCTTGGCTGAAATGTCTCTGGATAGGAAAGGAGTGGGCAATTTCACGGGGAGGAGTCATCGTACCCATGGCTCAGCGGCACCTTCGCCGTTGGCCTTGTAGCTGCTGTCGCGGATGGAGGTGTAGTGAATGTAGGCGGTGCCGTCGATGGCGGTGTCACCCAGCTTGGAGAGCTCGCTGCACGACCAGAGCGCGGAGACGAGCTGGGGCCCGGTCAGGAGGGAGACGGCGGTGGAAATGAGGGTGGTGGAGAACTTCATTTCGATGATTGTTTTAATGGAGAATGATGGACTTGAGTGAGTCAAAGGAGTGATTGGGTGCTTGTAGTGGTGTGTTGAGAGTGCTGTTGTCGTTGATGATGATCTGGAGTCACAGATGACAGCCCGCTTTTATACCTTTCCTGTCTTTAACACTGCAAACGTCCATATTGACAGGTGTATACTGAATGGCTGCATGTTGCCATGAAACCCGACTTAGTTCTGCATAAGCGAATCAGGCTAGTGGCTTGGTACCGAAACGCCTGGGGGCGGTTTTGCGGGGGAGCATGACGCGTATGACTGCTGCGCAGCGGATGCAGTGTCAAGCTTATTGTCTGTCAGGACCACAGCTAGATAGCCTTGCACAAGATTTTTCCGGCAGGCTTTTGGCCCCGATCCTTGCCGCTGCAGATGTCGACTGCGCCCTAATGGCCCCCATAGATCAACGTCACCCACGTTATTCCACAATCTTCGATGACCTTAACTTACGATGGAGCCAATCAGATGCTCTAGCAGAGAGCCTCTATGAATCGTTGCATCCTTGAACTGTTGGCCCGCACTGTTCGGCCCCAAGGAAGTTCTACACCTCCTAAGTTGCGGCGTGGGTTGACACCGTCCCTCTAAGCGGACATAGTCAGGTCTCGATGTCTCTGGCTATCTAGCTCATGAGTAAATTGCCCAGCAGTTTATCCCGAGAGCAATTTGCACCATCAGACCTTGAAAAGTAAGCACGCTGGCCAATGAACTTAACACGATATGTACAGTAAACCTTTTCATCAAAGCGGACTCCATTGCAAGCACAGTCAAAAGTTCTATTTCCCCGACAGCTCCTCAAACAACCTCGCCCATTCCCCAATATCTTCAATGAACCGCCTCGCAATCCCCTTCTTGACCCCATTCTCGACAAAAAACTCCCAATCTTGATCCAAGTGCATCTGCTCGAGATCCAGCCCATTCTCCAACGCCACGTCGCGCGCCTTGCGAAACTCCGCTTTGAGCAGCGGAGACTGCACATACGACTCCTGCCACTCACAATAAGCCTTGACCGCGACATCCCGCAGCCCGCGAATCTTGATCCTCTTCCCCGCAGGCTTGCTTGGCTGCTGCTGTTGCTGTTGCTGCTGCTGTGCATCCGACTCCGCGGACGGCGTACCCTCCGCCCCCTCCCTCTCGCCCTCCCCGTCCTCCTCATTCTCCTCCTCCCCCAGCCGTGGCGGCAACTCCTCACTCAAAAACGGCAGATTCGACCCCGGCGAGGGCTCCCGCGGGGGCGTCTTCTCGCGGGGCCCATGGTTATGCAACGGATTGCGCACGCGCACCTGGTACAGGCCCTGGCGCGAGTTCCAGAGGATGGACATATCGAACGGACACCCGATGCGCTTGCGGTTGGGCCGCTTGCGGATTTTCGCGACGGAGGGCTTGAAGATGCCCCGGTCGCAGATCAGGTACAGCGCCTTGAGCTGGGTGCCGCCCGTCTCGCCTCGGCTGGACCGCTTCTTGACCAGCCGATAGCCGTGCGACTCGGCGAATGCCTGAGATTTCCCCAAGGCCTCCTGCCAGCTCACGTACCAGCCCTCGAGGGGTGGGGGGAGCTGCAGCATGGATGGGTCGGGCGGTGGGGGCGGGGGCGCGTTCGGGTCGGTGGGCGGCGCGACGGCGAAGCAGTTGAAGGGGGAGGCGGGCGTGGCCGGGGCCATGGCCATTTGATGGTGGTGTGGCTGGGTGGTTTGCATTGAGGGACAATGTATAGTATGTTCTGGGCTTTTGGTCGGACTAGTCCCTGGGGTCCGGGGGGTGCAAATAGAGGGCGTGCTTGTGATTTTGCGGTTTGGGGGTGGGGGATTTAGGGAGGTGTGGAAAAAAGGTAAAGAAAACACCGCGATCCCCTTTGTGGATGTTGGGGTGGGGAGCTCCTGCAGTGCGGTGCAGTGGCAGAATGGCACACCGCCTTTCGCAGACGGCTATGTTTACATGGTGTACTGTCCAGTTACAAAGTGCATTGTTTACACATGATGGTATACAGTAAATGGCTGCTCCCTCGCTCAGAGATGAGAAGTAGTTTTCTTCAGGCTATTATATCTGGCTTTGCGGGACAAGCTTTGGGGGCGTGCCACTCGGTTGATGGGCATGTGATGGACTACATGGGGTGGGTTAGTAGTTGGTTAATCATATGGTGCTGTAGGACTGGGGTAGTATCCGGCTGGGCCTTGTATGTGTTAGTCATGGTTAGTTGTGGTGTTCTGTGGGGTGGGGTGCATAGCCCTATGTCTACCTCTTGCCTGTGAGTGCTAATGTCTTGGGACAATTCGTCACCGCTGTTACCGGAGAGTGGAGTGTTCATACATTCTAGCTAATATACAACTCGCCAACAGGGAGAATCATTTCCGAGTCAAAAGAACCCAAAACATACCACCCATTATTGAACAAATGATCTACCTCCTCAACTCCTCCAACCCCATCCCCGCCGTCCCCATCCGATCCTAAACAGTCAGCCAAACACACTTACACACATCCACCCACGCCCAACCCCCAAAACATCAAAGAAAAGTAACTCACCAAGACCCAAGTCGGCATCCACGTCGTCAAAAACCACCCGATGGACGCCATTCTCCCGCGCCACACCAACCCCGTCTTCCCAGCCAGCAAATCATCCACCACCCGCCGCGCATACTCCTCAGGCGCCATGGGATCCTTGACCGAATCCCCCGCCGCCATCCGCCGAACCCCCTCCGTGGCCGGCTCATACATCGACCCCGGAAACTCGAGGTCGGGATGCTTAGCGAAGATCTGCGTCTGCACCACGCCCGACATCACCGTGACGACCCGGACCCCAAACGGCGCCAGCTCCAACCGCAGCGTCTCGCCGTAGGATTTCAGGGCGGCTTTGGAGGCGGCGTAGAACGCTGCCCATCCACCACAGAACATTCGAACGGATTAGCCTCACGCAAATCACCCACTCTCCCCTACCCCCCTTGCGAATAACCAAGGCAACTCACCATTCCAGACAACAGGCATATTGCCCCCCAGACTCGCGATATTGACCACACACCCCTTCGCCGCGACCACCATCCCCGCAAACGCCTGCGTCACGCGCACCGTGCCCCAGAAGTTGACATCGAAGAGCGCCTGCGCCTCATCCAACGAGGTCTCCAGCGCGGGCCGCACCAGCGGCAAGCCCGAGTTGTTGACCAGGTAGTCCAGCGTCCCGGACGTGTGGGCGCGCACGGCGGCCACCGCCCGCGCGATCTGCTCGGGCGATGTCACGTCCAGCTCCAGTAAGGTCATGTGGGGCAGGTCGGCGAGGTGGGCCATTTTGGGGAGGGAGCGCGCGGTGGCGAAGACGTGGAAGCCCCGGGCTTGGAAGGTTTGGGCCAGCGCGGAGCCGATGCCGTGCGCGCTGCAGCCGGTAATGAGGACTGTCTTGCGCGTTTCTTCGGGTTGTTGCTTTGGGGGGGACATTTTGGGTGGGTGGGTGGGAAAACTTTTCTGATGTGATGTGACGGGGGATGGGTAGTTGAATATGCCTGAGAAGGTGGTTGGTTAGCGTTGGATCGAGGTTGACGTGGATGTAAGGATCGCGGGTGGTTATACGAGGCGGGAAGGATTAGCATGCGGGCCCCCGGGGCGGCGCTAGTGGTGGTCTGTAGGGGCTAGATGGAGGGATCGGAGTGTTGGGGTTGGCTGCTTCGTGAATTAGATTATGGTTATGGTCGTAGTCTCATCTCATCTACTTGCCTTGAGGTCCGTTGACACGGCGGTAGTATGAAAGGCTGAGCATTGATGGCGCCTGTTGGCCATGGCTGCTGTCTGTTGCACCCTGTGGTCTGTCCAGCCTGTGCGATAAGATCCCACCGATAAGCCAGTGATGGCGGTGGATCGTGTGGGCGGTGTAGGCGGTGTAGGCGGTGTAGACAGCCAAGTAAAGCCGTGACACCATGACATCATACCCCAGTGGCAAGGCAATCCCAGTGAATTCTACAAGGCATGATGCTACGTCCTATAATCATTCCGGAGAGGTTTTAAAAGATGCAAGAAATGTATGAACTATGCAATAACTAACGTAGATGGCCAAGCCTGGTATATCATGCGATCAAATGCACACCACCACATATGTACTGTACTGTACGTGAAAAACATCATGAACACATCCAAATCAAACTCCAATCCCCAGGGGTATAACTTTTCCTTCTGGTTTCCACGCTTTCTTTCAACTTAAGCGTTCTCCGCGTGGTAAGAGCGGGACTCCTTGCGGTGACGCTCCTCCTCCTGGAAGTACTCGGCCGAGTGGAGAGTCGGCATCTCGAAGCTGCTGCTCTTCCAGGGCTTGACCTTGTTGACGTACATCCAGTCCAGCTCCTCCAGGGTGCGGCCCTTGCCCTCAATCACAAAGAAGTAGATCACGAAGACAGCGACCAGCAGACAGCCAGCGAAGACGTAGCCGTAGGCGAAGTCAATGGCACCGGTGATGAAGGGGGTGAAGAAACCGATCAGGAAGTTCCAGAGCCAGTTGGAGGCGGTGGCCAGAGCCATACCCTGGGCACGGTACTTGCCGGGGTAGAGCTCGGCAACGATGGCCCAGACCATGGGACCCCAAGTCATAGCGTAAGCTGGAAGAATCGTTAGCATTGTGAAGATTGTACCCAGGGAGAATCGTCCGGACTTACCAGCAATGAAGAAACAAGTCACAACAATCATACCCTTGCCGACATCGGGGGTGTTCTCGGGGTTTTGCACATCGAGCATGAAGTGGCCGATGGAAGCGAAGATCATGAAGCACACGAACATGAATCCAGCACCCACCATCAGAGACTTGCGGCGACCGAAGTTCTCAACGATGTACAAGCCACCAAAGGTGGTTCCGAAGTTGACGGCACCGAGAATCACCTGAGTAATGAAGCTGTCGGAGATACCAGCACCCTTGAAGATAGTAGTACCCTGTTTGGCGTTAGCAAGGCGATCCATATAAAAAAAGAAATCAAGGTAAACTTACATAGTAGAAGAAGTAGTTGGCACCGGTCAGCTGCTGGAGCGCCTGCAGGACCATACCCAGGGCGATGCGGTAGAACATGCGGGGGGCAGTGATGAACTCGTGCCACTTCTGGCTAACGTTCTCGGCCTCGAGCTGAGCCCGGATCTCATCCAGTTCGTTGATAATGACACGGTGGTTTTCAGGAACACCATAGAGCTTGGACATGGTGTTGCGAGCCTCCTCGATGCGGCCGTGACGGTAGGCGAAGCGAGGAGATTCGGGGAAGAAGGTCATACCAGCACCGAGAGCGAGGGCAAACACGAAGGTAATACCAAGGGTAATACGCCACTGAGCGGTGCCATCGAGGTTGTGCGTTCCCAGGTTGATCAGGTAGGCCAGAAAGATACCCAGAGTGACAAACAGCTGGTAACAACTGATCATGGCACCACGGATGTGGCGAGGCGCACTCTCACCCTGGTACATGGGGACCAGGAGGGAGCAACCTCCGACACCCAGACCAGTGGTCCAACGGCCCATAACCATCTGGACCCAGTTACCCGAGGGGGACGTGATCTGCACAATGAGGCCGATGAGAAGAATGACACACCAGACGGTGATCGACCACTTGCGACCAATGCGGTTGGCGATGGGGGCAGCAACCAGGGCACCAATCAAGGTACCGATGGACAACAGACTAGTCAATAGACCGGAGCGCACATTGCTGAGATACCAGGTACCATCCGCCTTCTGCATACCGTACCGTTGAAGGTAATCATCCTCCTGCTCGAAACCGGCGATCTGACCGGTATCATAACCGAAAAGAAGACCTCCCATGGAGACGAACATGGTCAGGACGAAGGAGCGCAGCGTGACACGAGGGACGGGGGTGTCCACGCCCATCTCCATCGGCTTGTCGTAGCCAAGCGATTCTTGGCTAGACTGTTGTTGGGGAGCGACAGCAGGGGTGATGTGCTCCCCATGGCTGGCAGAGGATTCAACACCCATGGTGGAGAAGGGTGCAGGTTGCGGGGATTGTTTTGCTTTTGTCGAAGAGAGTAATGATCCGTGAGATCGAGCCCAATGGAGCGGATGATAGGGAGATGTCAAACCCGTGAAGGTATAGAAGGGTTGAACTCAATCACCCTTTTAGGGAAGAAATGAATTGTTTGGGGATAACGAAGAAGGATGCAGATGCCTGATTCAGAAAGATCTCATTTTCGGGGGGGAATGAGCGGCCTTTTATGCCCTGTCTCTAGACGAAAGAGGGAGGGGAAAATTTTCATCGGGGGAAAACAGATCCACGCCTGGGCAGAGTGCCGACATGTGGGGAGCCGACATCAGCAGCTTGCCGGGGGGAATGAGACCAGGGCTGACGACTTTCTCAATGGCCCCAGGTATGCCGTAGAAGGCCGGCCGAAACCGACAAGCCAGTCAGAAGTGACGGAATACTGGGGAACAGCCGGAGCACCAGGGGGAGGTGCAGTACTATCGGGTTCCACGGGCCTCTTTCGGGACAGTTAAAAGAGCAGGTGACAGATCTCGTTGGCTGACGGCATCGGCACACGGAATTAATTATTCTCTGCTAGAGATTTGAAGGGGTTCGACGCCACCCACCTGCATGGGCGCGGGAGGCGTGTGTCAAGGAGCCATCCACGGATTGCCCAGATCGATGACATCGGGTTTCCACGAGGGGAATAGAGATGCTGCCGTACAGAAATGGATTAGTCTGGTGTCAATTTGGACATCCGGGGGAAGACAGACCTGGTTCACAGTGAGCTGATGATGACCGACCGGGATGTGAGCGTCGTGCATCAGCCAAGACATCAGAGAAGAAAAGAAGCAGAACAAGGAAAAGTGCAGGTTGAGACGGGCATCAGCGGCGCTCCAGAGGGGGAAAGCCTGGCGATGAATTGAGCCGTGAACACTAGGGATTCTTGCCCAAGGTGGAGATGCCCCACTACCACCATGCCTCTTTGGGGGACTCACCCACAACTCCAGAGTTCGGCAAGCAAATGACCGCGCGTGGCCCGGAAAGGGTCGGATATCCTGGAGTGACCTGGAGTTTGCTGACGCAGGGCCACCAAATCTGGAGGGCCTGGAGAAATTGAGGGGAGTGCGATACCGTATCCGTTGACCGGTGAGCCTTCAATCCCAGTCCCTTCCACTTCCTGCACAGTGCTAAAAGGAGGGGGAAAAAGAGGGGAAATGCGGAGGTTAAAACGTCAGTTATGACCACCTGCAAACCAGCACAAAACATGGGGAAATTTGATATGTTACTGGAGCTGTTGTGTCTACTGGGTGCACGAAGCTATTCCCAACAGCGTCGATTGCTCTCACGCCCCTTGGACCAATTGGCCCTCGTCGACAATTGCCAACCGACATCTGGTACTGAGATGCTCGCTAAGCCGACCGAGAGAAGCGTTTCGGCCCCGATGGTCGGGATCACGAGAGTCGCCATCCCTGCGAGAATTGCTGCCAACGTCCAGCTGACTGCCATCCCGACCGAGCCGAAATTGATTGGTGGCGTCAAGGGACTCGACTGGTTGGCTCTGGAATCCTCCACCAAGCTTCGTGGCTGCCTTGGTGTGAACCTCGCCTAAACTCCCTCCGGCCAGGGTTCTGATCCTTCTCGCAGTGCACAATGACGACAATGGCTTGCTTAGGCTGCCCATGATTTATGACGCTATTCCCATGCACTGTCCATATGGTCTGGTCTATTCGTCTACGCAGTTCTACGCAGTCTACGCAGTCTACGCAGTTAACGCAGTCTACTGTGTAGTATCAGGTTATTATTATGTACCACGTTAAGGATCCCCGGTCACTTCCCCTGTGCGATAAAAGTTGTAGATGGTTCCTGACTATGGTTTGCCGGTTCCACTGATCATCTAGAGACTAGGTATTGGGATCGGTGGCAGCAACCCCTGAGTCTCCTCGTGCAGAACCTCTCCAGCCGGGTAAATTGTCATCCTCAAATAGGGTAAGGGCTGTCGTGTCCTCACGTGCTCGCTTAGTCTTGGAATCTCGGATGACGTATGGGCCGCTTATTCACCAGTTTGCCGTGGAACTTTCCTAGAACGGTGTCTCGGATCAAATCTAATCAAATTCTTGTCCGGCTTCTGGTAGCTGGACTGCTCGCCAGACCGCCGACTGCCGGTAGCGATGAGTTCGAGATCATTGCTCGGACATTGCTGTAAGGACTGAACCATTGAAGTTAAAGCCATTGCCACCAGGTTGAATGTAGGAAATGGCACGGCCGGAAGCAGCCATATTGCTAAGCCTCAAGCCAAAAGTATACAAGGTTTGAGATAACTCGGCCGTACGCTCGTACCATTATTGTGCTTCGAGGATTGCCACAGATTATCTGGAGAGTCACATCTTACCCCATGCCAGCTACGGGACACCATAGCAACCGAGTGGCAGCCCCGGAAAAAGTCATTCCCCACATCGTGCCAGTCCGTTCAACGCCTCAGTAATCTTTTTCCGAGATCCGAAGGCCGCTCTGTCGAAAATCACGGCGCCAAAGCTATGAACTTGCCGAATGCAGACCCAGCACGACGAGATGTTTTCTCTGAGGCCCGATCTGTCAAAGCAACGGTCTCCCGATCATCTGACAATCAGAATTACCGATGGTGTCAGTCGGAGACGCTGCCGAAAGAGTGAACTATCTCCGAGCCCTCTTTGATAATGACGACACTCCGGCAAAGCCCGCACAGCCCATGTTAATCAAGGGAGTTAATTTGCTCAGATGGGCAAGAAACCTTGACTTTTGACGCAGTGACATGATTCTTGAGGAACTTGCTTGTTTCTATCAAGCTACACTAGGTGATCATGCCATTCTCCTTGGTGCGTCACCTATCATCTTGATACACTTGCTTCGGGTATCTCCCGCATCCACTGGTTTTTCTGACAAAAGCACGTGGAAATTTGGCAGTCTGGAGAGAAAAATAGATCGAAGGTTCGAGGCCTCCATCTTGGCTGTACTTGACTTTCAATTTGAAGGTAGGGGGTTTTCACCGGTCGGGTGATCTCTTAAATCTTACTGGAAGAAGGTTTACTACGAGTACATGGCTTATTCAATTCTCGCAAATATTCTCAAGTGCCATGTGCACATCATACTCGTCATTGAGAATCTCGACATACGGTTAATATGTGTCTGCCAATGAAACCTGGCCGGAGCTTCGGGTTTCTTTCGGCATTTTCGCTCAAAGGAGAGCCAACTATCCCTATGTAGGTATGGAGAATAGATTCTTCGAGCAGCTCTCAAGTAGGGCACTTCGATAGATACGAGCGGTATTGAATGTAAGTTGCACGTCGAATCGTCCGACCACACATTTGTCGGACGACAAAGTTCCCCATACGTTGCCTTATACGATCCAATCCTCTAAAGCGAGCTTCGGGCAAACTTTGAGAGATGCTGGTCGCCTTGCAAATTGGCGTCTGATAAATGTTTTAGCTAAATATTCCTCTATCCCTTGATTTTCTCACTGTCACGGATGCAACCACGCAACGTCAGGATGAAGCCTGCAATTCACATCTTGATCTACCTACACACAATGCAGGGGTATCATACATGGTAGTCGGTCCTCCACAATGTGTAATCTTGCAGCTAATTCTCATGAGCACCAGGCGCTTGCAGCTTCAAAGTTATTATCACCAAATTCACTCCTGGAAGATGGATGGAGCATAATCCCTCAATCAACCATACACGATGGACTAGCCGAGGCCGCTCTTGTCCACGAAGCATCGCAAACTACACATAAAGCATCCGAACAAAATGACCTGAAGTTGCTTTTGTCTAATGGCAGTCTCAGGTGACTTCCACCAGAGCACAAACTGCTCCAGGCCGACCCACTATCGCAGTATCATGTCCAAATACAGACTAGCGCTAGCTGATCGCTGCCCGCGCGTTCCCGGGTAAATAAGCTTAGGGTTGTGGATAGTGTATACTCCTCAGACTCAAAGGAGAGATAATTATCGCTTTCATTCGCGTGAGTGTAGGAATGAAGTCTTCTAGCCTATTCAACTTTGCAGACTCTCATACCCTCACTAACTTTGTGTTTCCCCCGGAAATAGCTTGTCTTTTCCAATGTTACCTACCATACCTACCACCATTCTCATCGGCCTCGCGTGCAGCTCTCTGGTCAGAGCATCTACTGCAAACCTCAATGTATCAACTACCACTTTGACTCAGCTGGGATGTGATACAATGTGTCAGACTTACTTCGAAGCCGGGTTGGCCGCCGATGTCGAGATGTTCGGTACGAGCTTCGATTCCGATTTCTACAGCACCGAAAGCAACTTCACAGGTTCCATTGCAGGCAATCTGCTGAAGTTTGAAGCCATCGAGCCGAAACACTTAACGTGAGCACCGGAATGACCGCCTACCGCTTCCAATATACTACACGGGACTTGCACGACACCCTCATTCCCGTAACCGGATTCATCGGGATGCCATATACTTCGTTCCGACCCGACCCAAGTTTCCCGTGGTCGCCTATGCGCACGGCACCATTGGAGTCTTCACCGGCTATCCTCCCACCACCACCACCACCACAGATCTCTACGACTACCACAGCTGGAGTCTCCTGATTGAGGACGGGTACGCAGTCGGCGCGCCAGACTACGCGGGTCTCGGAAACAATGCCACCCTCCACGAATACCTCTCGTTCCCTGCCCACGCCAACGACCTCTACTACGCCATGGTCGCCGCGCGCAAGGCGTTACCCCATACCTTCACCTCAGAATGGATGAGCGTGGGCCACAGCCAGGGAGGCGGTGCTGTTTGGAAGCCTTCAAAGAGTGAGCTAGTCAAAACCCACGGCGCGGGAGAATACCTGGGTACCGTGGTTTTAGCACCCGCCAGCAGGATCTACGACATGACAGTGCTCACGGCTGAGACCATTCTGACAGGCAGCGGCTTTGCAAGCTACGATGCCACCTACGAAGCCCTCTGGCTGCCGCTCGCGCTCAAGCGCGTCATCCCCGGGATCGACCTCTCCTTCTTCTCCGACACCTTCCTCCAGCGCGTCCAGATCGCTGAGCTCGCGCAGGCATGCTACTAAAGCATCATGTCGCTGAGGTACGGCCGGACACTGTCAGAGATTATTACAAACACGAGTGCACTCGTGAACAATTGTCCCGTCTCAGGTGTGACAGAACGCAACGGCCCCGGCTAATGGGGGTGCTGCGGATACACCGAAGCTCATCGTTCAGGGACTAGAGGAAACCGCCGTCCTTCGGGAGATTACCGTCCGGTCGTTCAACGCGAGCTGTCTTTCGGGGAATAAGGTGCATATGAGCCTCGTGGCGGGCATGGACCATACCGATGTCTTCACGGCGAGTTCTCCTGGGTGGCTGGGGTTCATTCGGAATCGCTTCGCGCGGAAGTCGACCAGTGGCAGGTGCAGTGTGATCCAGCGTGCACCCTCTGACAGGGCTAATTTGGTGACGGAGGTTGAGTCAAGTGAAGTCACCAAGTCTCTGATGTAATTGATTACCGGGTCAATGCCCGGTACATGCCGGCTTTCATGAATAGGCACCAGCTTTGATTCGAAGTGAGACCAGAGAACTAGATATTCGGACTGGCTACTAGTCCATGTCTTAAGTCTTGCTCTTGTATAAGTCTGTCCCTGCGCAAACGCGGGAAGTGTCTGGAACCTATGCTCACCCTGCCAAGATTGGTTTCAAGTTTGACATCGAAGACCCACTGCTGCCCCTTGAGGCATATAACTGCTATCCTTCGTCATGGTGTGATCTTGTTGTGAAAGTACTATGAAGAAAGCAATTTCTGCACGGCATACGGCCCGACCGTCCAGGCAGATGAGTCTGCCCCTCAACCCCGCAACCACTAAACAACTCAATCGTCTTCCCCAGAAGTCATGCATCAATGCATGTCAGTCTAAAATGTGGCTAATTCAAGCGATGACTTGTCGCGGGTAAAGTGGAACAGACCCTCCACCACTCACGTCATCCGAAACACCAGCCGATCCGCCATTCCCAAATCAGCACGGACAAAACGCCAGCAGAGCCGAATTGATTAACTGCCCTGACGATCACCGTCTCTCCGTGCTACAAGCGGATGTCCAGTGGACTTCCTTCCCTATACGAAACAGACTCCCCTCGATCCTCAAGGAGCTTCTCATTTTAGAAACGGAGGATGGTCCGATTGCAATGGCCCCGAATCACGGTTCTATAAGAAGAGGCAGGTCGGCGCAGGAGGCAAGCATGATAGTTAGAGCCAGGCGACTCGACAACACCACAAAACCAAGATGAAGCTTTCTCACATGCTCCTCAGTCTCGCCAGCCTGGCGCTGGCGACGGCTCTTCCGCGGACGCCGAACCACAACGCGGCCACCACCGCCTTCCCCAGCACCTCGGGGCTGCACTTCACGATCGACGGCAAGACGGGCTACTTCGCCGGCACCAACTCGTACTGGATCGGGTTCCTGACCAACAACGATGACGTGGATCTCGTCATGAGCCAGCTGGCGGCGTCCGACCTTAAGATCCTGCGGGTGTGGGGGTTCAACGACGTCAACACCAAGCCCGCCGACGGGACGGTGTGGTATCAGCTGCACGCGAACGGCACCTCGACCATCAACACGGGCGCGGACGGGCTCCAGCGCCTCGACTACGTGGTGACCTCGGCCGAGAAGTACGGCATCAAGCTGATCATCAACTTCGTCAACGAATGGACCGACTACGGCGGCATGCAGGCCTACGTGACCGCCTACGGCGCCGCCGCGCAGACCGACTTCTACACCAACACCGCCATCCAGGCCGCCTACAAGAACTACATCAAGGCGGTCGTCTCGCGCTACAGCAGCTCCGCCGCCATCTTCGCCTGGGAGCTGGCCAACGAGCCCCGCTGCAACGGCTGCGATACCTCGGTCCTGTACAACTGGATCTCCGACACGTCCAAGTATATCAAGTCGCTGGATTCGAAGCACTTGGTCACAATCGGCGATGGTCGGTTGACCTAGATCATATCCCGTTTCCCCATCCGACGCTAACGGTTTTCATCAAACAGAGGGCTTCGGTCTCGACGTCGACTCCGACGGCAGCTACCCCTACACCTACGGCGAGGGATTGAACTTCACCAAGAATCTGGGCATCTCGACCATCGACTTCGGTACTCTGCATCTGTACCCGGATAGCTGTATGTTGTCTTGACATGCTGAATAAGAAGTCGGTGATACTAACATTGTTCGCAGGGGGCACCTCCTACGACTGGGGCAACGGCTGGATCACCGCCCACGCGGCCGCCTGCAAGGCTGTGGGTAAGCCGTGCCTGCTGGAAGAGTACGGAGTGACCTCCAACCACTGCGCCGTGGAGAGCCCCTGGCAGCAGACGGCCGGAAACGCGACGGGGATCGCCGCCGATCTGTACTGGCAGTATGGCACCACGTTCAGCTGGGGCCAGTCCCCCAACGATGGGAACACCTTCTACTATAACACCAGCGACTTTACGTGCCTGGTGACGGATCACGTGGCGGCCATCAATGCGCAGTCGACATAGACTGTTGGTGAGGAAGGAACAAGCATCCTAGGAGGGGACTAGCAAAGGACTGCGGTGGAGAGATTGAATAAAATATTTAGCCAGTGATTCTGATTGTTTGAGATATCTCCACTTGTAAGAGGCAAAGATAGCTGGTAGTGGGGATCGTAAGGTAGTTTATTTATAGGGCGGGAAGCGCCAAGGCCAAGGCTGAAGCGCCACAGCAGCTCCGCCTCGTTTCTCGAGGCTACACTTTCTAACGTTACCTCATGTACTGCGCATTATGTGTCCTCTTTGCAACAACGACACTTAACATGCTAGCCATATCCTCCGCAACACCCCGATAGTATTCCTCAAAGCCTACTTTTGCCCCCCACAAAATGGGCAACCCCACCGCTCCACCCCCGTCGTACGAAGAAACCATCGCCGCTGGGCCAGTCACCCCTCAACCACCGCAGCCTTCGGCGCCCTCTACGACCAACCCCCCTCCACCTCCTGTCCCTCGACCTAGCTCCAATCGCACCACCTCCGATGCGGGAGACAAGCGCAGCGTCATGCTGGACTCTGCCCTCAGCGAAGACCCGTCCGCCCTCTACGCGTTGATCGTGCGCCAAGCCCGGACCCCTCCGCGACCGTATCTGACCGTCCGCGGCTCCCACACCGAGACCCGCGAGGAGTCGACTAGTACCGACAGCACCAGCAACAACAGCAACAACAGCAACAATAACAACAAGAGCACGCGGAACGAGACGGTCGTCGACTTTGACTTCAAGATCGATCTCTACAAGTACATGGTCCGCGACTACGACGCGGTGCCCGACTACGAAGACGAGGTCGACGCGGTTGCAAACGACGAAGAGGATCGCGATAGCTGGCGGGTGTGCAGTGTGGTCCGCGATGGGGACGGGCAGGAGGCGTATCGCGGGGGTCGCTCCCGGTCGGAGACCTGGGCCGGTCACACGCGTCGATCTGGCGGAGGACATGTGGAGGATGCGTCCGAGGGGGAGATTGTGGGTCTGGTGGGCGAAGAAGGCGAGGAACCTGGATTGATGGGCTGGTGTGACCGGTTCTGTCTGGATCCCGGGCCGGTCAAGTCGTATGTGCCCCCTTCCTTTTGGCTGGGGTGGTTCAGCCTCGTACTAATCTGAGCGGTAAGGTTTCGCTTCACGAGGAGCATTGTCGGCTTCGACGTGGCCACCCTCCGCTCCCTCCTTATCTCCCACCTCCGCAACCTCAACTATCACGGGAACATCGATATCTCCATCACCCTCGCCAATAAGGAGCTGACGATCTACTCGCCGCACTGGATCAATGAGCTGCGCAACAACTCCTTGGCCTACTGGTTCTGCATCATCCTGCAGCTCTGGATCATCACCTGGCCCGTCATTTGGTTCCTCGAGCATCGCTACGACGTCGTCCGCGCAGTCTGGTACTTCTCCCGCGTCTGGGGGTCGCAGACGGTCTATGCGTGTCATCGCGATGAGGCGGCCATCGCGAAGGAGCTGGCGCCCATCGTCACGCAGGCGGCGTGGGAGCGACGGAGGGATGGGAAGATGCTGAGTGCGCACGAGATGGATCTGCTACGGCAGTTGGGGACGGAAGGGAGCGAACGTCGCGTGGTCATGGTGTCTTGGGACCACATTGGTGGGTGGGGGAGGGATTCCTAACCGTAAGGAGCATGATTGAGTTGTTGACGATACCCTATTTGATACTCTGGATTTTTGTGTCGTCTAGACCAGCGATACAGTATAAGACTAATGACCATTGACGAATTGATTATTGCCTATTGTGGTTTTTTTGGTGTTTTGAGCGACCGCTTATAATCATCCACTGTGCATTGGCCGAGTCTCTGGGACTGCCAGCTGATTTGATCCAACCGAGGTTCGCGATTTGCCGGTATTCACTCCAAGCGAGCCCGCCAAGAAGTATGTCATCTCGCTTAACAATCTCGTGAGTCCTCGAGGTCACTGAGGTTAAGGCTTCGAATACCAGATATGTTACCCGGCCCGGTCGTCGGACCGGTCAAGTGGCTTTTTCAACGGCCAGCCACTGGATCAGGGGTCCTTAGACCCTGGAGGGGGAGGGCTGAGAACAGATAAGATGCGCAGCGACATGCTAGACCCGACAGGCGGAAGGGCGGGCTAGCAGAGGACGCGGATTGGATAGCGCCAGCCATGCGACGGAGGGATTCAGCCTTCCAGAAGCCCTGACGGTTCACGTTTTAAGGATGGAGTCCTTGTTAGAAAGCAGGAAGATAAGCGACGCTGAAGTCGGTTAGTGTGATGACTGTGGCGCAGCTCTCACCACTTCTCAACAAGCCAACGCAGTGACCGATTGGGCTTCCCCGCATCTTCTTATCGCTTAATCTTCCACGCCTCTCTCTGTGTTACATTCGACCTGATTGAGGGGATTCATCTCACTCGTCACAATCTCGCACACTCACTCTTGCCAAGGTTGACTAACGGCTCAGTCTATGGTCCAGAGAAAACTTACGATCTGACGCTTATAATCGATGAGGTCGCACGACGTGATTTCTTCGTCACTCGAAATGCACGTCCACCGGATTTCCCCCAGTTGTCTTTACAACTAACCATCTTCCCCCGGATTTCTCTCTGCTCCCACCTAACGTGTCCGCCATCATCATCATCATCATGGTTACCCATGAAAAATCCTCGGGGGTTACCCCCTCGCGCCCTGGCCCAGAGGTTGCGACCATGGATGTCAAGCCCGGCACGATGATCGAGCGCGAGTTGTTCGATGAGCGCTACAAGCCCACCCAGCGTGGCCTCAAGAGCCGTCATGTCCAGCTCATGGCGCTAGGTCTGTTCGGCTGCCACGACCACAGTACTGCATCACTGAGCTGACCCTTCCATGACTTGTAGGAGGTACAATCGGCACCGGCCTCTTCGTCGGATCAGGACAAGCGCTACACATCGGAGGTCCCCTGTCGCTGTTGCTAGGATACATTTTCATCTCGGGGCTCGTCTACGCGCTCGTCACCGGCCTCGGGGAGGTCGGGGCCTATCTCCCGACTCACGGCGCAACCATGGCCCACCACTCCGTCCGCTACGTGTCGCGCAGTCTGGGCTTCGCCATGGGCTATCTATACTGGTACAGTCTGGGGATCCTGGTGCCGTACGAGATCGTCGCCGCCTCCATGGTCATCGACTACTGGCACCCGAACGTCAACCTCGCCGTCTGGATCACGATCATGCTGGTGGTGATCGTCCTCTTAAACTTCCTGCCCGTGCGCTTCTACGGGGAGACGGAATTCTGGTTCGCGGGCATCAAGATCATCACGCTGGTCGGCCTGCTGCTGCTGGCGTTCATCCTCTTCTGGGGCGGCGGGCCCAACCGCCAGCGCCTGGGGTTCCACTACTGGAAGGATCCCGGCGCGATGAACACCTACCTCGTGCACGGGGACGCCGGCCGCTTCGTCGGCCTGCTGCAGTGTGTCGTCAAGTCGGCGATCGCGTTCATCTTCGCGCCCGAGCTCATCGTCATCAGCGGCGGCGAGATGGAGTCGCCGCGGCGCAACCTCCCCAAAGCCGCGCGACGATACATCTACCGGCTGGTCATCTTCTACATCCTGGGCGCGCTCGCCATCGGGGTGATCTGCTCGTCCAACGCCCCCCAACTGATCAACGGCACCGGCACCGACGCCAGCTCGTCGCCCTGGGTGGTCGCGATCTCGAACGCCGGCATCCCCGTGCTGGACAGCATCGTCAACGCCGCCATCCTAACGTCGGCCTGGTCTGCCGGCAACTCGTTCCTGTACATGTCGTCGCGCTCGCTGTACTCGCTCGCCGTCGCCGGCAACGCCCCGACCATCTTCAAGACCTGCAATCGCTGGGGCGTGCCCTACCTCGCCGTCAGCGTCTCCGCCCTCTTCGCCCTGCTGGCCTACATGGCCGTCGGCAGCGGCAGCTACACCGTCTTCAACTGGCTTATCAACTTCACCAACACCTCCGGCTTCATCTCCTGGATCTGCTGTAGTGTCGTGTACTTCCGGTTCGATAAGGCCATCAAGGCCCAGGGCCTCGAGAAGCCCTACGCCTCGCGCCTGCAGCCCTACGGCATGTGGTTCGGGCTCGTCGGCTCCGTGTTTCTGATGCTCATCAACGGCTTCACTTGCTTCTTTCCGTCGGAGTGGTCCGCCAGTAACTTCTTCACCGCGTATATCGGCATCCCTGCGTTCGTGCTGCTGTATGTCGGGCATCGCGTGGTCTTTCGGTCCGATCCGTGGGCCTGGAAGCCCTCTGAGGTCGATTTGGTGTCCGGGTTGCAGGAGATTCTGGAGGCGGAGCGGCCGCCTCGGCCGAGGGAGACGTGGGCGCAGAAGTTGCGGGTGTTGATTGAGTGATTCTGTGATTCTAGGGTGGGTTGGTGGGTGGGCCAAAGAGTGGTCTTCGTCCTGGGCATGGTCGTGTCGCATAGATTCGGTTGAAATCGAGGTCGAGACCGTGGAATCTAATACTGAAGGTATCCGTATCTGCTGATCTGCTTCGAGTCCGTAGGGTAGGCTCTATGAGCGTTTGCGTTATTGTCATCGAATAATGGACCACTTACTAGCATCTGACGCATTACAACAAGAGATCTTCAAGTAGTTTATTCAGTCTTGACCGCAGGTACAAGCCAGTGCAGGATTCATCAGTTATAAGTTAAGTACTTGCTAGACCGATAGCCCAGCCGTAGTTGCGCTAGCTGTTTCGGAACTTGTTTGCTTCTTTCGGTTGGCGCCTGCGGGCCATAGGAGGCCGGCAACGTGGCTGCGCTGGGCTGGGTTGTGCAGCAGTGCATGAATCACAACTTCGGACCTTTTGAAACTCTTCTACGGAGTACTAACCGCTGCGCTTTCGAAGTCTGTTGCATTCGTGCGTTCGGTGTGTCTTCTTCGCTGATTACACACTCCCAGATGACTGCCTTCGCTGGATAATCTGATGATTCTTAACGATGTTCTATAGGACTTTCTTGCAGCAAAGTGTGGCCACTGAAAGAGTAGGTCATGTTGGTAACTGGGTTGCTAGCAATCATGGTTCCTCTCGAGAAATCCGACCCTCTCAAAGTAGGGTGCACTCACTGAAAATAATAATATCCGTTTTAAAAGTCTCTTTTTTATTTTCCTAATCAAGGATAAAACAAATGTTGCGCAATTATATCCTTAATGCGGTAACATGCTCAAGGAACAAAAAGAGTCGACTACAACCCACCCGGGTCTCGTTCCATCACCTTGGCTTTGTTGATTCAGCTGACCCGCTTTGATCTGTCAACCCGCCCTACAGTTCCGTGGTTTGTTATTCCGATTTATCGCGAGCTAGCATATCCAGCTCTGATTATCGGGCTCTTTTGAAGATCAGGCATGGAGGTTTCTTTGGCCGGGTCTGGACCCAGCGCGGGAACCTGTTCTTCCAGGAACAACACCTATGGCCGACCGGGTTTGTGGGAAATGAAGGGAGGTGTGGTTGGTGCAGCTGATGCAACTTTCGTCTGATGGCCAGCCAAGGCTCTAGTCTGCACGATCAACTTGAACTTGTTCAGTCGGGACACTGCCCCCTTTTCTGACTGCAGCTACACTACAAGACCTTATAGCTATAGTATAGTTTAGAAAAGGTCTAGAAGCAGTTCCTACCATTCCCTTGCCCTACGACGACACTGTGCGGACGGACCCAAGAGAGACCCAGGGCAACAGGCGTGTTGCCTGGAGTGAGGCGATGCCGACTTTCCGACAATGCAGGCTCCCCCTCGTTCCACCAAGAAGTCGCTTGAGCTTTGCAGACCGCACCGTGGAGACGCCCACTCCGATTTATACTTTGTTGATGTGTGCTCAAGATTGTCGTCAAGTCCGTGGGAGCGGTGAAGATGCAGGCAGGCCTCGCTCCCCTTCTGGAAAATGATGCATGTTCCCCTCACCATGTCAAATCATCTACATGCTAGTATCCAGAAATGTAAAGAATGGATTTTTTCCCCCTTTATTTGCTTACCTTTATCCAGATTCGCGAGGAGAAATACCTTAGAAATAGGAAAATAACTTAGAGTGGATTCCCGATCCATTTCCTTCTCTTTAATCTCTAATACGTCTACAAGACAGGACTCTACGTCAGTGCCGTCATTATACCATCTGGCTGTCATTACCATGAGATCTTTTTCCTGAGACTCAGGTGTGCAGAATCAAGGCGTCAATGGATGCGGCACTGTTCAGTTTACTGTCCCGCAGGCAGTGGCAGTGGCAGTGGCGGCGCGCCCTCTTGAAAGAGCGGAGAGAGCACCAACTCCTCAATACTATAATAACTACGTAGCTAAGTTATTGACAGACTCGCAATCTTGCCTTTCTAATGTACCCCAATGTTGAGGTGCATTTTCTTAGAATACCCTTTCATAGGGCGTTGTAGGTCAAGCCGGTATTGAGATATTTGTCCGTCAGAATAGGTTCAATAAAATTGATCCCCGGGAAATATATTCTTTTCTTCATCAACTCCACTTGAAGGACAGGAAAGCAACTGAACTGGATGCATAGCTCGCCGAGAACGTGCGCACAGATTGGGCTAATTTCTTTTTGTAGTTCGGGTGTTCGGGCGTTGGCTGGCATGTTCAGGAGTCCGGGCGATCTGTTGTTACATCTGGCGGGTGGAGTTCTGCAACGCTGGGAGAGAAAAATAATAGGTATCTCCCCAGTCAGGCGCTGAAGAATGCCTTCCCTAGATTGGTGGTGCCGAGGTTTTTCCTCGGCAACAGCCTATAATGCAGCTCATGGCGGGGACTGGAATCACCCGCAGACTACGGATAACTTAGCGGGTATGTAACTATGTATCAGGTGCATGAGTTTTTCCTCAGACCCCATGGCCATTAGTGAGTACCTGCACAGCTTCATCTTGATTGGATCATTGCTGCAATGACAGCTGGGTAGACTCAGGGAATCCTTTGACAAGCCTAGGCGTGCTGCGCATTTGATGAGTACCGAGTAGCTAGATGGCATCATTAAGAACTGCAGCGATCGATCTTTTCTGGCAAGACCAAGCCCTTCCGGACCAATCTGGTCCATTGACGAGTGAAGAAGTAAATTTCCAACATTGAAAATCCATGCTGTTTATCCTGTGCCTACTTTGCCTTATTTCCTTGATCCTGGGCTGCGGGCGTTCCTGAGCTCATGCTTCTATTCATTGCCAACAAGACTAGTATAAATTCTCCCGACTGCCCCCAGACACTCGAATTCAGCATCGACACATTCTTTAAACATCTCACAGGCACAAGTTCTCGCGGTCGGATATCATAGTCATGCCCGATACCCCCAACTTCCCAGATGAAAACGATCCTACTCCTTACTCTGAGTTCGAAGAAGCAATGTTAGAGTGGGCTGACTTCATGGAAGAGAGACATGGCTGGTTCAATTTTGACCCCATGCAGAACTTTGACTCCATGGCGCAGACCCCGACACACATTGATCTGCAACTTGATGGCCAACAGCACCCTCAGATTTCGCCGACAGCCCACGCTGGACGCTCCCCCCAGGTGAGGGAACGCGCTAGGTCGATCCGCAGCCTTCGCCGACAACATTATCCTTCTGCTGTCCGTGTTCCAGGTCAACAGTTACCTGGCGCACAGGACGTGTCGCCTCGTAGCAGGAACACTGCTCGTCCAGCGCTTGCAGCAGAGCATCGCGATAGGTAGAGTGCCCACCCCCTTTCACTCCCCCTTCCCCTTCCCGGGTCAACCTTCACAGCTAATCCAGGACTGCATCGACATCTAGCCCCGTCCAATGCGACTGGAGAGGCTGCGGCACCCGCCCAACCTTCAAGCGAACAGCCGACCTCTGGCGACACATCAAATCTCTCCATCTATGGCCGGGCTCGTACGTCTGCCCTGATGAAGGATGCCGTGACAGGTTTAACCGCGACGACAACCGCCATGACCACGCAATGCGCATGCACGGGCATCAGGGTCCTCGCTAGTGATCCTTCCTTCTACATGAATGGGTTCTTGTACTGTCATACGGCTATCCAAGCGACAAACATTGCTGTTGTTGGTCGTTTTTATCAATGCTCTTCTTGTTGTTCTTAGTGTTGTTATTATCATGGCTTTTGTTACTGCTACACGCGTGATTTGAGATATCCTGGTTGTTTTTATAGATGTTATGATTCTTGTGATTTATCAAATAGATGTTGTTATTGTTGTTCTTGGTGTTGTAATTACTTATATCTCTTTTTAGTTATAATTAATTATTAGTAAAGCCTATTGTAACCTATGTTCTTGCTTTGTCAGCTGAGAGTACCATTGTGCCTGTTATGGATGACCAAGGAGAATAAGGGGATTGAGCGGTCAGGCAGGCTGTGGAAGGTAAGAAGCATAATCCGTTCGAATAAGTAAAGAACCATCGACGATAAGAGCTTCGCATTTACCCCCTCAGGAGGACCAAAAAGAGGGAGGGGGGTTGTATACCACCTTTTTGCAGGGTCATAGTGGTCGAAAACCTTTAGAGATTCTCATAAGTCATATCTATGCTCAGGATACAGAAGAGATGTTGCAAGTGACGTATGCGCATAGAGAAGCAAGAAATCCAGAGGGGAAGGGTTAAAAATCACATGACCGAAGTTAGCTGCCCGCCGCCTGAAAGCAGGAGTAAATCCATGCATTGCGATGTCAATGAAGAGAATGCCAATCATATTGCTCTAGCCCTGCCAAGTGGAATGTCCGACAGCGCAGGAGCCGCCATCTACCGGGTAGCACCTTAAGTATCACGCCGATCTAGTGAGTTCACTGGGCCACGAGAAGCGAAAGGTACAAGATCAGTGGGGCGATTGTTGGGGAGGAGAATGGGGTGGTTGATTGCGCCGACTTGGGCACAAGCATCGGACAGAACAAAAAGACGTATCAAGCAGACAAATGTACCTCGCGTCACCGAGCCCCAGGGAAGATACTCGTATCCCAGGACTGTGGAGCTGGACCCAACCCGTGGAATGCGACCACGAGTGCCTTTTTTTTTTCTTTTTTTCTCTTTTTTTTGATTAAAGATAAGAAGCTTAGAATGGGTGACACGACACCACGGGAGGACGGTCCATCCGCCGACGAACCGCCGCTAATAGCCGATCTGGAGCCGTGTTTCTAGGAGTCTGGGCCCACGTTCCCCCGTTCCCCGGTCGGCGGATCGATGTATTTTGGGGGAATATAAAAGCAAAAGCAAGATTGTACAGTACATTGCATAAGAAATATGCAGAAAATATATTCCTCCACGAACTACACAACCCACTAGCTCAGAAATGCCAACATCAAGACTAGTGGTGCTCTTTTCTCCCCTGATCGGTACTGCTCGTGCAACTCTTCTCATTTCAGCTCTCCTGAGGCATCGGAATCTCGGCCAGAGTCACGGGATACAGTAATCACACTATACATACAGGCGAAGTCTCAGCCGAGACGCTAGGATTTGTCCATGCTCGCAAATGGGTTGAGATTGAGTGCATAGCCTACTAGTGAGGGGGCAATGAGTAATCAACAGTGCACTCTGCAGAACACCAGACGCTGGCGAGACTCTCTTCATCATAGTAAAATTTGTATTACCGACCAAGCCTGTGAATAGTGCCGAGGACCTAGTTGGAACTTGGCTATCTCATGCTTACCTCGTGTTTAAGGGTCCGTTGGGTGGATACTTTGTGTTGCTTCAAGATACTATACTTTGGCACTGTAGACTCACCCCACGAAAGATGGAGGTGTGTAGTATTTTCGGGCGGTTGAGAACCCAGCCACACCTTCTTGTGTACATAATTGAATCCGAGGCTTGTTGAGGCGTCACTGCATAATAAGTGCTTGGAGGGCGTGCTTGGTCCGAGAAAGCACATCAGCGCGCCTTTAGCCGCGGGTAAAGCGGAGTCACCGGCAGCATGAAATCCTGGCAAAGCACTTCATGTGGACAATGATTATGTTCAAATCATCGCTCGAGGTTCAACATCCGTTGGATTTGTTATGTGTATGGAGCGTTGCTGAGCGGCAACTATCTTTCGTCCCTTATTCTATAGTAAGATGTCACCCATAAATGGGAAAGCAAGCCACGGAGCTAAAAAAAAAAAAATAAAAAAGAAAAAAGAAAATAAAAAAAAGTACTTTATGGCCTCATGAATCATGTCTAACAGAGATAGATCTTTTTAACATCAATTTCAGTCGAGCTTGTGGCTCAAGTAGTAGGTCGTGACGAGGTAAGGTGCGATTTTGGTGATTGGGCACGGTACCCCTGCTCACCTCAACTGGGTGGGTGGAGACAACTCCCGAGTCTCGTGCTAAGAAAACCTAAAAGCTATCCGCGATGCTTATTTGGCGAAGACGGGCAGGATAATCAATGGAAAGAGTTCTGAGCCGTCTCACCTTGGCACTTGCTATGAACAGTCCGTCACACCGCTTGTGCGGAGAGAGAAAACCCAAGGATTGGATGATTACTAAAGATGGATCTGGACAGTACATCCGAAATCAGGGCTGACTGGGGCTCTAAATATTCTTATGTTATTCCCATCTCGCGCAGTATAAGAGATCGCCTGCTTTAAGATGAAGGAGGCCAGGTGCATTCACCAATGAAACGTCAAAGTTTCCATGCAATTCGTTGGCAGATGATATTAGTGCCCCGCAATGTGTTTCAGGGTCACATTAGACTAAGCCACCAAAGTTGAAAGGAGGGTCAGATACGTCGTGCTTGTCTACATGCTTGTTTAGTCTTTTTTCTTTTTTTTTTTTTTTTTTTTTCACCAATTTTGTCTTTCTTTGGCCAGAACGTGCTCTTGATGCGGCTCTTTCCTGTAAGTATTCGTGAGCATCTACGTGCCATCTGCTCTTCCCGGGATACGCGCAACATTACCAAAGTCGGAGATCTGCAATATATCTCACTTGGTAGTCAGGAACACCTAACTCCGGCTGGATCAGGTTAATATAGCCTTTCACGCCCCACAGTCCCCTAACCTCTGTTATCCAGTCTTCCGAAATGTGTATAAGCAACTAGGTAGATAAATGAATTAATGCAAAAGCTAGGTGCTCTGCCAAGTGACTATCATACTTGAGGTACGGTATGTTCGTACCAAAGGTAACCTGTGTTTTGTGTTCTCCCAAATCAGGACTCCGTACTCTTGCCCAGTTCACCCAACATAACCCGATCACTGATTCGGTGAGCCTATCTATGGCTCAAGGTTGACACCACAAGTACCCGGTTGGACTCAAAGCAACGTCGGAACTAAACTGTACCCACTCCTCCAAGTTATTAACAAGTTAGAAGCAGGCAGTGCGCGCTTTGCGTATGAGTGGAGTGTCTTTTCTTGGCAGATGTGGGTTTCAAGTAGTCATCATAAGAAGCTCGAGATGTAGTGCATTGGCGTAGTATGCAACCTGTCCAATCGCTTGACTTCTTGGTCAACGTGGTAAGTTTGGTAAGGCTTAAAGGTTGAGAAGTTTAGAAATGTTGGGAGGTTCGATAAGCTGGGTTCAAATGAGGTACTTTGTCCATTCCCCCAGCTGGAGGGGCGTTTGTCGGAAACGGGTTCTAGTCCCGGAAGATCCTTCGAGCGGGTGGGTATTACACACACCGGATAGCTTCTCGCGCTTATTGGAACGGGTACCTGGATTGAGGCTTGGATAGAGCTTTCTCAGAATCCCTTTGTTCTGGCGGCCAAAAGACCAAGATCAGAGGGACTCCCCAGGAGCCATCTATGAAGACAGACGTTGACGATATTTCCACACCACTAGCATAATCTCAGGGTATGGCTGCAAAGTACGCTATCTGGCATCACTCTATTTGGAGGAGCTTTAGTCTACTGTCGCCAAGACTTTATCAGGTAATGTAGGGCAGCTATCACAAAAACGATTGCGGTATGAGACAAGGCTATGGACGCGATAAGCAAAAGTCGGAAATGAAAAAATCATGAGTCTTCGCCTCTCAGCATACTGCAGTTTATGGACTCCTAGCCGTAGGCAGAGGACATCACTACGACAACAATCATAGCACTTGGATCTGGCAGCCTAGCCTTGGAATCCCTGTCGGTACTAACCTGTTAGGTTTTAACTTCAGAGCGATAGATTATAGGAAATAACAAGACTTGTAGAAGAAAACACTTTCAAAAAGGGTGGAAGGAAAATGTATCTCTTGCTCGAGCATGAATGTCTTCCCTTGTGTTCTCTGGCTGAGGTGCCTCCAATCTTGCTCTTATATCCCCCAGTAAGCGTTCAAACCAGAAGCCATCGCTTCATCACGCAAAGCCCAAAGCTTAGACGGCGAAGGGGTGTCTAGCTTGGCTGTTTACGGTTTGAACCCACACATGCTTGACATGACTCCTACTCCTTGTGCTACCTCAAGCCCGCTGGGCCTCGATAGCTATCATTCCAATGCCTACAATGAGAACGTGAAGTTGAATTTGCAGGTATTGGATGAAGGATTATTGAGTGAGGGTGTATTCAACCAAGCAGCGACAATTGATCCTCGACTCACCAGCCTTGACTGGCAGTGGAGTGCGGAGAGTTTAGGGATTGAGATGGACACGGTGCGATCTATGCATACTTTGATGGGGGCCTCACAAGGAGTCTCGTATATGAGTGAAGCCACTTCGGGCTGCAATGTGCAAACGGTGACGGCAAACAAGCAGGTCACTTCTGCTCAACTTTCTCAGAGACCCCGATGTGATGACTCCTTCCCAGCGAACGCTCATAATAGTGGTCAGATTGCTATTGCACAACACGCTCGCAGGTGAGTCTAGCATCATGCGACTTTTCTGATAGCCCTTGACTAACCGTTGATGATAGAAGCACAGATACCACCATTTACCGTTGCCCATACTGCGAGTATACAACCAAATCTCGAAGAAAATGGAATCTCAGGAGACATATTGAGGACATGCACACGTCGTCGAAGCCATACTATAGGTGCAAAAACCGTGGCTGTAATGGTTTCTTCAAGAGGGAGGATAATTTGAAAGCTCATATTCGAAAGAAACACCGGTATTCCGGGCCTGGAAATGGTCGGTAGTACGATGGAACAGTATTTATTTGGTTCTGGAAAAAATGTGAGCGATTCATCGGCATGGACGAACTTGCCCACGTTTGGGCTTTGAAATAAGTGAGTCTTTAAAGTCAAGATACTCATAAATTCCGAAATACGAAGTCCGCAATAAATGTTTATATGAATCTAGTTTTCAATACTAACTCTGCTCATTGAAATCTCTCAAGTGCTTAAGTAGAATCAAGATTCATGATAGTCTGCTTCATATTTCCGCAATTCTGGCTTTTTCACAAGCAGCTGTCTCATGCACAAAGTAGTACATAGCAGACGACTATAAGCACGGCGAGGAAACAAAGAGAGGTCAAGCTATAAAGTGTCAAATATAGTAAGAGTACTTATTACAGTCACTTCACTGGCCCTGAGGGGCAGAATAGTATCGAGCAGTCTGAGAATAGTACTGTACATACACGTCTCGATTGATTAAGTGAATCTACTCTTCAAAATGTTGACAGGGCAGCCAGAGCCCCTTGCATCCGATGTGCGCTGACAGATGACTCTCAGCCTGAAGCAGTGATACTATTGGGTGTAATGCCTGAGGCATACAAAGATATAGTATCAGCCTATCATACCTCGCCCCTTCGATTCACTCCAGCAAGGGGGCCTACCTAGCCTAAACCAATGAACCACAGATGCCTCGGGCAAGTTACCGTGCCTAGAAGTTAGAACGTGGGGTCAAATGTCTACTGGGTACTGTACACATAGAGAACACCACGGCTGCATCATGAAGCATTTCAAAAAAGAAAAGGTCAGAGACCTATTTCAACGACCGTTAATCTTCTAATATTAAGCCCACTCAACATTGTACTAACTATCAAATTATGAATTTGGTGTCACTCGAGGTTTCCCGGGTAGCTAGCTGTAGGAGTGGGTGTGAGGCAAGATGCATAGATTAACCGGCGAGCGAGACCTGGCAAGGTCTACCGATTTTGCTTTCCGGACTCGATCCGGATCACAGTACGTGATCAGTGCAGGTCCTTATCAAAAATGGGGGCCGGTCGATTTGCAAAGCCTTAAGTCAATGATAAGTGCAAGCCTACTCTTGTCAGAGACAGAGTCCCAGCGAACGGATCCGATCTGAATTCTGAGAATGGGTATAAAGGAAGACCACTTCGGGTGAGGCGGGCGATGTGGCTGTCTTGACTCTGTATACCGTTGTCTTAGATATGCAAAGACGTTCGCTTATCTTCTGTGCTGTCAGCTCACGCTTTATACAGATTCTTCCCACGTTTTCCATGCGCAAGCCTCTACACTTGGATTGCTGCGTAGAGAGTCAATCAAGTCGTGACCCTAGATCAGGAGCCCATTAGGTCGCATACGTCCGACGTCAACTCTACGGAGAGCACCACTTCTCAATATTTTTCTAGTTGTCAATGAACAAGCAGAGATTTCGAAAATGATGACAAAGCATCTTGACACCAGTCAGTTCATCACGATCGCATCAGCCTAGCATTCCAGTCAGGTGGCTCACGTTAACACTCACCACCTGATATTGGTTCTTCTCAACCGCAACATATTATAAATCATCGCAGAGTTCGACAAGAGAGCTATATTTTATTCAGAATAACATTGCGCTTGAGACTAATAGCGCGCGAACACCGACACAAATACTGCGCCGAATCGTCGGGAAGATCCGAGGATATACAAACCAAAGCTAAGGGTATAACTTCTGTACTCTGTCTACACAGTATATTATGTATAAGTTAACTCTTGGGAGGAATGCATAGTGCTTCTGTAATCGACATAAACATAACTTATCATTAAAGCACGGAGAGGTTCTGAGAAGGGTCTGGTCTCGCCACCAAGGGGTGGATCGCCAGGGGACACTAAGCATGCGCGACCCGCCGATCCACTTATCAACAGCCGCAAACTGCGACCGAATTGCTGCTGAGAAGCTCGAGAACGTCATAGCACAGGGAAAGTGCCTGATAGAGGAAAACTTTTAACCGCAACCATGCAGGGCAGATACGTCACTTTCCATGATCGCATCAGTAGGTTGACCACGGTTCGGATTTCGGGTTCCGGTTTTATCCTGGAATGTGCTGTGATGGAGAAACCCTAACCCAATAACAAGCTCGATGATCGATGATATGTCACTGATCGGATTGTGTCAACTCTTTGAACTTTATTGTTCTATTGATCTCTATGCCACATTGCCTTTCACGTTGAAGAAGAAATTCGCAAGCCAGACCCTTCCAGAATGCTGGGTAGGAGCTGGTGGTGAGAATCCAAGCATGATATCATAAGCATTCCATGTGGGTCTGCCCCTGCTGACCGTCTGGATTCCACAGAACGATCATTCGCTCCCGATCAGTTTTCTAGTGCCATAGAGTTCCATCAGAAGCTCGGTCCAACGCTACGGTGTCGCTCATGTGCCTATGACACCATCAACAAACCCGGAAAAGGGTTGTGACAACCACAGACACTTCCTGGCTCACCATCTAGACTTCCCTTCAGCCAAGCGGATCAGATTATCTATCCAGGAAAAATCATTATGTCGACACGAACCAGCGCATCACATGCCATCTTTCAGTCAAATTTCTATTGCCGAGAGTGAGATCGTTTCTTGGCCCGTGGTGTTATGTTGGTCGGAGACCGAATTGTGGATCGGCACCGCCAAGTGGAGGCCGTGCCGACCCCCAATCGGGACCAACGGGAATCAACCGGTGGAGGTCGAGGGGGCGAACTATGACAACATTCCACAGTCCAGCATAGCATGCGCATCAGTTGCCCTAATAGTACGACGCATCGACGTAGCATAATGTACACATACGAGTACACGAGTAAATAGTTCATCTCTTTTAGGAAAGTCCCACGACCTTTAAAAATTCTTTCTTCCCCGCCTCCCCCTCCTCTGCCCCGCTCGCTCCACGTTCATGGTTCTTTTTCAACCCCGAACTCCCCTCTTGATATGAAATTTTGCTACTAGATCTTCCCTCGATACGCTTCTTCTCACACAGTACAGTAAAGGCCTCGTACAATGGCTGACCCCTTAAGCCGGGCCGAATCACAATCACCGAGCAGTACCTTCTCCGACAAGGAGAAGGGCAGCGACAGTCAGGACAGCGGGGACCGCATCGTACCCCCCTGGCATGGAGGTGCTGAAGACGAGGTTGGCTCGCTGCGTTCGAACGGAAAGCGGGAATTGAAGGAAGAAGACTGCTACGATAAGCTGGCCTACTGTTGGCCCCGATGGAAGAAATGGACGTACCTCGCGGCCATCGCCTTTGTCCAGGTCTCCATGAACTTCAACACTTCCGTTTTTCCCAATGCTGTGAAGCCTCTATCCAAAGCCTTCGGCATCGGCCAACAGGAGGCCCGAACGGGACAAATGATCTACCTAATCACGTACTCCGTTGGCTGTGAGCTGTGGGCGCCATGGAGTGAGGAATTCGGTCGGTGGCCGATCCTCCAGCTTTCTATGTTCCTCATCAACATCTGGCAGATCCCGGCTGCTTTGGCCCCGAACTGGGGTACGATTCTGGTTGCTCGTGGATTGGTAGGCTCCCACCCGAACGTTCGAGATCGGCAGTTCGTCGACTAACACATACATCATTGTAGGGTGGAATCTCAACTGCAGGCGGTAGTGTCACTCTTGGTTTGATTGCAGATCTTTACGAGGCAGACACGCAACAGTTTCCCCTCGCTTTCATTGTCTTGTCATCCTGTATCGGAACCAGTATTGGTGGAGTCATTGGTGGTCCGATTGAGCGCTGTAAGTGATGACCCTAGTCTGGCCTTGTAGCGAGGAATAAATATTTACTGACAGTATCTCGACAGTCCTGGACTGGCAATGGTTCTTCTGGATCCAGCTCATCTTCGGTGCCGTCACCCAGGCCATCATCTTTTTCATGCCCGAAAGCCGATCCACTATCCTCATCGACCGCGAAGCCAAGCGCCGCCGCAAATCCGGCGAAGACCCCAACATCTACGGCCCCAACGAACTGAAAAAGCCTCGAGTGTCCCTCAAAGAAGCCGGAAAGATCTGGGTGCGCCCGTTCTACATGTTCTTGCGCGAGCCGATCGTGCTCTGCCTGTCGCTACTATCCGGATTCTCGGACGCACTCATCTTCACCTTCCTGGAAGGCTTCAGCATTGTCTACTCAGAAGGCTGGGGCTTCGGGGTGCTCGGCCAGGCGTGGGCAGTCATCCCGATAAATGTCGCCTACGTGATTGCCTACTTCTCGTACTTCCCCTGGTTCTGGCGTGATGAGCACATCCGCAAGACACAGGGCGACGATGCGCTGCCCCCGGAGCGACGGTTGAAGTGGCTGCTGTACCTGGCGCTGCTGGAGCCGATCGGACTATTCGGGTTCGCCTGGACCTCTCTGGGCAAGGAGTATGGGGTGCCGTGGATCGTCTCCATGATCTTCTCGGCCATGGTCGGTATCGCCAACTACGCCATTTATCTGTCGTCTGTTGATTACATGGTCGCCGCGTATGGCGTTTACTCCGCCTCCGCTACCGGCGGCAATGCCTTCTGCCGTGACCTGCTGGCCGGTATCGCGGCCATGTACACCACCCCCATGTACACCAACATCGGCGACAAGTTCCACGTCGAGTACGCCACCACCATCCTGGCCTGCCTGTCCTGTCTGGTGGTCATCCCGATCTATGTCTTCTACTGGAAGGGCCCGCAGATCCGCGAGCGCAGCAAGTTCGCCCAGACGCTGGCCGCGGACAACAAGGCGAACCACGGTCATCGCGTGAGCAAGGCCTCCAGTGTGAGTCGCTTGAGCTCGCTGTGAAATCTACTCGTGTGTTGTCTCTTTCATCTGTTGTTTTTATTTCTGCATACATATTTTTTCAACCATTGTACATACATACTCAAGGGGGGTGAAAGGAGATGGCTTTGGCTTGCTGAATGTTCAAAAATCTTCGAACTATCCATTGGCTCCCGGTAGACATAATTCAAGGAGAGGGTCATGATAGGAGAGAGAGATATGGTATTCCCATTAGGGCATACTAGAGGGCCTTTTCCCAAGATAGCGAGACTCGAGCGTTTTAGCTCTCGAGTTCCTGTCCATGTCATGGAACGTAATACGGTTTTGCCCGAAGCGGTGCGCTGATCCGGACCGTGCCGTAACAAAATCCGCGTAAGAATACTTAGCACTAGTAATTGGCAGCCAGCATGTCGCATTGTTCTGACATCGAATTTTGTATGTGCTACTTTGCTTCGTGGAGTGTATCAAGGGCAAGGCTACTTTGCCAGCGGTGATTGGTCACACACTGCAAGCCGTTGGCATCAGAGATCCATCACGACATCTGGTCCAGGAAAAATAGGATCATAAAATTATAAGATTAATCCAATGAACAGGATATCAAACGTCTCCACATCGATCTGGGAATTATAACAGAATAAAGGGAGCCCTCAAAAGTCTGCCGAGATCCACATCAAAGAACGAAAACCCCGTGAAACCCCAAGCAAGGCCCAGGCCACACTCCATTGAATCTGGACTAAACCAATTCAGTTCGGCCAAGTGTTGCAATATCAATGTACGCGCAGCCGATGCTCCAGCAAATCATCATGACGGCTGAACAAGCGGCCGCATTAAGGGAAGAGACATATATACGACCCAGGAGCAAGGTGGGTGTGCCGGATGTGCCGTCAGAGGTCGGCCTCTCTGTTGAAGGCCGGGCGGCTGGGACAATCCCTCCAGTCACACCAGATACCAGGTACATTGCTGCTTTTGCTGCTATTTCTATCAAAAAATGAGAGCCAGTCAGCTTGGACCGGATCTCATCAGTCTCTTCTATTATCAGACGATTGGAAAGGGGCAACGGTACCTGGGCCGGCGCCGATTGGTGCTATAAGGACTAAGATCATCTTTCGGGGTATACGAGTACGAAGGAACTATGCTAGTCCACCCACCAGGCAAACCCTGGGTATCAGCCATGATGGTAGTCAGTCCAATGTGAGGTTTGGGTGCTCGGGTTTCGAGAAGCTGCCAGATAAATGAGCTTAAATGATTACAAAAGTGTCTGCTGGTGTTTACGGTTCATAGCGATGAAATGGCGAGGTGTCACGGTGATTGCTCTGGTGCCGGCCCCTGACAGGCACACCAGAAAAGCCGCCTTGTTTGCAAATTACAAGACCATACAGCAGGCCATGTTCACGGTGACCTTCCCTCGCTGTGTGTTGAGCTGAGGGTGGGATGTACCGGTACGCAGCAACGTTACGGATTTCACAAATGTGGGATTGATACGAGGACTGGGAAGAGGGAAGAGGGTGGCACACCCAAGGAGCCAAATGACTTCACAGCCAGTCCCAATGATGTTCTGTCCAGTTTCAAAGCATTAGCCAGGCTAATCGGGCTCGACGAGACAACACCGCCACTAGGTTTTATTGGCTCTGTGTTTAGTCACTGGTTCTTCGGTGACGCCGATTTGATTTGCCCCATCATTGGGATAATTGGCCGCAATTGAGCTTCCCTCCCGTCCAAGCCGTCATCTACCTTGTAATCAATACCTGGGCTCATCGCTAACAGCCTAGCAGTGATAAGTTGCCTGATAGTGCATTGCCGACGGCTGAATGAGCCTGTATAACTACCCCAGTCCTGATCGTTCCATGGGTGGAGCGATAAGGTAAAGTGTAGAAAGTATTGGCAAGGATGACTCACAATTGAACGTTTGCCTTGGTTCCTCTCTTGGCTCTGCATTTCCATCCACGGAGCTTCACTGGCTGGGTTACAGCGATATTGAACCTGCCTTCATGCATGAGCCTTGAAGGCCCCCTGGCAACTGAGGCATCTAATCGGTCCATCCTGCGCGATTCGCGTGCAAAGTGAATGAAGGTAACTACCTACTGGTATGAGATAAATTTTGGTGTGTCTCATATTTCCAGCAAAGTAGCATATGCGAGAATCGGGTCTGTATTGCGGTTCGTGAGAAGTGAAGAAACCGAGCGCTTCTGGATGATACGTTGCGCAACAAGTAGTCTCGGTGTTGAGATTGCACCTTTTTTTGGTCGCATCTAAATTAGTTCTGCCAGGATCGGCCACAGCGACACCTGTCATTGAGGGTGGGTGAAAACGCTAAACCCACGGCATTTACGCGAGGCTGATAGCTAGATATTTTCTACATGCACTCTGCCTTGAGTGGAAAGTGTTCAGTTACTGTTGAACAGTACGCAAGTAGCTTGGAACTTTAAACTGTACCCTGCATGGACTTTCTACGAATTGCTTTGGGAAATCGTCTTTACTTACAGGTCCTTGGCCGTCTGCGAATATGGTCCTTCTTGTACATGGCAATAAGCACTAGCTGGAGCACCTTCGCAGATTGTCAACGATTTGAGGCTTCAGAGGAGAGGGTGGTTCTGGGACGTGTTTGATATGATTCTTGGTGGTTGTGTAACTGGCTACATTCCCGCATTAAACGAGATGAATGGAATCACGTGGCTGGATCACTTAGCAACGCTGACACAAATGATAGGGGTGGCAGGAGAGCCAGAGGGGTGTGCGGGGCATTGAGGTTGTTGATTCAAAGAGGACGGAAACACCATGCCAAAGGAAGGAAATATATTTCAAATGCGCCTACTAGTAGTTACCTAGCAGTCCACACAATCAGCCCGAGGATTGCCCGTGCCACCATTATTAATATACGAGCATCTGCTTTATGTTCTACGACTTAATTCATTTATTTAAATGTGCATGGCTAATGAGAAGAGAGGTGAAGGGCAGGATGTGCTCCGAGTCCCATTAGCTTTAGCATGGAGGACAGGATTATTGGTAAAAGTTGCAGTATAGAGCCAAGAGTGCACGGAAAGTCATCACAAGCAGCCCGGCTAGCTCAATCGGCAGAGCGTGAGACTCTTAATCTCAAGGTTGCGGGTTCAACCCCCGCGTTGGGCTTTCACTTTTTGTCTATTCTGTATCTCGATGTCCGGTTCATCTCATGTTCCATTTTTTCCAGTGTTGCACAAATTTTTCTCAAGTCCCCACTGCCCCGCTAGCAAGAATGGTAGGCGGTGGCAGAAACACTGGTGAATCACCTGAGTGGACTCCATCGGCAGGTAGTCAGCATCAAGGCTTCAGCCTGAAATCACAGGCAGACGTTCATTTTTACCACCTCACCATACAAATTCGCATTACGCCTTTCATGCCGGGCTTGGTCAGACACTGAGTCGTCTGACTAACTATCATATAAGTCTTCTTACTAATCTCACTCAATATAACAAGCTTTGAACTTTGACCATGGCCCCATTGGCGATATCACCTCTATGATCAATATTATGTGCAACTGAGAGCAAGGAGTTTGGTTCAAGCAACCATCTTGAGAACTCAATGGTATATGTATCTTGCACAGGTAAATGACGTGAAAAGATCGCTCCCATGTTTTAGGGCTCCTTATCTGCCTATACATTTCAAGCAACGAATTCCTCAAGCACATACGACCACAGGGTGTGGAAAACAGGGCTTCCCGTCCGCTCAGCCGTACTTAAGCCACACGCCGGGAGGTTAGTAGTTGGGTGGGTGACCACCAGCGAATCCCTTCTGTTGTATGTTTTTGCTTGACATTCTTGTTCCTTTTTGTTCCTATGTCGCTCATGAACCAGTGCACGCTTTGCATGGCGCTGTCTTGACAAGTCCAGTTATCAAGCCGAGACCTCTGCCGTCAGAGAAGAACAATAGGACGAGATTTAGTTTGTAATACTCACTGACAACAACAAGATATCATAGACTCCGACCCCAGAACTCAATTGCTCAGCGACGTAGGTTGGTGGCTTGCTGAACCAACTGATCTACCACTGATACTTTTCTAAGACCACCGTGCAATCATAATACCCAGTCAAGGCCTACGAGCGCCATTGAAAACATTGGATCACCATGCCTGCCATGAAGTCAATTGTACTGTCTTAAATGCCATGCCATTAAGATTATGGCTCTCACACACCCCTCCTCTCCAATCCTAAATCTTGACACTCACTCACAATGTTCCATTCCGCAAGCCTGGTTCTTGTACTCGCATTCGACATCCAGGCATACCGGATTCCCGAGAATCTCATCCGAATCCACCACGACCACAGGGAAGGATGTAAAGGCGTCGTTGCCTCCGGCTTCAACGACGGCACCAGTGCCTCGAAACCCACCCAGTACTGCGGCGACATCGCCGGGGCGTTGTTCATCAGCTCCGCCGGCGGATATGGAGATATGGACGTCGACTGCAACGGAGTCTCTTCGACCTCGGGAGGCTGTCGCAACGACCCTTCCAAGCAGAGCCAGACCACCTTCCGCGATCAGCTCCGCCAGTACGATCTCGGCGATCTAAACGCATTTGTCCACCCCTACGTTGTCTTCGGAAACATGAACTTATGGTGTGCAGCCGCTGAGCGTGATGGCTGTTGTTTGTGGTGGACAATTGGTAAACTCGTGGCCCCCTTGGCAAGATCCTCTTTCCCTGAACAAATGGTTGGAACACTTGATTAACCTAAATGTATGGCGCTAGCATTACGGCATCTGGGGAGATACAAACGGAGGCAGCAAGACTGGGGAAGCATCGCTCTCGATGGCGAGATTGTGCTTTAGGTCATCGATGGACGCAAATAGTGGACATAATGAGGCAGATGTTCTGTATATTGGCTTCACAGGGGGCAACGCGGTACCGGGGAGCAGTGCGGCGTGAACGACCACGACCCCGCAGGGCTTTGAGCAGAGTATTAATCCCCTCGGGGACCGGCTGGTCGCTGGTCTGAAACCCTGAGAGCTACTTGTGAGGCCGTATCACAGACTTGGTGGACAACGGAGATATTGACGTAACTTGATTGGAGACTGAAGAATGTTACGTCTCTCGGGCACGAACTATCATGATCAGTCAAAGCATGTATTATCCAGTGTATCTAAATCTATCGCGTCCGACAGAATGTGAACATATCACTCCACCACATAGCTAATCTTCGAGATCCCCTTGCTCCTCGAAATCTTGCGCACCTTCGCCGGCCCACACAGATCCGTCGTCTCGACATGCGTCCCACCACACGGATAGACCTCCGCCCCGACAATATGAACGACCCGGAACTTCTCCCCAGCAGGGACACCCAGCGCCTCCCGATCGGGGATCAACCTCTCCAGCCCGTTCGCCCGAAAGTCCTCCTCATCCCACCACTCCACCTGCACCGGCAGCTTGGCCGCCAGGAACTCATCTACCTTGCCCTGAATGGGCTCCTTCCACTTCCCGTCGATCAGGCCCCGGAACTCGCAGTTCGCGAGATCGGGGAAGTGCGAGGCTTTCAGCTCGTCAAAATTCTCGACCTCATTCTCGAGAAGATGGCGCACCGCGGAGCCGAGGACATGGCCCGCGGTGTGCAGGCGCGAGTACAGGAGGCGCTTCTCGGCGTCGATCGCCTGCTGGATCGAGTCTCCAGCCTTGAAGAATGCGTCGGGATTAGCAACTCCCTCAAACCGACCGAGATGGAGGACCTGGCCGTCGCGGGGGGCTTGGCCCATCCGCACGGCTGTGACGGTGAATTTGGTGGCGGTGGACGTGTGGCTCATGGTTTTCACATCGGAGGGCTGGCCGCCACCTTGCGGATGAAAGATAGTCTGCTCTGTGATGACAATGTGGTCTTCATCTGTGCCTTGCTTGAAGAGGAGGCGGTTGGATTCCTCGAGGGCAGAGAAGGGCAACACGGCGGTTACGATGGTGTCAAGCGTTTGGAGTTTCGCGTCGTGCTGGTAGGCAAGGAATGTTCGTGCGGCGTTGGAACCCATTGTGAAATTTTTTGCTGCAGTGAATGGAGGCAGACGACGAAAAGAAGCAAGAGCTGTTCTTAGCATTGAGGTTCTTGGGGAATGTGCAGATGTGGCAGTTCTTATCTGGATGGAATTGCAGCGATCGGGAATGGAAGATAGATCGGAAATACCCCAGCGTCGGGAATATCCCCGCTGCCAAGACGGATCATCCGAAGGGCGCGAAGATGACATACATAGCTTAGTTATGTGATGGACATCGCAACTATAGTATTTCTAAATCTGTTGATTTGGTTCTAAGCATACTGAAACTCTGTCACTAATCGATTTTAGACTCTTAGCATGACGGATCGTGCATAAAGTACCTAAATAACCATTTATTCTCATGGCTCAAACACCTAATTTGTCAATGATTGCCTGTAGTAAGTATCTAGCTTAGTTCGCATTTGTCCTGTGATCAGTCTCACGCCCACCATCCACCATATCTATTGCGCGTATATATTTCTACAGAGACCGCGCCTGCTCAAGAGCACTTGGAATAAGTTTTGGTTAGCTTTCTCTTGATGTTGTTCTAGGTTTGATATGGCATCTGTGCGAGCAACTCGCTCGGTGCATCAGCACAGATCACATGACACATACCTTAGTAGTAGGTCTGATTGAACACTCCTACAAGAGCAATCGAAAATTTAAGAGAGCGGAAAAGCCCTCAGGCGTTAGTACACTGGATATCATACAGATGTCTGGACAGATCGACACCGCCGAATCAACTCAAGAAAACAAAGAAACGAACTCTAACCACCAAAGACCCGTCCGATCACCCAAACGTGAGTGGGCCAATATCAAAGAAATCCTCGGATTTGTTCTGGTTGTTGAGATCGACCCATGCGGCGGTTGCCCCAGGGCTTACTGGTCTCTGGACATTCACATTCCCATTTCCGTCACTGTGTGTGGTCAACGTCGCGCCTCCGCTGGTGCAGGGACCGCACTCCACAGCCTTCCCATCTTTGAGCTGAATCAAGCGAACGTTGAAGTTCGTGTTCGGGGTCCCTCCCTGGAGGACAACATCGCAACAAGCTTGTCCGATCCAGATTTCACAAGGTTGACGAAGCCGAACGTCTGGGGTGTAACATCACCGATGATTTTACCGTCGCAGTCGCGGCTGGTTTGTGTTAGAGACCTTCTGGGCTGGCGTGGCTGCTGCACTGGCGCCTGAAGTGAGGGCAGCTCAAAGGGCCAGTCAGGCTAGGAGGTGCCTCATGATACATAGATATATATCCAAAGAGACGTGGAGCTGTAGGTCAGCTCGAGGCATACTCCATGGGTATCGTGTTGCATGCAGGTGGTGTGAGTAGAAATCTATTTATGTCTGCATCATAGTGTAACCACAACCGTTGTGGCTACAGACGCCTGGCACCTCTGGGATTAAAATTAGTATGACACCAGGAGAAGTGTAGTTCAGATAAGAAGAGTCAAAACACGAAGCTGTCAACCATGTTCGTGACGAGTCGATGCGAAGATCCAGCCTAAAGGTTCCATGAGTTGGTACCTAACTTGTCGATTACATAAGCACTATTTCAGGTGGAAGGAGACCTAGATCACGATATGGTATGATTACCGTGTCAATAAAATTGCTATTTAGTTATTTACCATCATTAGTGCTTGCGGGCGCAATTTACTGTGTTCTGGAGTGTTGTCGCCATTGACTTGCGAACCCGAGCTCCAGGCGAACGACTAGGCTCATTAATCAGCCTATTTCTTTCCGAGCTAGCTCGATGAAGTCTCCGACTGCAAAGCTCATGAATGGCATTATCGAGTGGTTCCATGGAACAACTCAAGTTCTTTTCATTCAGACTCCATATACCAGTGGGGACTCCGCTGGGACGGGTGCATTAACCCTACCCTCTTTCCATGGTTAAGGTTTCGGGAAGGTCAAAACAAGAGAGAGAAAAATCTTCTTCCCACGTACTCCAAGTCTCCGACTGAAAAGCATTGTTCTGCACAGTTCAAGTATAGTCTCCGCCGTCTCATTACTAATTTGTCTCATTTGTTTTGATAGGGAGACAATCTAGCTTCATAGATCATATTATATGGCGAGATAGTAAGGTCGAACCCGGCTTCGAAGTTGCCGAGCTGTTGTAAGTATAGTATGCAGTAGCAGACTCCAACCATACGCATCCTTCGAACTTTTCACAGCTGCGAACCATTCCAGGCTGTAGGCTGTTCGCAATGGCCACCTCTGATGTGCTAACACCTTCCCTCACCAACGGGGCTGCCCACTCGGGGAAATGTAGACTTGAGCCCTTTTGTTCTTGACAGCGACTCCTGATGGGAAGATAGAAAAGAAAATCATGCGAGTAAGAACAGTGTATGATTGATATTGCGTGTAGTCACGTGAGATGGCTTAAAACCATTTGATAGAAACCATTCCTTGACACTATTAAGCCTGGCCCAATTACCTGAGACATGATGGTTGCATAAGTGTCCTATGCTCCTACCATGAGTGAAGTTTGGGCTGTGGATCATAGCTATGGCCAGCACATCGGGTGGTTTGTTCTCATCTCGACTGTCGCGCTGTGCCCCGAGACGGGTTGCACAGAAAGTGAATCCCCCACTCACAAGAACCACAAACTTGAGTTAGGAATAACAAAATCCCTATTCTATGTTTAACACGGCATGGAAAAGTCATTTTTCAATGGCCAAATACATACCTTTTTTTCCACTACATCAACAGCAACCCGATCATTTGTAGGCAAAAGAAAGATAGGGCACGTATTTTACCGTCATATGTTTACAATACACTATACGTCATCCAGGAAGCTCTCACTCTTTACCTACCATGCACCAGCGTATCGTGCTGTCATCCCCGTCATCAATGCTCAGCATCGCTTCGGCGGAAATGCCCGAACTATGAAACCAAGCCCGAAGTGCCACCGAGCTGGTCGGACAGGGAAAAAAACGAAAAACCAAAAACCAGATACGTACTGCGTAATCGTCTCCCATTTCACTCTCCTCTCACGAGTCACCCAAAACCTACGTGACCATAGGTGCTGGCTGGCACCCGAACAGAGAAAAAAAAACCCAGACGGGTGAGGCTTGGGTGAGAAAATGGTGCCCCGCCGACCCGGTATGTGGGTCCGCTGAGGTTCGGTCAGTCTCCGACATCGAAGATCGGGACTCAGAACCAGGCTTTGCATGCCGGAAAGAAGAGAAGGGCTTGCACATTTTCGTTCGTTATCGGGAGATCACGGCATGCCGAGTAGGGTGGTCTCGGAAAGGGGGCTACGGGGGCTACGGTTTTGCCCGATCTCACGAGAATTGACTTGCCCTGTGTGTAGACTTGGAAGAGGATTTCGCTAATAATAATAGGTGAAATCTCCTAAGGGGGGACGAAGGGCGAACTATTTGGCAGATTTTCACACAGTTGTCTGTTAGTGATGAAATTATACCGAAAAGAGCATCGAATTCGCCATGTTGATGGCGGTTATGGTGTTGATGTTGTTGATGATGCTGAGGCGAGTACAGGGGCCCACCGGTGAGGCGTGAGGCTTGGTTGGGAGGGGGGGGGGGGGGGAGGGGGGGGGTAAGTCAGGGCAGAGTTTTGCTCTGACTCTCCTGGGAGTGGCAATGGTCCATGGGCTACAGCCGGTGAGTTGAAATTGCCTAAGGCTGGGCGTCTCTCACCACATTCGGCCAGCATAGGTTTGAATAGGGGTTGAGTATCATCAACTGCCAAGTCTGGATGGAATGAATGTATATTGGTTCAACTATGGCTATATACTGATTGAGAAATTTGAACAATATAGAAGAAGATAGACTCCAAGGACAAAGATTCAAACGACAACGGCGGACAAACACACCATAAAACACGGGCGCTCAACTATGTATATGCATATATAACTCGCTTCAGATGATAACAGCCGAGAACACACAGAGTTTTGGGACTTCATGCATCGTGGCCGACGAGGGAGATAGATCATTCGAACAATTCGGATACATCCTCGTCCCGTCCTGGCCACATGATCCTCTTCAAGAGAACAGCTCTAACTGTACTCACGAAGACAAAGATGAACATGCAGATCACGCAGAGGGACATGCCCACGCCCACCCATTTCAAGGCGGCACTGTCCAGTGACTTGGCCAGGGTGATGGTGGCGAGAGTGAGTCCGGTGTTGGGGAAGACCATAGCCCACCAGTTGAGGTGGAAATCGTGGGGAGGCGCCCGGACAACCGAGCCCAGAGCGACGCAGAAGAACCAAATGCTCAGAGCCCAGAGGAACATACCCGCGCAGACGGCCAGCACTCGCATGATGTGACGGTCGTCCATGCCACCGTCGCCCAGGATACTGAAGCCCTCAGGAAGGCCGTTGGCCATGCCGATGATAGCCAGCAACGTGAAAGCAGGAGGACCGACACAGATGAACATACCGGGACGGTGCTCGCTTGAAGGGATTCCCGTCTCCATCAGACGCCCGATGTAGTGAGCGTACATCATAAAGCTGATGCAGAACCCGAGTCCCTGGAACGTGATGCCGGCAACGATCATGGGCGTAGCAGACACCGCAGGCTGGTAGCCGGAAGCGGCAGAGGCAATGGTTCCGCTCAGCATGATAGGGAATGCCGGTAAAATCCACGATGGCATCATAGTCTGCAGAGGGAACGTGTGGTAGGAGAAGACAAAGGAGTACTGGATCACTGCCGAGGCAAACGTGAAGATACAGTACGCCCAGAAAAGGCCCTCGAGAGCATAGTTGAGGCGGTGCGTGTCTTCAGTAGAAAAGTACGCAGATAGACCACTAATCATGGTGGCGATGGAGAGCCAGAAGGTTGGAAAGAAGAAGCCCTCTCGGTCATGGCGGAGAGAGTCCATCAGGTTGTTGTAAAGAACAAACCTGGTGATCATAAGAGAGCCGATGATAGTAAAGAAGACGAGATTGGCTATGTAGACCACCAGGCCTATCTCCTTCAACCCCGTGAATTGATACGGCTGGTTGCGGAGAAGAAGGGCTAGTCCACCTGCGCTCATGGTTAAGGTGTACCAGGCCCAGGTGAAATGACGCAGCCGTTGGCGGATGCCCAGCTTGACGAATTCCTGATGCTCATTATTGCTGATAATAGGAGATTCCTGAGGCTGAGAGACCTTGGTCTCAGGGTTGACGGACTTCTCGCAGGCGTGGTTCAAGGTTTCCACGTCCGAGATGTATGGACTAGATCCAGTGCTGTGGTCGTGCATTGTGGTAATTGTTTAGGTCTCCCCAGAAGGTGAAAAGGTAAGAAAGAGATTTCAGGCAGCAGGGGATGACTACCACTGATAGTGGCTGAGAGACACCGACGGGAGACGTTGCAGGGAAGAGGAAAATCTCAGACAGGCTTTCCAGAATGCAGAGCTGACATGGCTACGTGGAAAGGAGCGAGACGGCCTTTTATTCAGAGCGAGTAACGGGGCCACAAACATACCGTAAAAATTATGTAAGTAAGCCCCAAGGAGGGGCCCACGGGACAACAACAACGCCGCGGAGAAGAACTGCCGGTACGTGTCACTGGGGTGGTATGAACATAAAACTTACGGCATATAGGATGTTCATAATACAGACAACGTGATTAGAGGAAGAAGAATTAAATCATGAGGAGAGAACTACAAGAACATCCGCTCAACCTTGCTCTTGTGCCTAACAAGAATCTGCATCAGTGTCTACGCATGATTTACCTACATTGAGACACACCCCATGGGCCGTTACGATGGCCGTTCTGACATTGATGGGCTAGAACAGTCATGCATTAGAGCTGATCTGTAAAGGAGATCATCGATTTCTGGAGATTTGTTCGACATCGCGGGGTGCACTAGACCTGTCCCCCGAATCCCACACATCGAAAGGAAAGGAGACAGACAGAAGCGCCGCGGTATCCCCTGACGTACTCAGGCGTTACTAGGGGTATTGAACACTTCCTGGAACGTAAATATAAGGAATCGTTGCGCTGAGTGTGCATCAGGGTGATATCAACCGATGATCAACCGAGTTGCTTTCTGATGACCGCCGGCTTCGACCAGTATGAGGAAGATGGTAACCCTGACTGATACTTCATTTTCAGAAAATTCAAGGTGCTCTACATATCGGAGCATCAGACCTGTAGAGACCTGTAAGTCAGTGGACTTATGATGGTCTATCAAGGAGAGGGGAGGAGCAGATGTCGGTTTGCGGTACGGGTATTCGGAAGCCAAGTACGGTACCTTACCGAGTCTATGGTACCTGTTGCAATGCCAAGTGACTCTTGTTCCAACTCCAAGCTTCGGTCAGGGACTCGGGGCCCACTGTGGCGGGACGGCTTTAAAAATCGTGCGGCCAATCGGACCGGTGACAAAGCATCCTGAATCAGACTCACCACATGGGCCACGGCACATCGAGCATTGGAAGGAGCTTGTGTGTGGTGCAAATGGACTGGTGCGGGTAGTGGCAGATTGTATCAAAATTGCATGCCAAAAGAAATGCGTTGTGAGTTCAGTCGGTATGATGAGGGGGACACCATTTGTGGACAATAGTGGCGGTTACTGTTTGTCGGCCGAGATGTCCAGCAGGCTATAGGGAAGAGAATCATGGATGAATAGCCAGAAGAACGCGGCGTATGGAAATGACAAAAGAGCAACCAAAAACATACAACAGAAGGGATTCGCTGGTGGTCACCCACCCAACTACTAACCTCCCGGCGTGTGGCTTAAGTACGGCTGAGCGGACGGGAAGCCCTGTTTTCCACACCCTGTGGTCGTATGTATTAGATCTAAATTATGGTTAGTTTATATAGCAAAAGAATTATTTCTATCACTGAACAAGGAATAACACTTCAATGGCTGTGTATGAACTCTTTTAGATGAGCCAAATGCAAAATCAGAATAAGGGCGCCGTGACCACGTGAATATACTAGAAACAGGGCTGTAGTGAACTTTACTTTCCCGGCCTATGCGTTAGCCTGTCGCATTGAACCACAGAGATGTATCGGCAATATATGTTCTCAGGAGACGCTATCTGAATTGTCCTAATAGGATTTGGCTCTGGCTACTGCAAGCCTCGGCTGGGATTAGGTCCCACACGTGACTAGCGATATATCGCTCAAATGCATCCCAACCCATATATACGTGAGGGGATTTCAGTCTGCGAGATATAAAGTTAGACATGATGTGACGTTCTAAGCTTCTGCTATTGGGCAGGCAGGCTGTTGAGGGCAAGTGTCTAGCAGGAGAGAAATAGAATCTTAGGGTCCGCATGTGCAGACGAAAAGCATATTGTACATGTTTCAACAACCAGCACACTTGCGGCCGATAGCTTCATCGTACTGTTGAGATTAGAAAAACAAGAATCGGGAGGGACGGCTGGCCGCATTGGTATGAACGGCCTGAGCCACAGGTGTAGTAGTAGTAGTACCCGATGGGGTGGCGCCAGACGATGAGGCCACCGTCGCCGAGCTTGATGTCACGGCCGCAGGATCAGCGGATGAAAGCGAAGAAGAAGAGAGGGAAGAGGAGGAAGCGGAAGAGGAAGTCATTGCCGTTGAGGTCATCGTCGCGGTGTTTGACTCCAGACTAGGATTTGAATAGTCCTCCTCCAATTCCCAAACCGAGTAACTCCCGTCGCCGCCACCTAAGCGACAAGTATTAGTCGGCGGCCAGCCAATTACATCAGCGGGTCATGGAGTTCACACTTACACTTGTCGTAGGGATAGCCTGGACAGACCGTATCGCACGAACCACCCATACTACCAAAGGCGGGGGGCTGACTGCCACACCAGCAATCCTCGTCTTGCAAGGCAAAGAAATAACCCTTCTCTTTCTCACACAAATTCTGGCACAAGCCGGGAGATTGGTATGGCGATGAGCCTAGTTTAGTCATGTCCCCAGAACTCTTCATGCAAGCGTATGTACCCCATTCAAGGGCCTGGGCCGAGATAAGGAAGAGTGCCAGAGCACTCAGCGCATTCGAAGACGTGAGCATCATTGTAAATATCGTCTGTTGTCAATCGTAGGATAGAAAGCACAAAATTAAGTGGGAGGAATGACAAGGATGAGGAAGGACCAATATAAGTAGGTGGAAGTGCAGCAGCACCCAGGAAAAGGCAGGACTCTGGAGGATTCAAATTAGCTGCAATTAGCTGCGGTCTTTGGGGCCGGATATCCAATGGGCCAATTGAACCAACACCAGGGTCTTGCTCCAAATGAAAGGTACCCCTGATCTCAGACAGGTGTGGTTCCCATTGGCTGAGTTCGGAGTCGAGTAATCTCGGCTTTTCGAAACCGGGTTAGGGTATTTCCTAGAATAGGATTGTGGATGAAGCTATTCCCAGTGGGGGGTTCCGCTTGTCGGAATTACCCGAACCTTATGCCTGAGGCAGCATTCGCTGGCTGATGCGGCTGACATTTTATCCTACAATCGAAGTTAGACCAAGTACCGTAGACAAATCTATCACTCTCAGGGACAATGTAGAGTTCTTTTGCCCTCGTTCTCTGCATATGTTCAGGGATTACTACGTTTATCGGAACATTTACCTCCGCATGTAACAGTACTGCAGGAAAGAACTCCCTGAGCTGCCCACTCGCGGTCTACGTTCCTTAGAGCGTCAATGGAGAATTCGATTCAGAAAGAACACTCGTATCGCATCCAGTGTACTTGTGTCATCCTCAATTATCCTGGAGATAGAGCAGCTTGAGGCGACAGCTCGCCCCCGAGGTAGAACTGGCATGAACCGCACTGTCCAAGGTACGACTGAGGCAGACCTGGAACTGGTGGTATCAGCTGGCTCTGAGGTCATAGCCAAATTATCAGCAGTAGCTGTGCTCTGGATTGTGCCTGCTGCAGTCGAAGCTGCAGCCATCGGCGAAGTGCTTTCCCCGCTAGCGATGTTCGGATGGTCGCCCGGCATTTCCCCTACCGAGTAGACACCATCACCACCGCCTAAGTCCAGTCAGTCGGCGAGAGCCAAATTGAGATGGTGGAAAAGGTCTTGAGCCTCACACTTGTCGAAGGGATAGCCCGGACCCTGAATCGTACAGGCTCGGCTATCCGTTTTGGTCTCACATGGCGGTGGTTGCTTGCCACACCAGCAAGCTTTTCCTTGGGTGGCGTAGTAGTACTCGTTGACTTAGCCGCACATGTTCATGCAAGTCCCGGTAGACTGATATACGGATGTACCGACCATTTCCATATCACCAATGCTAGTGTAGCAGTCGGGTCTAGCGGTCTGAGCCGAGCTGAGTGGAAGTGCTAGAGCTCCCAGCACGGTCAAGGCTGCAGGCTTCATGGTGTGGTATACTGTCACAGGGTGATTTGTACCTTGAAGATAACGCTGACCTTCGATAATGATAGCAGGAGAAAGAAAGGATGGATGAAGTTGGCTGAAAAGGTGAGCATCGAGTCGTCGGCTGTGTCGGCAAACTGTAAAAGGGTTTAGCCTGGAACCGATTGAGCCATGTCCGTTCGTTTGATGCCCCAGGCAGCACTGACCCGTTCGGAACTGGCTCATATCAAAGGCGATGCGAATGCACAAACCGAGCGACTGATTTACCCCAAAGTTGACTCTAATTCTAGATTCTGATGTGAGACAGGGGTCAGAACCTCTGGATGGGAAATACATATCTCGGTTCCCCACCATCCTGGAAGTATTTAGAGCTTGCCCAGAGCAATGGAGTATAAGTTAGGGCAAGTTCGACTCCAGCCCTGAATTAATGAGGTCATCTATGAATGGAAATCAGCTAATTCTAGTATGAGACAAGATCCTACCTCTGTCATCCTATTTGCTCTATCATATCCTGAGGAATCTTTACAATCTATCGCATTTACGATGAGCCCGTTCCTGTCGCAAGATCTGGATTGTGAGCAGAATGGTAGCTGGAAAACACCATTGACCTTCTAGTGTAATATGACGCACTCTGACAGGTAAGAGATTGAAACAGGAGACTTGAATAACCTAGAGAATGGTGATAGTTCTCCCACGTCGATGCATCATGTTGATAACCTGTTCGACCCTCCAGGCAATTTCGATAAGATAATGGCGATGCGGAACAACGCTAGAAGAAATCCTCGCTGCGACTATCCATGCATCAAACCCCCAAGGGGAGGAGTAAGATATCATGCGCTTCTTCTATTCGTTACGATAGACGGTCCTTGTCGTGCTCGGCGATTTTTCTTCTCCCCTGGATGAAGTCATCTAGATGTAAGGGGGCAGAAACTCTATTGCTGAGTAATACCAGAGCCACAAATTGTGTCCCACCCACCCGTCCTTAAACTGGAAAGTCAACCCGGATAAGTATCTAGAAGAGAAAAAGTTTTTCAAAGTGAGAATAGCATGCATAACAGGTAGATGGCTAATAGTAAGTAGATGTGTTACATGTGTAGTCTGCCAAGAGAGGCACAACATTCCATCACATTGATAGTACCTACCAGATGGGTTGTCCTTGCCCCGCAGAACGTGCTGGATATAAGCCCCGCCCACCCCTGTCTACTCAGACACAGATATGAGTCAACTGCAGATTTCTGTTTTTAAACATTCTTGAGCTTACTAAAAGGCCACTTCGTCCGCACATCAAATTGACCATGGCTGACAGCGATACCAAGTATGTTGCCATTATTGGCTGTGGCACAATCGGCCGCCAGGTGGCTCTTGTCTACGCTCAACACAACCGCAAAGTGACTCTATATGATACAAACAAAGACGTTGCGCAGGATGCTCTGCACTGGATTGAGTTAAAGCTCGAGCAAAACTCCGAACAGCCTAACCTCGTGAAGACCGCCCGGGAGCTGAAGGACACCGTCGAGAATGCGTGGATGGTTATTGAGTGCATCGCCGAGGATATCAATGCGAAGAAGCAGTTGTTCAATACATTGAGCTCTCTCTGTGCTTCAAACACAACCATCACGACCAACTCATCCTCGATTCGCAGCAGTGTCCTGGTCCAAGGCATCGTGGCTGCGAGCCAACGTCGCATTCTCAACGCTCATTACTTCCCCCCAGAGCAGGGGCCTTTTGTCGAACTCATGTCATGCGGGCATACAGACCCTGACGTGATCGAGTTCCTGTCAAAGGAGCTCCGCGGGATCGGGCGCTGTCCGGTGGTCTGCCAAGCCGATTCGACGGGTTTCATCATGAACCGTATCTGGGCGGCAGTCAAGCGCGAGATCATGATGGTGCTTGCGGATGGTGCAGGCAACCCGACGGATATCGATGCGATGCTCAAGCAAGTCATGCATGCTAAGTATGGGCCCTGCGAGCTCATGGACTTGGTGGGCTTGCAGACAGTATGCGACATTGAGGAGATTTATCTGAAGGAGCGAACGTACCTCCCATCTTACGCATTGGAATTCTTCCGAGAGAAATATGTGGAATCAGGCACTGGTAGCTTGCTGCCCCAACCACGGAAAGAAGACGAGAAGCAGGTGAGCCACGGTCGACTGCGGGATCGGTTGTTGGGAGCCTGGGAGTTGGTGGAGTGTGCATCGGTGTCCAGTTCCCAGCCCGGCTCTCAGAAAGAGGATTATCCTTTTGGCAAAGAGATTTCGGGCCACCTGATCTACAGCGAGGCGGGCTTTGTCTCCGCGCAGCTGCGTATTCCCGGCCAAGCTGAGTTCAAGTCGGATGACTACTGGACTGCCACGCCCGAGGAGCATTCTCAGGCGGCTCGACGGTATTTTGCATACTCCGGTCATTTCTATGTGGAAGAAGATCGAGAGAAACCGGCCGTTCAGCATCGCTTTACAAATTGTATCTACCCTAACATGATTGGACAACTGGAAAGGCGGCTTGTACATATTGAAATGGAAAATGGTTGCGAGATATTGAGGCTCACCCCGGAGGAGCCGACGATCACCCCGGAGGGCAGGAAAATCATTCCCGAGTTGACTTGGAGGCGATTGCCGGCGAACAACTGATGCGTGTTAAGTCCCTGTAAGTTAGTCTGATGTACCTCGAATGAGGCGAAGCATGCCATATCAAACTTGATGAATCTGTAAGAATGACCCCATCGCGTAGCCTGGATCCCTCAAGGCGTATTAATCTTTTCATAAATGCTCATAAGGTAAGATTGCCCAGTACAAAAACGACTAGGCTAGCCACAAAGTAGCATGGAGGATCTGCTTCGACACGATATTGAGTCATTGCATGAGATTTAGCTTGTTTAGAGCTCCTCCATGATGCAAGTTGTACATGCGATGCTAGTCTTGTGATGGGTGTAATGACGCAAAAGGCAAGCATGACTTTCTAGCTACTCGCCACCTTCGTGCCTTGCTAACATCTATGGTGTGGATTAAATAGATAACGATGCACCGCCGTTAGAGATTCCATATAATGGATGAATATCCTGCTCTTTCTATGATGACAAGGCTAGCCACCTTGAATTGTGCCTTGCAACTAAGACATAATTCTCAACCCACCCTACAACCTTTTCACCATGCCGAAGAACATCATGTCAATGTCCGCCCCGGAAGATGTTATCAACAACTTCGAAAAGAAGGTCTTTTGGTATTTTCAGCTCACTGGACATCAGGAGCTCAAGAAGGTATGTCCTTTCACCCCCCTAAAGCAGTGAAAGAGGGACGCAGCTAACCCGATTTACTTATAAGACTTGGGATGTCACTGCAGACCATTGCCATCTCCAGATTGAAGCCGTAGTTGAACGCCCAGAATCCTCCGTGACCTACCGATTTGTGGTTACACAATCAATGTGCGGTCCCCAAATGCACCTCCATGGAGGATGTGCGGCTACTCTGGTCGACAATCTTACGACGGTGCTTATCATTGCTGCGGCCACGCCGGGTCGATTCTCGGACTCGGGCGTCAGTCGCAATATGCACATGACCTTCTTGCATCCCCTTCCGCTAGGTGCCGAGGTCCGGGCGGTTTGCCGCATGGTCAATCTGGGAAGGCGTATGGCGTTGACGAGGGCTGATTTCTACAATGTTGGATCCGGGGAGCTCTGTGCCATTGGCGTGCACGAAAAGGTCAATATGGACCGCGAGCAAGGAGGCAGGTTATAGCGGTTTGGCCAGTCTTGAACAGCGCACTAGTCACATGCATGCAGAATTTGAGATCATTTGCCCGCAAGACTAGAAATTTAGATGGTGTGCCAGGTAAAGGGAATTGCCATGCGGAGAGCTGGTCAAAAGACATGGGAATGACGAAGATCTTGCCCATCCAGGTCCCTTGCACGAGACTTGCATGTCCTGTAAAGGCTAATCTTATTGTGTCATGGTGCTGGGTTCAAATGACGTCTTGACAAGTTTACAATTCAGATTCCTGGCTCAGACTGCTACAAATATGAAGGTTCCTAGTGGTCAATCTTCTGAAGATGTCTGCATACCAGAGCGTCATGAAACTTGATGAAGCTATTTCACTTGGTAGGCAATCCAAGATTTGGTGCGCAAGGAATTCCCTGTTACCTGGAAACTCTAATTTGACGGAAATTATAGGATAGTGAAAATTACTAGACACTAGTGCTCCTAAATTCCGATAGTGACTGTATAAGCAAAAAAGAAGATACAAACCAAGAAAACATACACCACATGGCGGCGGTCACCCGCGGGTCCAGGACGGTGTTCCGCCCCTTCAGGGCTAACCCATCCACCTGACTGTTCCCTACCAAATTGTGCCACCTGGAACGATGTCGCATTGTCGATGCTATCTCTCCGGAGATCTCTACCATATCAAATGCAAGGATAACAGAGAGCTAAAGAGATAAAGAAGAAGAAGAAGAAGAAGAAGAAGAAGAAGAAGAAGAAGAAGAAGAAGGAGATATTAAGAGAGAAAAAGGGGTCAGGCTAGGTTTATTAACGCTTCCTTCCCCCGGTAGTCCATGTGCCTTGTCTAGAGGGTATCTCTTATAACAAACACCTAACCAATGAGGCCATAATATAGGTCATCGCCAGTCTCGATTAGAAACCAGGTTCTTAGTAGGTAAATGATTAATGATCAGATTTCGTGTACCAATCTATATTCAAAAAGAACCAAGGTTCCTATCCCGCCTAAAATCAAATCTCGTTAGTATGATCTTAGGTGATTAGGCACCTATCTATAATCCAGGTTCGGAAAGGGTCGAACTCGGCAGTAAGGCAACATGCATTCCTTGTCAAGATAGATTGGATGAACGGCCATTCCTTCACAACAACTGAATGTAGGGCAGGGTACCTTGGAAGCTGAGCACTGTACCAGACACCGCCAGCAGCGAGCGAAGATTGGTCCTCCAGCATTGCAGGTATGCCATAAATGCAGTGTGACATATTGGACGTCTGGAATTCGATTTATGTGACGAGAAAAGATAGAAAAAGGCTGGTAATTGATTTGAAGGCCTGTAGAACTCACTATATTCGATAGGAAAGCTAATCGGATGAGATTAAGAACTAGCAGTGGGGTAAAAATGATAAATACAATAACTATAGGAAAGGAGGACTCCGACTATGTCGTTCTCTTCAACTTGATTCTCGCAGCCGTAGGAGAGACAGCCGAAGCTTTCCCGTCACCGTCGACGGTGAAAACAAACGTGCCGAGACCACGACTTCCATAGTAAATAGTGTCAGTACTCCAGAAATCCAAGTTAGTGTTATATTGACCCGTAAATGGACCGATCACGCTGAGATTCGCCGCATTGGAGGCGAAATAGCTATAAGTCTGTGGGAACTTGGAAACCTGAAAGGCCACTTCTCCGGCCACACCTCGGGAAGTGGACTTCGGGATGCTCAGCAGAAGTCGAGGCTTGTAGCCGCTCAAATAGGGCGAGGCTAGCAGGTCGGTGTTGTTCGATATCCACCGAGTAAGTCTCAGACCATGGAAGTAACTTGAGGAACCGACTGAATTGTCAACGGCAATAGTGACGGAGGAATTGAGACTAGGATCCTCTGAGACGTATGTGCCTACAAGATTCTGAGCTGCCTCCAGAGCGGCCTGGGCCTCTAGAGCTGGAAGCACAGACAGGGTAATATAGTCCAGGATTACGTTGGTCAGAGCACTGCGTTGATCGCTCGTAGAGGCTGCGAGGATGCTGAAACCGGCATCGTAATCTGGAATCAGAGCCACAATGCCGCCATAATAGCCCGAGTCTCCTAGCTTGGTATAAATGTCTGTCACCCTGCCCGTGGTGGGACTCACGACACGAACGATTTCCCATGGGGCACCGATGGAGGCGGTCAAACTAGCTGTGTGAGTTTGAGGTTTCATCCATTTGCGCGTGGTAGCTTCGGGGAGTAGCGTGTGGTTGAGGATGGAAACACCAAATGTAGCGAGGTCGTTGGTTGTGGAGTAAATCCCTCCGGATGGGGTAGTAAGAGGAATCTCCAGGTAGAATCCCTCTGCTGCAGGACCCGCGACAACAGCCCGGGCCTGGGTCACATTGCTAGTCGGCGGAGAGGAGAAAGTTGAGCTCAGGTTCAGCGAGTCGAAGATCTCTGCCTGATAGATGTCTGATATCGACTTCCCAGTGATATTGGAGATCATGAGCGCCAGCATCTCAAAGTTGGCGTCGGAGTACATAGGAGTCCACCAAGGCTTGAACGTCGGAGGTCGTGATCCCATAGCATCGATCACATTTGTGCCGTCACACAACTCAAGTGCCTCTTCAAGCGAGCCGTAGCATGGCCCCAAGCTGCTCGTGTTTTCTGGCGGAAGTCCGTAGGCTGTGATCGGGCTTATGAGGCTCTGCCCCGTTACGTATTGCCACAGTAGATCCATGAACGGGCCCCCTTGGGTAGGGATACCCGAGCTCTGGGAGGCTAAAGCCCACGGCGTGGTCTCATCCCAATTGATGTGCCAAGCCGGGGCATCGGCGGCTTCTGCTGCATACTTGGCGAAGCCGGGATAGATCTCAGAGAGGGGAAGATTCCACTCATCCTCGGCTAGAGAGAGCATGCCTGCATAAGTGGTAAACAGCTTGCTGACGCTCGCGATACGGAAGATGCTATCGCCATCCACCTTCCTGGTTCCATTGGTGGATTCTGCGATTTCAGGGCTGGTCCAATGATACTGGAGTTTCTTCGCTTCCGGATCATGAACCGAGAACAACCCAGCTGAGAATGTGATGTTCTCAATTCCCAAAAGAGTAGTCGATCCATTCTTGGAAGGGTGGGTTAAATAGTCATCGATGGTATTTGTGAGATTCTCCCAGACAGCCCTAACAAGGCTCTGGGGGTTGGAAAGGTCGACCGGTGCTGGGTATATGGGACCCAGGCGGTCAGCAGTGGCAACGAGTACCAAAGTTGAAAACAAAATGATAGATTGTGATGATGGCCGCATCATGGAAGTTAGTTCCGAATGAGAGCCCAGGGTTGGGAATTCCTTAGGGTATCTTGCGTCGTGCTGAGCACTTATATACATTTCAAGTCGTAAGCAGACATCTACCAAGCATGGGGCACGTCATGACGGGCAGTGCAAAGCTACCCTTGAGGTAGCCTTGCGTTTGAGTTTATGGCGCTCAAAATCCGCCGCACAGCCATCCGATGTTGGGCGGCTTGGCCCGCCGGATCTACATTGGGAATCACTCGAACAGGAACAGGAATTAACGATTTGGCCATTCAGAAACTTCCATGGCGAAAGACCAAGTGCCCACTTTGCCAAGCACAAATCGTCATCCGCTGCGCTGGCAAGGCTGGGGCAATGGCTATGGTTCCTGTGTATACGAAGAACCCAACTGTAGCGCATTCTTGACAGCAAACAAATTAGCTGGGTCACCCCACCGCATGAGGCCTCCAGCCAAACAACGTGAGTTGGTTGTCTCATTCTGTAAATTTAAACTGGCTCGCAGTCCATCCAGCAGAGTGTAGTGAAAACTGCGAGCGGAACCGACCTATATATGATCAGGGTCAGCATTATTCGACGGTGTAATTATACGTACCAACAATCGATAGTCAACATTATTAAAAGGATTATCTCTGCCAAACCTTATATCACAAATTTCGTAACCTGAAACTCAACCTGCTCAGTCTCTTTCCTCAAGCCATTTAGTCCGTAGATGCTTGCTGATGTAACAGTATCCACAGAGATATTCTGGACTGCGATGAAATTCCTTTTTGCTCTATCATTCTGATCATTGTGATGATGCAGAACCCCTTGGGGCGGACTTGCGAGGCTTTGGCTGGGGCTGAACGGTTAGTTTCGAATTAGCTCTTCTTGGCTTAGAGAGGTGGCAGAGTGGTAGTGAATCTGTATCTTCTTTTCCTTTTCTCCGCTTTGGGTATTAGATCTGCTGAATGCAGTATTATTTCGTGGAAGACTTGATGCGTGTCGAATTAATGCGAGGATAAAAGGAGCCATCAATCCTATCTTTGAAATTCACTGGTCGGAAAATGGTACAAGTGAATGCAATAGCTTGCTTCTGTTGTGTGAGTCTTTGACCAGCTGCGCACAAGTGACATATCGTAGGTAGACGGAAGCATTGCGCTCCGGGGTCATGTATATATGGAGCAGGAAGGCTCGAATTTGGTTCCAAGAAGAAGGACCTTCTCGCTGATATATATTTTTCCAAATCAGGCCACTTGACAAGAACATAGATGAACATGGTTTGTCGAAACTTACGATCTGTGACCATAGTTACGTACAGACAACTCAACAGACATTAGCTTTGCAGCGTCATCCCTTGTCCCCAGCCTGACAGAGTATGATTTGGATGGGAATTACGGTTGTCCCGAGCTATATACCTGGGATGGCTTAGTGTGAGAGCTTTCAGAGGTAACTGAGACACGATAATACACAGCCTTCCCGTCTGTTTACACACACCCAGTCATCCTGAAAATACTTAATACATATTTTGTACATACCATGTCATCATCAGTCCCACGTGTTTTCCGAAGAGTTCACTGGATGTGATGCAGGTTATTCATCCACAGCTGCTTTGTAGTGGTTGGCTGTTCGGTCTTGCGTTGGCTCCCGTGTCAATTTCGATCAAAAAGACACCGTGCTGTAATTCAGCAACTTACCGGATTTCCTCTTTTCTGGGTTTTTTTATTGTTCTCAAAAGGAAAAAATAAAATAAAAAAATAAATAAATAAAAACAAAAAAAGACATGAAGCGCGGCCAAGAACAGAGAGTTAAATTTGCAGTCGGGATTGATTGCCCCAATCCCTATCAAGCTAGGCTCCTTTTACTTTATAGGGCAGCCCTACAACACCTTAGACCCCATGTCTTTTATATCTGATTCAACACATCACTCCGTATCAATGCTCACTGCACTACGTGGTTGTTTGCTCCGTTTACTACAGACAAATTCATGGCTGTATCGCTCGCATCTTCTATGATCGTCTTATTTCCGACAAGTTCTCTCTAAGTCGAAGCCCGCCCCAGCCGGAAAGACAAATACGACTGACCGACAATATACTGATTACGATTCCACGATTCCACGTCTCCTTCCTCGAGTCCCTCCTTCCCTTGTGCAGACTCAATCTCCTCTGCCGCCCCCAAAGTCACATACAACGGCAAGACATGCTCCACCGTCGGATGTGCGAGCGGCCAATCTGGCCGCCTCGGCAACTGCAGGAATGCCTCTGTCAAGCCTTGTGTCGTCTGGGGAGTTGTTTCCAGAATCTGCAGTGCCGCTGTCTCAATCGCCTTGACGACAGTCAGGTCGGTGCTCTCGCGGGTGGCTCTGAGGTTGTGACATAGCATCCCGGAGCCGACGATAAGGATGCGACCGGGGCTGTTCGGTCTTGTTAGGTTTGCTCTTCTCTGTTCTCTTTCCTGCTGAGAGTACTCCACAAGGGGCGGGGAGTGAAATAAAAAAATATGTCACACTTACAGCCTCGCCAATGCCCGTCCTAACTCTACATGCGCCGCGTAATCATCCTCTGCAAACGAGGAGACTTGGAGAATGGGCACGTTGATCAATTCCTCGGGACTGCCTTCCGGGAACATGAGCTTGAAGGGGACCCAACTATTTTCGAGGATTAGGTTAGCTTTCCATGATCAACCGATAAAACACTTCACATCATACCGAAAGTTAGCAAAGAGCGAAAAACATACATTCCATGATCCAAATCCCGCTCCACCCCCTCGGCACGAATCCCATGACCCTGCAGGTGCTGCAAAACCTGCTCACCCAACGCGCGCGATGATTGGTGTGGGTACTCGTACTCGAAGACGTGCGGGTAAGTATTCTTCCAGCTGGGGCCGAGGTCGTGCCAGACCTTCGTGGGCTCCTTGAGGTTGATTTCTACCACCCCGAGGTTTTCGCTTTGGTGGTGTCCGCTGACTACAACGATGGCTTCGGGACGGAGGCCGTGAATCTCCCGGCCGATTTGGCGGAGTTCGTCTTGGACGGGGCCGTAGCCCGGTTTGAAGAGGATGGAGACGCCGCCTATTTTTTTCCTCCCCTTGGGTTAGTGGATGGTGAAGGGGTTTGGTTGTAGGTGATGGTACCGTGGCCGATGAAATAGGTTGGGAGACGGGTGTGGTCTGGCATCTTAATTCTCAAGTTGATTTGCGGGGTAGTTGGGAGGAGATAGACGGGAGTGAGAGGGAAGTGAGGGTATTTGTATGGTACTACAGTTCTTGTGCTAGTTGCAGTGCGTGTGTGGGGAGCGAAATGGCGTTATCTCTTTTGTGGTTCGCACCCGGGCGGATTTGCCGACTGCCGATAACATTCGAAGTCCCGATGGTTCTCCGCCCGTCTTGTCGCTGCCCTAAACACTTTTAGTAGTAGTATTGTGCTTGTCCGATGTGTTCTGGAGTGGTACTCCGCGCTCACTGCCGATTGCCATCGGACTTTTATCTTCGCCTCGGGTATTATATTCAAGAGTAAGTCATTCGAAGCTGATGAGATGTGCGGGGCCCTGGGCCTGCTTGGTGGATCCTGTTCTAGCACTAAGTTATCAACCCGCCGCAGGTGTGGCATGCCGAGTCATATTGACATTTCCAAACATTTCGATATGGAGGTACAACTCTAAAAAGGTGATCAAGAAAGTTTCACTAGTAGGTATGGGATTTGTCAGGGGTTGGTTGCATGGGGTCAGGATTACAATATATCAGATTATAGGGTTCATGTGAGCAGGATTGTGCTTCAGTAAGAGGTCATTTTCAGCCTTTCATTTCCGGGTACCGTGCACAGCTATATCATCAAAATGGGTTTTATGGAGAAGACAAGTGACTTCCCCGCACGGAAGCTCAGCTATGCAGTCGGCATCCGTGTCCAGCGCTTATTATGTATGCTTCATGCGTCTCCTTAACCGATGGTGGCGGAGTTGCCAGCCAGGAATCTGGTATGACCGCACGTGTACCTGATGACGTGGCAGTTACAGCCTCTCACTTGGCTCCCGAGATCATACTGCTTTTTTTTTGAGCCAGTAACCGAGATTGAGTCTGTTCTTGACGGCAAGGGAAAATGTGAGGCTTGTTCGATGTAAGCTCAGCCATGTGGATCCGATGAGGCATGGTGCCGAACTGCTTCCTCGATCTAGTCTAGTGCACCAACGCTAACGCCGTTTTGGGCCCTGAGGAGATCCACCTCAGCCCGACGATCCCGAGTCATATACCACATCGAGATGCGCCCGGTCGCCAATTGCAGATGGCATCTTCTACTTATGCTGGGGCTACTTGCGCCATCTCAGCCTCAGACTCCACCCTCGCAAATTGTTCTCCGTTGTTTTTGGAACGCTGTTTGATTATCTGCTTGGCATCGACCTGGTCTTTAGGCGGGCTGTGAGGATAAATAGCTCGACTTTTCTCAAAACCCAGATTGAGGTCCCAGTACATGAAAACTTTTGTCTTCCAAGGCGCAGGATCAGTTTATTGTTAATTTGTTACGTGCGGTGCCATGAAGACCTCTGCATTCTTGGGCTTGATGTCCCTCAACATCATAGACTGTAAGTCGCTGAGAGGAAGTGGGGGCCTCAAATTGTCACCCATTTCTGCTGCACTAATATCAAAAGCTCACGATGATCAATCTCAGTTACCCATGCTGGAGCCATATCCATCAAAGAAGACCTTGCTTCACGGAATGTGAATATCAAGCCTCGCGCTCTTCCAGACGCTCCAAGCGGCTATGCTCCGGCCCATGTTACCTGTCCATCGAGCCGACCTACAATTCGGCCTGCTTCCGCACTGTCCTCCAATGAGACAGCATGGCTCCAAGCCCGTCGTCAGAAGACCGAGTCCGCCTTGAAAGACTTTTTTGGGCATATTGAGATTGAAAATTTCGATGCTGTGAGCTACATCGCGAACCACACTGGCAACGACTTACCTAATGTCGCGATTGGCATTTCGGGCGGTGGTCTTGTCGCGTGTCTGAATGGAGGAGGTGTAATCAAGGCCTTCGATGAACGTACCGAAGGATCAACGGCCAAAGGTCAGCTTGGGGGTCTGCTGCAGTCAGCTACCTATTTCGCGGCCCTCAGCGGCGGCTCTTGGGCTCTCGGTTCCATCTACGTCAATAATTTCACGACAGTCTCGAACCTACAGGAGAACCTGTGGGATTTTAACTCGGAGGAGATTATATATGGTCCTGAGAAGATTTCACATGTCGAATTTTGGGGTAACATCTCGGCCGACGTTAAGAGCAAGCGGGAGGCTGGATTCAAGACTGGTGATGCAGATTTCTGGTAAGCTTGCTTGCTCCCTTGAGCCAAGGAATGATATTGACATAAGTTCACAGGGGCCGCATCCAGGGATACAACTTCTTCAATGCTAGCGATGGGGGTGTTGACTACACCTGGTCCTCAATTGCAAAGACCGAGTCCTTCCAGAGTGGTGATATCCCGATGCCTTTGGTAGTCATGACTGGCAATCAGCAAAGCACCGAGACCTTGTCAACCTCCCCTGCAACATACCCCATCTACGAAACCACGCCTTGGGAATGGGGTACCTATGATGACGATATCTACGGCTTCGCGCCCCTGGAATATCTTGGTACTCGATTCGTCAACGGTGTAGTGCCAGACAACGAAACCTGCGTCCGGGGCTTCGACAATGCGGGCTTCATTACCGGCTCGTCAAGCGATATCTGGAACGAGAACGGAGAGGATATTCTCTTTTACCTGGAGTATATCCTAGATCGGTACGAAGCCGCTGCGCCAAATTCCAGCATGACAGCGTTCTTGAAGACCGCTGTCCAGGACTTTGAGAACGCCGCCAGCTCGACCAACTCCAGTATTGACGGACCGGCAGCCTACGATCCGAACCCCTTCTACCAATACAACACGGCCACCTCACCATACGCACAGACCACCAATTTGATCGTGCAAGACGGAGGCGAAACCAGCCAGAATGTCCCACTGTACCCACTGATCCAGCAAAAGCGCAACGTCGACGTGATCTTCGCCGTCGACTCCCTCGGCTCCTCATCTTACGACTACTGGCCGACCGGCTCATCCCTGATTGCAACCTACAACCGCACCCTCCTCAACGTCGCCAACGACACTTCCTTCCCTGAGATTCCAGATCTCGACACATTCCTCAATCTGGGCTTGAACGCTCGTCCGACTTTCTTCGGCTGCAACGCCTCTCGTCTGACTACGCCGACACCCCTGGTGGTTTACCTGCCCAACCACCCGATTACCTATAGCTCGAACTTCTCGCTCACGGAGGGTCAATTCAACAATACCCAGCGAGATGCGATCATCACCAATGGATACAATGTTGCGACGCAGGCGAATGGCACACTGGATGCGGACTGGTCGACTTGTGTTGGTTGTGCGGTTCTCAGTCGCTCATTGAACCGGACCGGTACTACCGTCCCGGAGGCTTGCACGAAGTGTTTCCAACGTTATTGCTGGAATGGAACCGTTGACGACGAGACTCCGGCGGCTTATCAGCCGACAGCTTCTCTGAGCGCCGTTGGGCCGGCGAATGCGACTTCGTCATCGACTACTGATAGCATGGGTGCTTCGCTGCGTGCGGGTGTAGGATCTGCCATTGCAATTGTGGGAGTGGTTGTCTTCATGCTGATTTGATCTGTTAATACATGCAACTTGGAAGTTGGGAAAGTTTTGACTGTCGTGTGTATATAGCTATGAGGTATTGTTTGATATGAACAGGGAGTCAACATAGAACTGGAAATTTATGTGTGCATTTGAGGTTCGATGACTTAATGATGTACAGTACAGCACCTGCTGGCTAGGCGTGGACATTGCTTTAAGTCCCACGCCAAATAGAAGGTCAAGTGAGAAGGTAGACTGTAGAAAGGCTATGGAAAGCTTGCTGTAACTGTTATAAACTACAGGTCCAAATGTTGTTGATACTAACCAGGTGAGATACTAACTGGTCGATCATCCCTCCGGATTGAATTGCTTTGTTCAATATTTCCGGCGAATCCATTTCCACCTCTCTCCAAGCTGGATGAAAGTTCATCACTATGTGTCTCTACTTGATGGTCACACTGCCCTCCCCTTGATAACTTTGTCGCACTCGGAACCCGCAGCATCTGCACCAACCACCAGAGCTTTTAACACAATACCCTCAATTCAACACCACACTCTCCCCATTCGGCACCTCCACATAATTCGGCCTCGCCCGCTTGGTTCCGGTCTCTCGCTCCACCTGATCTAGTCCCTCGTCCAGCGTCCGCGGAACACTCCGATAGAACCACCCGATCAAACCCCGGAAATCGAGGCGGGGGCTGTGAGTCCGCAGCCAGTACCGGGCGCCCGTCAGCGCCTCGAGCCGCAGCCCATTCTCCACCCCTAGCTGCGGTACGCCTAGTGTGCTCTGGTCGTCAATGCCATGCAGCAGTGAATGGACTGAGGTTTGTGCCCTCAGTACGAAGTACGCGGTAATTATCGCAACCTTGAATGTACAGTTTATGTACACTTGTGTAGGCATTAGCCGAGTTGATAATTTTCCGTAAGCACGAGCCAGGCCCGTCCACTTGAAACAGTACAGCAAAGAGTAAGAGTCCTCTGGCCATCTAGCACTTCATTTTCTCCAGACCCAATCACCTGCTTCCTGTTTACCGTGCCCTACATTCCCCACAACCACCCGAGCTTGCCAATAGAATGTAGCTTCCAAGAAGCTCATCCTTTTCCACCCCTAGCCAGAATCAGCTAGGCTACGTTTCATTAATCTCTTCCGTGTGAGGCTACAAGCGATGATAATTACAACCGTACAAGTATTCCATTCATTAGGTGACAAGAGGAGAGGAAGGCCCGCTCTACCCAGAGATCGACCTGATAAATCCCCTGCCCTTCCTAATATAAAATGGAGCAGATCACAATTGGAGGAGCATGGAGTTCTCTGATAGATCTGAAAAAGGCAATTGGCTTCTAGATCGAATTGCTGGTATATAACTCTAGACATATAGACATTTCATTGTAAAATGTTCAGAAGAAACTTAACATGAATATTTTCTACATCAATATCAGCTGAGATAGAATAGCCAATAGTATTCATCAATTCAGGTAATATACTAGCTTTGTCTCATTGAGAAAAGACTTGTCGAAGACAGCATTACAGAGTTATATGGATTGAACTGGGGTTCAATCCTTCAGACCGCTTACACAAGTCATCTCAAAATACAATGTCAATCGTTCCTATTCGGGCTGATATAGTGCCGTAAATCCGGCGTTAGAAATGTGCGCTCTTTTCACAGCCTCAATGTCTGCCTAATCAGCGGGTTTTGCGATGCTCGGGCATATGCGAAGTTTCTGGCATTGGGAAAAAATCAATCAGCCGTAACACAATCAGTATAGGAATTACACCAAAGTCTTACCGTAGTCAACATGAACAAAGGCCCGAGCAAAGCCCTCGACCGACTCCAGCTTATCTTGCAGCTCCTGGGCGACATCGTGGACCTCGCGCAGACTGAGCTCCGGCGCCATGACGATGTCCACCTCGACAAACAACTCCTCGCCCCAGTGGTACGCGTGGACCGAGTCGACCTGCAAGATCAGATCGGAGTGGCGCAGCGTCAAAAATACGACCTCCTGCACCAAATTGGGCGACGCGCCGAGGCCGCACAGCTCCAGAAATTCGCTCCGGACGGTGCCGATCCAGGTGACGATGATCACCAGGCCGATGAGCAGGGCCCCGGCCGGATCGACCCACCACTTCAGCTTCGCGCCCGCCGCCGACGTGAAGATGGCGAACCCGTACTCGAAGCAGTCATTGCGGTTGTCCTCCCAGAGCATCTGTAGCTGACTGCTGTGTTTGCGGAAGATGAAGCAGTAGACGGCCAGGAACAGCTTGATGCCGAACCCGCACGCCGCCGCAATGACCGCGGCCACGTCGAACTTGCCCAGCTCGTGGTCACTACCCGCCAGGGCCCGGATCGACTCGACGACCAGGACGAGCGAGACGGCCATCAGCGCAAAGGCAAAGCAGATGTTGCCGGCGTTGCAGAGCCGGCCCGCGCCGGCGGGCCACTGGGTCGAGTGGTTGAGCTTCCGCGCCTTCCGGTGCAGGTAGTCGAGGCCGATGTTGCTGACAGCCTCGCAGCAGCTCTCGGCCATGGTCACGAAGAGGGACAGGGACCGGGTCGTCGCCGCAGCGTAGATCTGCAGCGCGGCGACGAGGATGGTGCCGTAGATGGAGGTGTTGATGGCGGTTTTGACGTGCAGGGACGACGTATCCGGCTCATCGTCCAGCAGCCGCGCAGCAGTTGGGTCTTCAGCCACCTGGATCAGTCGGTTGATGTGCAGGTTCTGTTCCGTGTGATAGTTGTGTGCCCGCCGGATGCGCCGGTGAATCTGCTGGCTCCAGGCCGAAGTGCTGGGCGGGCTCACGAGGGATCCCCGCAGCCGCTCAAGCTCGATGTCGCCGGTCATGTTAGAGTTGAAGGGGGTATTATGTACTGGCTGTCAGGGGGAATTGATCAGGGAAGAATTTGCAGATTGTCCAAGACTTGGCTGTAGGCCAGGCGGAAATAAATCCAATAGAGGGTTGAGACTTGGCACCTTGGCATGCTTTGCTCCGCGGCAGGAACATTGCAGGTTTTCGCCACGGAGCCTGGATGCTTTATCGCTTCTGCCTAGTTGCATAATGTGGCAGTCTATATATTTTTCTTCGAAGTTCTCTCTAGCACATACGACCACAGGGTGTGGAAAACAGGGCTTCCCGTCCGCTCAGCCGTACTTAAGCCACACGCCGGGAGGTTAGTAGTTGGGTGGGTGACCACCAGCGAATCCCTTCTGTTGTATGTTTTTTGCTATCTTATGATATTCATCTTTAATACAGCGACCTACCCCGTGCCAAATTTAGATCCCAGTTCCTGCATTTAAATCTATAATCTTACTCCAAAGCCCTCTAACAATCCAATCCGTGGACAACTAATCTCTTGTTAGAGCGAGGCCTTCCAGTAGTGCTTTACCACTCATGGGGCCGCTGTCACACAAGATTACCCTAATGTAATATATCCCTTTTCACTTGCTGGGTGGGTTAGAAAGATAGTATAACTAGACTTCCAGAGCCGGGGCGCCCAAGTAACCTCAGGCAGGACACAGAGCCAACCGGATTTGGAAGCGCAATCCTAACGGCGCATGAAGAGGTAGTTGGCAAGGCAAGCTGCCAGCATAATTTGAAATTAGATACTGCAACCTGCTACAAGTGGCTTGACCCTACCTAATCCCCCCTCTTCCTGTCCTCCGTTCGAGACTCCACTGGCCAAAATGTCTGGTCCGACGTTTTCCAAGTCCTCAAAAACCCCAATCAATACGTTACTCTGGAGATCATCTGCAGCCAATAGCTCCGTAGCATAGATGCTCAAGGCGGGTGCTCTTGCGTATTCCTAGAGTCAGACATCCTATATGCATGATATGGCTTGCTGTTATTCTCTACTCTAGGCATGGCAGATATATTTCAGGGCTGCTCAGCAAAAATTATACCCCGTACTTGTCGACATCAACATTTTTCTTCTCATGGCTTGGCTTCCTACAAAGTTAACGTACACTTTTGAGTCAAACAAACTTACGTTTCAAAGGCGCAGATTGCTGTTAGGCAGCGAACCGAAACTGTCGGGAGAAAGACAGAGAGAGGGAGATAATTTGGCTTAAGAACATTTCAGAAATTTCGGTGGAATGCATCTAGAGGTACCAGTCCCAGGAGTAAATTGATCGCCGGTACAACAGGTCTGCACGCAGATACTGTGCTCTGGGCACTTCTTGTTGGGCCCGCATTCCTCCGGAACCTCGCTGCAAGCCGCACAGAAGACGCAATATCCCGCACCAGGATGCTCCTGGCCACTGTGGCAGGCAGTCCCGCCACCGCAGCCACAACTCCCACACCCCTCAACGCCACATTGGTTGTGGTCATTGCAGTTGCTTTGAGGACGGCACACACCAGACTCGCAGACCTCGCTTGCTGCGCACTATCCCTTCAATGTTAGAGAAGCGGGAGGAGCTGGAGTTTAGGGCTAGGCCTACTTACTGCGTTTCCACACTTGCCGCAGTTTTGCACGGTGGTGATGTCTGTACATATTCCAGAACAGACCATCTTGGGAGTTAGTGACGTTTGGAATGGGCCACACTCAAAACATGGCCCTCCATTCTTGGCTGCCTGCGATGTGCAGGACCCGGGGTTACTGGGGAAGTTCTGTGCACACCATTTGGCACAGGCACTATTGCCGCCGGGGTTGCCGACCTGAGGCTCAACTCCAGCGCCTTTGCCCTGCTGTGTCAGTCATATGCGCCCACTGAGTCGCCGAGTACGTGGCGAGTTGTAGGTCCCTCACCGAGTAGAAGTATGGCAAGCAATTCGTATCTACCCATGATGAGTAGTAGTATGAGTGAGATCGTATCAAGAGATGCAGATCAAATGTTAACAGAGACTACAAAAGACGATTTTCAGCCTTAAGTTATATCTCTGACTGGCAGGCTTGAGACTTTATAGAAGGACTTCTCGTGTAGAAGCTCCGGGAGACGGCATTTCGTCACCGAGAGCTGTCTGATTGTGATTCGCCCATACCGCTTCCAGCCTTTGCCAGCCTTTCGCCTCATCCACTCCTCTATACCAGGTGAATACATTACGAAGAGTAGATATTTGACCCACGGTCACAGAAAGCTACATGTTCCACGGAGAAGCGCTGAAAATAATCTGAACAACTCGCTCATCGTCATCCTTCCTCCGCTATACAGTGACTCGAACGCGTCTTTTGTTACACGAGGATCTCCAGTCTGTACCTCACATGACGTGTGGTATCATCTGCACGATTTGATCAAAGATGAAGTTCGCTCGAAGGGCGCCCTTCGTATTCGGGTGGGGGTTTCCGAAGACTCGCCCCACAGGTAAAACCTTGGATTGCTCGTGTTGCTCTGCACCTCGATTGCCTCCGCTACAAAGCTCCCAACTATTCCTGCACGGTGGTATGATTACTGAAATTTAGATAGGAGGTCACAGCGAAGAAGTGGATTGGGTTAATCGAGGGTGTGGCTTCCGCTTAGGGCTCGGCTCGAGTCATACTGTTTCAAATCCTGCTTGCACTCGGACTCAGGTGCCATTGTTCTTTATTGTACCAGCAATTGTTGAGTACGCCGGTATTTTCTCGGGTGCATTACTCATAATATTGTCATTCCATCTCTTTCGTACAGCCAGAGACCCCGAATCTGGCCATTTCCTATTATCATGTATTAGTAGATGTCGGAAACATTATCTCTTTCTCGATCGAGGCGCTTTCCTTGAAAGATCTTCCGAGCTGGCTTTCATTTACTGTCTACTCATTATCCTAAGACCTATATTAACAATTCATATGGCACCCAGAGCTCCAACCGCGAGAAGGACACAATATGAGAGGAAACCTCCAGAGTTGTTTGGGTTGCATGACAAGGGGAACAGTGGTCAAGCGGGAGCGGTTGAACCACATAACCGCAAACGAGATTGGGGATGTGTGTTTGGTCGATGACTGATCTAGGTTGGCGACTAAGTTTGCTTTTGACAGGGTGCGTATGATCTTAGTTCGAGGATCGTATCGCTACCTTCTGGCTGGTATGATAATTCTTATGTTTTGAGATTGAAGACAATCATTCTCCATATTTTTTGTCTTCATGAGACTGTTCTGTTCTATATTTCATGAGCGAGACCATCCGATTCACTTTGTATTAGTGTACATTCCTCTTTGATTCTTTTGCTTGCGATATCAAGGAACAATACTGCTGAGCATATGAAGCTTAGTGCATATTGAGATTATCATCCTTTTTCAACGTGGTAGAAACGGTTCTAAAGTGACCAAACAAAAAGTAGTTTCGCGTCCTTCTGTCCGTAGGTCTATACACTATCACACTGACTGCTAGGGTACTGTACAAGTTCACGTTTATGCCATAGTCCTGAGTAGGGGGAACACATGGGCCATAACATAGAGGGCCAACTAGAGCACCGGGGCCGACAGTGAGCTGAACAATAAAAGCAGCAAGATCGCAAACAAACTTGCACCGTACCGACCGGGAGAAAGGCGAATGCGGCGCGAGGAGAGGCAGCTGCAGTCGCGCTGGCCGCTGTTGTTCGCGACCCCGAAACCCCGACCTCGGTGGACAAAGATTGCGAGCGAAACTCCCCGGCAATCCGCAGGCGAGATTCGCCTAATCCCCCGCGCCGGTAACGATGCTCGCCAGCCCAAGATTGGGTGGCTTTCTACCCCTCCACCCCCGCAGCCCCGCATACTGGACTCGGGCCAGCCCACCCTTATAACTCACGATCGCATTACACTCTCAACCATCTCAACCAACCATACACTCATAAAATCAAACAACATTCAAGCACACCAAGCAGATTAATTTCTGCCCCATTATCATCACAACGTTCCCATCTCCCCAATAAGATGACAGTCGAAAACACCACCACTCCTTCCTCGGAAGTCTACCCCCGGATCCCCCCTTACAAGGGCCGCTGGCACCCGCCCGCCGCATTACTGGATGCCTACAACCACATGTGGATTGACACCGACGTATGGGCATTACCCTCGGAGATCCAATACGCCCTGTACTCGCAACCGACCCGCGGACCCGGCGCCCAGGGAAGTTACCTGGTAGTCCTGCCGCCGGGCTACTCGGACACTGACCTCGAGGGGCCGCGGTACCCGGTTCTCTACTGGCTGCACGGCGGGTTCTCCTGCTCGCGACACGCGGAATGGTCGCTGCGCTTCTACTCCCGGAAGATGGTACTCGGCAAGATGCCCCCCTGCATCTTGATCGCCGCGCAGGCCCTCCCCAAGGGCCGCTGGATCAACAGCTACGACGGCGCGCGCCCGCTGGGCGACATCATGCGCCGCGATCTCGTGGCCGCCGTCGACGAGCGGTACCGCACGATCCGGCACCCCTCGGCGCGGTGGCTGGAGGGCCACTCGGCCGGCGGCTACGGGGCGTGGAATCTGGGGTTGAAGTACCCCGAGGTCTTTGGCGGGGCGCTGAGTTCCCTCGCCGGCAGCTTTCGGACCAAGCTCGCAGATGAAGGGCGGGAGGTGACCTACGATACGTATAATGGCAGTCAGGCGTTTTTCACGGCGAATCATGCGTTGACGCTGTTGGAGAGGCAGTTGGAGCATGTGAAGCGGGAGAAGACGGAGTTGCGGTTGTTGATTGGGGGGGAGGATGTGCGGCTGCGCGAGGCGCATGAGCATATGTGGGAGACGCTGACGGCGTGGGGGGTTGAGTTTGGGAAGGCCATTGTCCCCGGGGCGCCGCATACGGCGGAGGACGTGCTGGGAGGGTTGAATGATGCGGGGTTGCAGTTTTGGTGGGATGCTAGAGCCAAGGTGGTCGAGGAGAAGGAGAAGTGGTTGTGATGCTTTGGATCGCGCAAATGATGCGTTAGAGATGCTGGCTATACATTGATTTATATGGGAGCGTTGCTGGAAGTGACAGGGTGAACGCTGAACACTAAAGCAAATACAATATCCAGATCATTTGAGATTGTTTGCTACCAGTATGTATAACTCTGCCGAAATCCATAATCATTTCCAAACACTCTCGACCCGGAGTTCTGGTGTTCTTACATATTTTACCTCGAATCAAGGTCTGATGAAAGTCTGAAGATTATATCTAAGTCATCGGATAATAAATTCATCTAAACCACACACAAGAAATCTATATCTCAAGCACCAAAACAGCCCCCGGTCTCGGCACACTAACCGTTGACCCCGTAAACACCAGCCTTCCACCATTCTCATCCTGCACCCGCCATACCTGCACCAGCCCGCTCACCGCAAGTGCCACATACATGAACCGTCCATCGGGGCTGACCGCACACCCCTTGGGCGAAACCCCACCCATCAACCCGACCGTCTGGATCCGCTCCAACGCTCCCGTGGTATGATCAACTCGAAAAACACTGAGCACATTATATCCCCGCACAAGAGTATAGACAAACCCCCCACCTAGATGCACCTTCAGATCAGACAGCAGAACTTTCCCTTCCGGTGGGGGGTAACTCGCTTCCAGTTCCTCCGCCGATGGGAGGACTTCCACCTTGGACAAGGAGGCGAAGGAACCATCTGACTGGTAGGTGAAGGTCTCGATGATGGGGTAGTATTCGTAATTGACGTAAAAGACAGGGAGGGTGGGGTGGAAAGCGGAGTAGCGTGGTCCGCTGCCTTTTGGAGTGGCATGGGATGCATGAATGCGGAGAAGAGGAGGCTTGTCGGTGAGTGTGAAGGTCAAGAGCTTTTCTTGAAGCATGTCGCATTCTAGGTAAAATGTGTTGTTGTCGTTGGTGCTGGTTGGGAAGAGGGTGATAGAGTGCAGGCACGAAGGCGGCGAGGTGGGTGTGTGGATGTGGATGTCGCAGGGGGCGCCGATGCGGCCGATAGCGTCGATGGGGAAGAGAACGGTGGTCGCGTCGTCATAGCGAGGGCTGATTGTGAAGCCCAACTGCGCGGTCCCGGTGATTTGAGTGGTTGTAGTGGTGCGGTTGGTGAAATGCGAGACCACCAGGAATTTGCCGCTGGGGTGTAGGGCGATTCCCGCGGGCTGCGTGCCGTAGCTGGGCCAGTGGCCGAGTTCGCTCAGGTCGCCCGTCGCTCGGTCGATCGTGAAGGCGAAGATCCGTCCGCCTCCGCCACCGGCGACCTGGTGTTGCTCGCGGAACTCCAAGGTCGACGCTACTTCGTCGGTCACGTAAATTACGCCGCGCTGAGGGTCGAGAGCGAAGCTACCTACGTTGAGGCCGGGGATGTGGGAGGAGACGGGCGTTAGGGCTCCCGTTTCGGAATCCACGCGGAAGACACGTAGCCCGTCATGTGCGCCTGGGGTCGGCATAACAAAGCTACCGACGTACGCGTACATGGGTCGTGAACTTTGCGACATGATTGTGGTGGGATTAGTGGTATGAGCAATGTGGCAAAAGAAGAGCGGTAGATTATGGCAGGTGCGAGCTCAAATGGACACGAAGACAAGCTTTGAGGGGTGTTTGAGGCTAGGCCATGGCATCTAGCCTATTATCACTTAGGCGAAATTAGCGAGCCACAATCCTTAAGCTTTGGCAGGCGGTAATTTGGCGAGCATCGCCTCGGGTCATATGGGCTGATGGATACGAGGTACAGTGCCCGTAGCTCCACGAGACACCTACAAAGCCTGCATGAGACGCGATAAAGTATAGCCGGACCTTGTTTACCTCACGTTTCCCCGCAAAGTTCGGAGGACCATTTAGAGGCAATTGTTCCCACTGGAGCCATACAAGACCAGAGATGTCCTTGTCAAAATGGCTGACTCCGAGGATCCCGAACTAAACATCGAACAGACCACTCTCATCGAGAGGGCCCACGCTGCCAATGCTGCGGACCACGCACTTACCTGGTGGCAGGCCATCCGAAAATATCGTAAAGCTGTCTTCTGGGCATGTGTCTTTTCCTTCACGCTGACCATGCAGGCGGCGGATGCGACATGCGTGAGTGGAGCCCCCACACCCTTGTTAACTCCCCCCACGCCCCCGCGTTTCCCCCGCCGCCGATGTCCAGCCCTAACTAACCCTTCTGCAATGCCGGCGGCAGACCACCACCTTTTACGGTCAGGATCAATTTAAACAGCAATTTGGCACGCATGATAACGGGGTTCTGGAGATTTCCGCGAAATGGCAAACCGCCATCCAGCAAGCCATGGCGTGCGGGGAGCTCATCGGTCTCTCTCTGGCGGGATACCTTGCCGACCGATACGGCTGGAAGCCAATTCTCAGCGGCATGATGATCATGCTAGCCGGAACCCTATTTCTGTTTGCTTTTGCGAAGAACCTGGGAATGATGGTTGCCGCCATGGTAATGTGCGGGATCCCATGGGGTGCCTTTCAGACCGGCTGTATCGCCTATTCCTCGGAAATGGTGCCGACGTGTCTACGTCCGTTTGTCACCGCATGGGTGGGCATCTGCTGGGGTCTGGGGTTCTTCATTGGCTCGTTGATTGTCCGAGCCTGCTTGAACGTCCCCGGTGAATGGGGTAAGTCTCTCTTCTTCTCGCGGGTATGGTGTGAGTAACAAGAGAGCTCCGGATCTAATATATCCCTTTCAGCCTGGCGCATCCCCTTCCTTATACAATTCGTATGGGTCCCTCCGCTCCTCATTTGCTTCCTTCTCGCCCCTGAATCCCCTTACTTCCTCGTCCGCGCCGGTCGTCTCGACGACGCGCGCGCCATCCTCCGCCGCATCCGCAGCGACAACACCACCCCGGAAGAAATCGAGCAGACGATCGCTTTGATCGACTACACGAACCGCATGGAGGTGGAACTCAATGCCTCCAGTACCTACGCCGAGTGCTTCCGGGGCAAGAACCGCTGGCGCACGGAGATCGTGTGCATTGTGCAGATGGCGCAGACCTGGGGCGGGAACGGCATCAATGTGCAGACGGTGCAGTTCCTCGAGCAGGCCGGTCTGTCTGAGCACGGCGCATTCGACCTGAATCTCATTCTCAACTCCCAATATCTGACCTTCGGGCTGTTCTGTATCTGGCTCATGACGCGGTTCGGCCGGGCCACGATCTTTATTACTGGGTTGATCATCAGCGATGTGTTTCTGTTCGCGATCGGCGTGCTCGGGTGCGTCAAGCAGAGTACGGAGGTGTCGAACGCGGTGGGCTCGTTGTTGTTAGTCTCGAGTGTGGTGTATATTGCTACGGTGGCGCCGTCGTCGTACACTATTGTGGTGAGTCGTCACCCATTTTTCTTTTGTCGTTACCTGTCCGTGACTCTGTACTGATGTGGAAAATGTGGAATAAATAGGGTGAAGTCCCATCTGGCAAGCTCCGGGCCAAGATGATCTCCCTCGCTCGAGTGGCTTTCAATGTGAGCTCGTTGGTCTCGAATGTGCTCATCCCGAAGATGTTGACCGGTGGTTCGTGGAACCTGGGTGCCAAGACTGCATTCCTGTTTGTGAGTAATTCTACCTTCTTATCCTGTCGTTTCTGTTGGATTTTATCTTATCGTGAATCCGCGCAGGCCGGTACCAACGCCCTCATCTGGATCTGGTGCATCTTCCGACTACCAGAAACGAAAGGCCGCACCTTTCGTGAGATCGATTACCTGTTCGAGAGCTCGGGTCTTCATCCGCGCAAGTGGCGGAACGCAAAGATCAATGTTTTTGAAGAAGATGACGCTGCTAACCAGCATCACGCGGGAGGCGAACGCGGGGGTGTAAAGAGTCAGGCTGTTGAACATATTGAGTACAGTGGTTAGTAACAGTATTAACCTCTTTTGGGTAAGGAGAAAGAGAGACAGGTTGGATAGGTGACATGTGGTTGTTGTATGGGAGGTGAGCATGGTATGTAGCTAGTCATATAGTAGCTGATGGGACAATGATATGAGAGACCTAAGTTTAGGCCTTGGTAAATGCATAAGCTACACACTCAGACATTGAAGAGAAGATTGGAGGATCATGATTCTCTGAGATACAGACATCTTCCTTAGCGATCAATGAACTGATTAGAGCATATGATGTATTTTCCAGTTTGCAATAGTTCACAACGATAGAGAAAAGTAAGACTGCGGCTTTAAGAAGATATATACACATCAAAAGCACCGTGGTTTGATTTAGCGTAACATAATCTTTGATATATTTCTGTGGCATTTCATCATTGTTTATTCCTTTCAATTGCCCCGCGATCCTTTGTATGCGCACAAATAGACATTCACTAATACTATCCCTCACTATCAACCAGTACAAAAACGCCCAACTTGACATTACTCCTTTCCAATTTTCACCCAGAATAAGAAAGACCGACCCATTCTAGACCCTATCTTCAACCTCTCTCCGCCGCTCCTCCGTCTGTTCCTCAATCTCCTCCACCCCAGCCACCCCCTCCGCCACAGTCGCCTTCCCGTTTTGTTTCCTTTTCCGCTCCTGAAGCCAGTTCTTCGCTGCCTCCTTCTCGCGGGCATCATCCTCGCGCTCCAGTGAGTAATCCTTGATGAAGAACACACAGAGCAGAAACTGTACCCCCGCCAACACCGTCATCATATAATAGGTTACCTGCACACCTTTGGCTGTAGCCACCCAGAAAGAGGTCAGTACCAGTCAATGCCATCCAGGGACGGTATGTGTGGCAGCAAGAAACTCACCATACGCATCCAACGCCTCCGTTACCGCCACCTCGGACAATCCACTCATTGACCTAATTGTCGTCGGATCGGATACAATGGCCGCAATCACAGCGGGATCAAAGCCCAGGTCAGTCAGTTTCGAACTATACCAGAGAGTGACACAGTTAGCTTGTATCATGAACATGTCATATCATCTTAACCACCACCCTCGGTTATCCTCCCCCCCCAGGCACTAGTCCTCGCAATAAAAAGAGACAGACCCACCGAACAACATTATTTACAATCGCCGCACTCGCCGCCACGGCTAGCGTCGACCCCATCATCCGCAGGTAATTCCTAGCGCCGGTCACGACGGCCATCTCGTGCCGCTGCACAGCCGCCTGGATCGCCACCAGCGTCGTCTGCAGGGTCTGTCCGCTCCCCAGTCCGGTAGTCAACTGGTAGACGACGAGCTTCCAGGCGGGTGTGACAGGGTCCACGGTCGTGAAGACCCCCGAGGCGATCGTCCACAGCCCGTATCCGACGATCAGGTTGATGCGGTAGCACCCGTACTTGGAGACGAGGAAGCCGGAGGTGAAGCTCGTGATGATCTGGGAGAGAACGAGCGGGAGGATAAGAATTCCAGAGCGGAGGGCGGAGTCGCCTTGGGCAACCTGGTAGAATTGGGGGAGCTTTGTAGTTTTAAAAAGGGATTAGGTTTGTAGTGAGACAGGATAGGGAAAGAAAGGGGGTGAGTACGTAATAGAGGTTGACGAAGGTCATGAAGCCGGTTAGGAAGGATGTGGTGATGCACACGGCCACGTGGGTGTTTCTGAACATTGATACTAGAGGGGAATTTATTGTTAGTGTTGGCTTGGAGGCTTGGAACAGGGGGTTGAGTTGGGGACTTTTCGCAGGTAACGAACATGGGATTCTTTGGAAATAGATGGATTAGCATTTGTTGTCAGCATTGATAAAGACCACCATGGAACGCAACGGGAAAGCTTACAAAGGTAGTCTGGCCACCTTGACCTCAACCAACATGAAAGCCCCTATGAGCGAGACTCCGATCAGCAGCGGAGCCAGAACCGCCGCCGAGGTCCAGGCATATCGCGTCCCAGCCCTAGAAAAATTACGCCCGTCAGTTAGCCTACGAACCTACCAAATCCAAGACAGAAAATGTCAGCCCCACGCACCAGGAAATGGGCAGCAGAATCGCGATCGAGGCCGCAAAGCTAATCAAGCTCCCCCAGCCATCAATCTTCTTGATCTTCTCCATCGCATTCCCTTTGACCTTCTTGAGCGGCAGGGCAAACGCGACAATCACGATCGCGACCGCCGAGAGCGGAACACTGATATACTAGAAATTGAAACTCCACATTGATCAGCATTTCACATTCTCAACACATTCAGAAACAGTTAAGATGGAGAAACTGGAAAGGGATACATACAAAACACCACCGCCACGAAGTCTTCTCCGTGAATACGCCCCCAATCACCGGGCCCATTGCCGTCCCCGCGGCGACCACCACGCCGATGATCCCTTGATACTTGCCCCGATCCTTGAGGGAGACAACGTCGGATACGACAATACTGACGACCGTGACAATTCCTCCCCCGCCGATTCCTGCAATGGCACCTGCAATAACATTTCCATGGGATGCCAGTCAGTTGTCATGTTTGGACTTCTCGTCCACAAAAGTGAATAATACGTACGCGAAACAATCAACATAATCATGTCCCGCGACACACCGGACAAAACACTCCCAATCAGGAAAATTGCCAACGAACCGAGCAGAATCACCTTTCGACCGAAGATATCGCTCAGCCGGCCATACAGGGGCTGGCATGCGGTGCTGGTGAGGAGGTAGGCGGTGCCTACCCACGCCACGATGTCAGCTTCGTGAAATACGGCGCCCAGGGTTGGGAGGGCGGTGGCGACGCTGCAATTTCCTTGTTATTATACAGCAGAAACAGTAGAAGAAAAGTAAATGTAGATAGATTACATGGTCTGATTGAGCATAGAGCATAGCATCGCAGTCGATAGGCCGGAGAAAACGATCAGGAGCTGGCGCATTGGGAGAAGATTCGTCTGCGTTTGGACGGGCGCATCTTTGCGGGTGCTGCTGTCGCTGTCGGTGTTGCTGGTGGAAGTCGCAGCCGTTTCTGGGGCTGTGATCATTTGGGTAGCAGCCTGCTTCTCATTGTCGGTGGAGTGTGTCAATTGATGTGACATTATATTCTGTTGATATAGTTGGTGTATAGGTCAATGGACGGCGGTATGTGGGAGATCTCGTGTCAGTGACATCCACGACTTAGAGTCAAAGAATCTGCTAATTAACTTAGTCAGATATGAGCCAAGGTGTTGGTAAAGGTCTCTAGCCAGCGACTGAGAGCTGAGCGCGAGACTTGCTATGTCGAAAACAAATAGGCATTAGGCTGGGGAAGATGCTCGATGTGCTCGCTCGCTACTGTCACAGCCCGATCGGGCGGGTATACCCGATTGGGAAGCGAGGGACGCAGGCGAGGCTCGCCTAGGAGAGAAGATCTCCTACCGTCTCCTCGCGATGAGAAGATGACGTGTGACAGTCAGATCGTTGCAATCTTCGCTTTGGATTCTTCATGGAACAAGAAAGATGTAGTGCACGTCCTTTGTCTCCAGCATTATTTCGCATGAAGACTGTGTGTTACAGTACTCGATTTCGCTCCTATCATGACGCAAATATTGTAAACATATTATCTTGTTGTTAAGCCTTGTACATACATCCCTCTATGCTTATGCAACCATAGAGGCTGCCCCACAAGACAAAACACTATAGATGTTTACGCGCAGAAACCTCTACAATTACCACGAGCAAATACTCACACCCGGTTCTAAGTCAACCCTCGCACTGTCCAAACCACTTGCCGCCCGAGGAGCTACTGGTGGGCCGTTGATCCCAGAGATCAGGAATCGAAGTGTTCCATTCTGCACTTGGAGGGGGAATCTGTCTCAAGGGAGATTAAATTGTTTGCACAGACAATAGGAGGAGTGATGTTTAGGACTCACGCACCTGTGACAGAGCAGCGCCCCGCGCTTCAAGCCCTTGCATCCAGTCGGTAGTCCCATGCATTGATGAGCAGTCGGGCAAGAGATCGAGAAGAATCGCGTCAATGTCTATACTTTCCTGCATTTAGGGAGCGAACAAATTAGTATTAGGCGGATAGCCGCAGCTTCCTTTATTTTCGATCTACTCACGATAGCCGCTTTTTCTGCAAGCCGTTGGCTATCCAGGCTCTTTTGACGGCGGAACCAAGGCAACGGGGGCGTTTCGGCTCCACTAGCAGGGAATTTAGTTTGTGCTTTCGACAGATGTGATCATTAGGTTACAAAATGAGAGAGCGGGACTTACGACTGGGTCTCTTGGGGCTGCTTGCAAGGAAATCCATGGGCGGCGAGCATGCGGTGCATCTCCTTGAGCTAGATGACATTGATAGTCTGTTAGCATGAGCGGTCGCGAGAGACCGAGGTCAATCATGGGGTAGGGCCCATCTCACCACGAGCTGAACCGACCGAAAATAATTACTCGTGCGTTTCACAAACTCGAGCATCATCTCAAATCGGTTCGTCAAACGAGATGCGATCTCATCATCCACGAGTCCGACTTCCAGCTGCACTCGAAGGGACAGGTAAACTACATGCGCGATGGTATGGTCGTAGATTGTCAGCGCATGCCCAGATAGCTCCCGTTCAAGGAGTTCCAGCACATCAGTAATAGCCTGCGCATGGCGCAAGCAGTTCCGGCGCGTCTGTTGGACCCAGCCATCCGGGGCGGTAGCGAGAGTCTCCTCGTCCAGGGATTGTGCGTACCCCGTCAGCGCCATGCTGCACAGTTCGATGTGGCATTCGTTCCACCACAGGTAGAACAGCACTATTTGGCCGAGGACGGGCGATTCGTGGAGTTGAGCCACGCGGTCGCGGGAGAGCTGAAACAGGGTAGGTAGTGATTCTCGGATTATGGCTAGCTTGGCCATGCATGCTGCATAGGGGGAGGTGGGACTCCACGGTGCTAGTGAGGGTAGTAGCATGGGACCCCTTGAGTTACCCCCGGACGATGCTCGTATGTCGTCTTCTTGCGGCTGCTGTCGGCTTTCAGTGAGGGTGTGGAAGTATCGCCGAGTCATCGTTCGGACCCCGACTAGGCGCACCCAAAAACCCATGGCGCCCACGCATTGGTGGGTGGCGGACGACCCCGAAGGCCCCTCCGCCTCCTCCAACTGGGCGTATGGTGTTTTTACAAATACGTCCATCCGGTAGTTGAAGCCGTCGCACGGTAGCCTGAGCCTGATGCGAGACGAAGGACACTGGATTGACTCCGGTGAGCCGTTAGATATGAACCGACTGATCGCGTAGCATGCGTAGAATAACCGGCGATCGCGTTCGCTCTCGGCGAAGGTGTGGTTTCTGGATGGGGCTTCGCGATGAAAGCCGAGGGTAATTGCCTGGTTCATGGCAATGCCGGACCAGAGATGCGATTGTGCAAACTGACCTGCCTGTTGATAGTAGATCGTTAGCAGGAGGGAGGCCCCGATGTTGTCTCTATTCACGTCCGTTGATGCTATGATTTGATTGCCTGCATCTGCTGCCCAGACCATTACTATCTCTTCGGACTCCGGAGGGAAGGCAAATCTCCCTCCCACAGCACAAAGGGCGAGGACAATCGCTCTGGACAAGCTCCCATCGCGGATGGCGGTGAGCGTTCGGTCGCGGTGGAGAAAAGCATTGGCGCGGTAGACGTGGACGTGAAGAAAAAAGGCCACTGCAAGACGCTCCAGTCGATCCTGACTAGGCAAAGTGAGGTGCGATGGTAGATTAGACCTATTCACTTGGGTTCCACTGGGGCTGGTCGGGTTGAGGATTGAATCGGCACGGGTCGGCAACAAAACATCGTTCACCGTATCAGGACCGAGCGCATTCAACCCGTCATATCTATCAGCCAAACCCGTATGTATCACCAGGCTCTGCTGTATTGCTTCGTAACTGAATCCTACACGGTCTTCGTCGCCGCGAAGTTCGGGGTGAGATACAACAGAACGGTCATAGACAGGAGCAATGGTTGTCGACTCATCTTCCAAGGAGATAGCAGGCGAGGGTGAGTGACTACTTCGAAGTCGTTGCATCAAAGACTGGGCCGAGGACGTCAGCGACCGTCCCTTATTTGTCTCGGGGTAACTGCATTCGTGGCCGTAGATGGCACAGCGTGTGCACGATGGGCGTGTCTTGGAGCATCTGGACCGCGCGTAGCGACATGTAAAGCACGCGGGAGAACGGGGCCCGGATCTGGTCCGGGGAGCGGAGGGTCGACCGGCTTGATCGGAAAGAGATGTAGTAGCTGGCCGACGGATAAGCAATCGATAGTATGTCCCCATGCCCCCCTTGCGTCTGATGAAATGACTCACATCCCTGTCGTCTGGGTCCTTGGCCCCATTGACACTCCACATCAAGGTTGCCGCAATTATTACAGACCGGGTGCGTCTCGTCGCACTTGACCTTGCGTGCGCGACAGGTGAGACAGCCTAGATTTGCAAGAGGGATGTCACTTAGTCATTCCAGTCGCAGGTGCCAGCTGATCAGACTCACCCGTCTTCACGCGTTTCCGCTTGCGGGGGGGCTCCGACCAGACGAGCGGGTCCGTCTGACTGGAATCTAGCGGGAACTGCAGCGTTTGCCGAGTGGGTACGGTCATGATGTCTGACGGGGAATCCCAAAACATGTCAAGGTGGAAGCGAGGCAAAGCGAGGCATGAGTTGAGAGAAGGAATGCAGACAGAAAGAGCGGGGGAAAACGCGGAGGCGAGACTCGGCTGAGATTAGATCCGCCCGGAAGCCCTAATCAAATGAGGGGTAAATCATCCCCGAACACGCTAAGAAGCTTTCAGTATTATAAGCCGGATTTAATATGTCCTGGTTGTCCTGAAGGAGAGAATGTCATCCATTCACCTTCATTCACAGTCAAAAATGGGCAGTACATTACCTCCCGTCCAAGTTGAGGGTGGTCTCATTCAGGGACTTCCCAGCCCCCTTGACCCTGGGATCACAATCTACAAAGGCGTTCCCTACGCGGCTCCTCCTACTGGAGCCATTCGATTCAAGCCACCTCAGCCCATTATTCCCTGGGACAATGTCAGAGTATGCGATACCACCGGCCCGGTGTGCCCCCAAGCACCACCCGACCCACGCTACCCCAACGTCCTCAAAGGTCATCCACAGTCTGAAGACTGCCTGTATCTCAACGTCTACCAGCCTAGCAATGGCCTTGAGACAGAGAGACCGTACCCCGTTTATGTCTGGTATCACGGCGGTGGATTCCGCGAGGGGGGCAGCGCAGACCCCAACTTTGATGGGACTGGACTGGCGCAAAAGGGAGTCATCGTCGTGGTGCCCTCGTTCCGACTGTGTAAGTCAACTTAAAAGCTGAGCACCAGTGCCATGCAACCACCCAACTGACACTCAGAGCGAACAGCAATCTTCGGATACTTTGCCCATCCTGAACTCAGCGCCGAGTCACCGTCCGGAACGTCTGGGATGGTCGGGATGCTGGACGCGGTCGGGGTACTGAAATGGGTGCGATCGAACATCTCCAACTTCGGCGGCAATCCCGACAAGGTCACCGTCGGCGGGCAGTCGGCTGGAAATGCAATGAGCCACGCTTTGCTCTCCTCTCCCTTGGCGAAAGGTCTTCTCCACGGCGTGATCCTCCAATCCGGGCCCCGCTCGTTCCAGGAGCCTGCCCTCGCCAACGGACCCATGTCCTACCGAACCCTCAAAGAAGCGGAGGAAGACGGTGTGCAACTTCTCCGCGAGCTCGGCATCAAGGATGTCGAGGAGTTTCGGAACTTCGACGATCTGGACAAGCTGCGCGAAGTCTCGACCAAACGCGATCGGCGATACTGGGGACCTCCCCCCTTGTTCCGCCTGATTCTCGACGGCTACGTGGTTCCCAAGCCCTGGAGTGAGATCCACGCCGGTGAACCGCCCAACGACGTCCCCGTCATGGCGGGCATGAACAGCGAGGAAGGCGGCACCTACAACGAGCCGCGCTTCACCCACGAGGACTTTCTCGACTGCGTGGAGGGTCGTCTCGGCCCCAACTCGACATACGGTAGGGGTGATCCCGCTTACGTCGAGAAATTCCACGAACTCTACCCCCTACGCAACCGGAAAACCGGTCAAGGTCCGTTGGAGACATGGAACCAGGCTGCTCGGGACAACACGCGCAACAACATCGCCCTCTGGGCGCAGGAGTATCACCAGAAGACTCGATCCGCGGTGTACGGCTACTACTTCACCCACCCCATCACCCCGTGGCGCAACTGGCAGCCGGATCACTCGCAGCCCAAAGTTCCCGGGTTCACCAACCAGAAGGGTCCGGTGGGGGGCGCGTATCACGGGGCCGAGTTCGCCTACACGTTCAACAGTCTGATCACAAACGACCTCCGGCCATGGACGGAGACGGATCGGGTGATCGGCGACAAAGTCTCGACCTTGTGGGCCAATTTTATCAAGTACGGTAATCCGAACGGGTTGCAGGGGGCGTCTTCTCCGCCGGAGGGGGTGGCCGAGTGGCCGAGTCTCGTCGATCAACCGGATACCCTGCTCGAGCTGGGCGGCGAGTGGCAGACGATCAAAACGGTGGATGACCCAGCGCGCGCGCGCTTTTGGACCAACTACATTCGCAGTCAGAGGGCTTGGTAAGTATCGGTTGGTCTCATGTGCTCAGATCAACAGCTTTTATTCTTTCTGCACTCAACTCTCGACACAATTATCGGTACTACAGCTTTATCACTGTGATGATATTGATAGGATATCTAAGCTTTGTATCATTCTTGGTATACGATACCTCGAAGGCGGCCTAGCATATCTGTATTCATCATTTCATATAGTTCGAATAGGAAGTCAATTCTGAGAAGTAATAACGTTTCCGAAGAGAGGGTTTCAAACTTGTTTTAAATAAAAACAACTTTTCTGTTAAGAAGGAACGTATGGTGTATTCTTTTTGTTTGCCAAGAACATCCCAAGGCCGAGTAAAAAGTTTCTGAAAAAAAGATGACTGAAGGATGAGGTGACCTGAATTCTCGCAAAGTTGGCCTCTGAGGGAACTTGCAACATTGAACAATATGTACACAGGAGGGAGTTTCCGTAGTTTAATGTGATGATTATTAATTCTCAACTATTATCAAGACAAAACACCCTGCTCGCGCACTAAAAGCTTATACCCATTTCTGTCGTTGAATCCTTCAGTTCCTTTTACATCAAGCCGAACAGCGCCACCAAACCAGCCGCAGCGACCGAGGCCCCCCCGGCAGCTCTCATCTCCGGGACAGCCGCACCCGTAAAAACCGCCGAAGAAGAAGCAGAGGCAGAAGAGGAGGTGGAGTTCGAAAGGGAGTCATCGCCGATTACCCCGGTCGCATTCACACCTGAGACATAGGTCGTTCCGTTCCGCGAGTACGACGTCCCCACATTCAATCCGTACGGCGCATCATAGGGAAACGGCGAGGTGTAGTTGTAGGTGGGCTCCTGACCCTGATATGCGTCCACAACAGCCGGAAGAACCCCGTAGCCTGCCGAGCAGGAGGCGTTAGTGGCGGGGATGGGCCAGGTGGGCCGGTACTGGGAGTAGTCGGCCTCGGAGAGGGGCCCGGGCAGGGAGACGTTCACGAAGAGGTGGGTGTTGTCGACATCCCAGTTGGTGTAGCCGACCTTGTCGGCCACGAACTGGATGATGTTGGCGCCGCAATCCCAGCGGCCGAGCGAGGGGAGCCCCCAGTTCGCCGAGGCGGTGGCGATAGTCGAGTAGTGGGTGTAGACGGTGTCGTCCTCGGTACCCACCAGATGCTCGGGGACGGCGCCGCCGAGGAGGACGCTGAAGACGCGGTTGCGCTCGGCGTACTCCTCGCGGGAGGGGACGCCGTAGGTTTCGGTTTCGTCAAAGGTCAGGAGCAGGAGGGTGTTGTCCCAGAAGTAGGTGTTGTTCATCAACTCGGAGACAAAGCCCCGGAGCCACTGGGAGCCAAAGGTGATGTTGGTGTCATGGGCGTCGTTGGTCATGTCTTATGAGATGTTAGTATTGGTTCTGGGGATGATTGCTTGAGACAGGGAGACATACTAGGCGTGATAAAGGCCCATTGCGGGAGCACGTGGTTATCGAGGTCGTTGTAAAAGGTCGTGAAGTTTTTGATCAGGCGCAGAGCGGTGTCGTTGCTGCTGATCGAGTCGAAGGAGACCAGGGGGTTGTGCTTACGCATGTAATCGTTGGCATATGTCACCTGGTTGGAGAAGTTGTATCCCTGGAAGCCGGGGAAAGGCATATGCTCCTGGTACTCGCCCCACGAGATGCCTTTGGTGTTCAAAAGGTCGGCAATGGTAGAGACATTGGCAGGGATGTCATGGAAATTATCTGGGCGAGACATTATTATTAACCTTCTCCGTCTCGGAAAAGTCAAGGAAGTGATGGTTAGCTTACCATTATCCATGCCATAGTTGTCTCCACTGGCAGCAGCAACATAGTTGGGCTGAGAAGGATGACCGGTACCGTAGTAATTGGTCAAGGTGATGCCCTTACTGGCCAGCCACTGCTGGTTGGTATCGTTGGCAGCATTGTCATAGTCCTGCACAGGAATGTGAGCTCCAAGTGGCATACACCACAAAGGCACCAATACATACCACGTTCTCCAACCAGATCTGGTAGAAGCGGTCGTAGGCCTTGCCAGTGACATTGGAGGTCCAGGTCAGAGGGACGGTCGTCGCCTGAGCTTGTCGGATATCAGACAAAGAGGGCTCTGTAGTGGTGATGGTGGCACCAGTGACCAGACCGGCCAGGGCAACAAGCGCAGCGACTGAAGAAGCCATTGGGTTTGATCTTGTTGAGGGAGCTGAGGACGAGGACAAGAAGAGAGTCATTCAAGGGGAGACAGCAGCGGTTTAAATAGTGGTGCAAGTTCAGTCTCACGCGCGCATCTGGCTCTTCAATTCATTCAGTAGGACTTCTTACCTACTCAGTACTTTCCTCCACCTACCTTAGGGCTGGGCACGTGCTTGACAGGAACAAACCAATGGCATGTGGAGATTGATAGCACGTTTCTCACCTTGACTCTAGCAGAGTGGGGCGTGGCGGGGCGGGCGTGTGCTTATGCCTGCTCAAGCATCTCACTAGACAAACCGCCGGCCACTAGTCATGGCACACTGGCGCATGTGGTCGTGTGCAAGGATTAATCAAGGATGTGGTCTTGTGCAATTCGCAAATCTCTAAAGGCCATTGGACAGAGAAATCCGGAATCCGACGAGGTTCCGACGTCGGCCCTGGCAGCCGGGGGCTCCACGAGCTCATGCGACCGACAGGTCCCGGAGCAACACTCGAGCCCTTGGGGGGGGGGATATTTTCAACATATCTGGACCAGACAGTGTGAAACCTGTTGCCGCTCTGTCTCTTTCGCATAGATTCCTATGAGCCACACTCTATGACACCAGCAACAGCTGTAAATTAGCACATGCGACCACAGGGTGTCAAAGACAGGGCTTACACCGTCCGCCCATTCGTAGTTGTGCCGCCTATTGAACGCGGCTGAGTGACTGAGCTATTTAGCGAGACAACCCAGAAGTATTTTTTCAAGAGTTGAACACGGCGCTTGACCTGCTTACTCATTACTTTCTTTTCTCTCTCCGACATACTCATTCTGGGTTAACAACCTCACAAGTGACACCATCAGTTACTGGGAATCACCCACGTCACGTGATGGCCACCCGGGCTTTTCCGCGAGTAGATACAGGTAAAGACTGATAAGCTCTATAAGATTGGTAACTTATATAATCTTACTATAGAATACGACTGGGTTGTTAGAGAAAAGAGGTGAGATGGCCTAGTAAGGAAAGAGAGACCGTCAGCACCTTGTGGTCTAAGGCTCAGTAATTTGAAGGGTTAAACCAAAAGTCAATTTGCCGACTGACGGCTGCTGTGAAAGTTACTTATCTTGGTTCCGATTAGAGATTGATCCGCCTTCTCTGGTTACTGAGTCTGATGACCGCAGCTCGTATAAAGAAAAGCTGCCCCGGCCACTGACTATGACGTCTAGCAAGCCAAGTCTGTTGTTGTACCAAAGCTCCAATATATAAACTCCTGGTTCCTTCCAACTCTCTTAATCTTTTTCTTGGCATTGCCTCTGAGGACAAGGGCGACCTTGGCCCGAACCCTTTGCTTCTACGTTGTTTCTTGGCTAACCTATAGCAGTATATTTTGGATCCTGGGTTTATGCTTGAGGCCTTGCCCAGACCTTGAGATTTTTGAAGAATCGCCGCTGCTCCAAGTGGAGGGCGAATCGCAGCTCTCGGAATTTGATTTTCCTCGTATCTGTGCCATAGGACACTGCATGCTTGCTTATGATCCCCAGCTTAGTACACAAACGGGGACCCTTCTTCACCCCGGAATGCATTCTCTTATATACAATGCCGTTATCTATAAGTTGCAGGAAGCTCTATGTGCAACTAAATGCCATATCCCAGCACCAAAAAACCATTGCAAGCTACCATGTCTCATCTGGTTCTCCTCATCAGCCTAATCATAGGCCTGCTGGGCAATTTTTGTCTTGCGAGCCCATCCCGAGCCCATGCTGTGGCTGCAAGAACCCACAAACGCGCGGACTGTACTTCCACCCTCATGGGGCTTGAGAATAGTCTGTCTGCCGATTGGATCCTGGGTAAAAAGCCAACCGGACAGCGGGTCCGGGTATCCTTGAGTGCCGACAAACAGCTTCTGCGTGTGCAATACCCGACCTACAAGGATTACCAGTATGAAACGGTGAGTGTGTGGCTGGGGATCGGGGCACCTACCGATACCGCCCCCGGAAGCTACCCCTGGGGTTCGAACAAGAAATCCCCTAAATGCACGGTCTCAGGTACCACCGCATCCTGCGAGATCCCCCTGAGCGAGGCCTTGCCAAATGTCAACCTGTGCCAGGACAAGCCCATCAACATTGTGACGCATGCCAGCGTGAAAAGTCCCACGCTGGGCTCCGAAGGCGGGACGGGCGGTAGCCCGACGCAGTGCATCAAGCTATCCTGTAATCCCTGGTTCACCTACTGGACCTTCCAGACGAAGTGCGGGTGCGATATTCCCGATGACGGACAATGGTGCGATTTCGGCTCCGCGTTCGGTCATTCAGCGTCCCCGCCAGGGGTTGCGTTGGAATGCAACCCCCCGTGGGGATGGTCGAACCAGATCGACTCGGCCCCGCTCGGGGGCACGCTGTGGGTGGGCGCCCTCCCCAACTACAACGATATTAACGTGAACGCCGTCAATGTGGGGCCCTTCGTGGCCTTTTTCGAGGGTGGACAGGTTCGTTTCAGGTACACCGTGGACGTCGATTACAGAATCACCGCAGTACATGCCCAAGTTGCCTGTGGACCTTCCCTCAGCACGTGCTCACTGGACCAGTATGCAATCAAAATCGACGGGTTGATGGTTCAGGAGTATGAGACCCCCTCAGTGTCTGTTGACTGCAACAAGCCGTATATCATTGTGCATGCCAGGATCCAGAAAAAGAAAACAGAGGCTACATGCCCTAGTCCCAGGAACACGGGTGCGCATTAGGTTATTTGGCTTGTCCGCAGGAGGCTGGAAGACTGCAAAGCGAGTCTCGAAGCAGATCTTGGTATTGCTGAGTGTTGCCGAGTAAGACCACCGAAACAAACAGGCGCCGTCCCTGGAAAAGTTCTACCGGATTTGTCTTGACTCCGATTCGGGTTCGAGCGGTCTTTGTACTTGTCAGCAACGGAGGCCGTTCTGTCTGGTTCCACGTTATGCATTTCTCGCTATTTACTGATCGCGCTTGTGAGGCATGAATGCGAGGCACAGTTCCCCACAAAAGCTAGCGGAGTATGTTCAAAGTCTGTTTGTACTAAGATCTATGAAATGCCCTTAGTATATTTGGTTCAATTACTCGTAGTTGTACTGAAAGTGGAAAGCGATTGGTTCTATCTGCTAGCTTATTCGAGCGGTAACTGTCAGTTGCGTTTAAGCGACACGCCAGGAGGGTAGCTAGTAGATCAACAACGCTCCTGTAGTACTTCATGACGTCACCAGAGTTCCAATCCCTTAGTCAAGCAACAAGCTTCTGGAACGTGTCCCGCGGTTGCGGCTTCCACCTCAGGCACAACGCATATGCCCACTCTCCTACATCCGACCGGCAGATAACCCAATACGTGTCACGTCAACACCCCTTTTATTACAAACGTATACTATACATAGCTAGACTGACAAGATAGAAGAAACACGTCCAGCCAGATCCCAAAGGATGGCGTAAAAGTATTTGGTTAAAAACGCTTGAGGTTCCCCGCCTACTCACCCCCATCTCCTACCCATCGCTCAGCAAGACACATCCCACTAAGCGCGATACACCCCGCGGCGGCGCAAGCCGAGCAGCCCAGTGCTCCGCGCCTGCTGCGCTGTCGTGGCCGTCTGACTCGCCGCGGTGGCATCGAAGGCCCAGATCGCCTGGAAGCAATGGGTATCCACCTGGGCCTTCTGGTTGTTGGCCTGGGCGTTGTACGAGCTGTTGGCGGGGAAGAGGCCAATGATGTTGTAGAAGTAGGCCTGGAGAGTCGTCGTGTCAGCATACCCCCACCTCCTCATTTCTGGTGCGTTGGGGGACCTACATCCACAGCACTCTCCAACGTGCGCACATTCGACGGAACGCGATCCTTGGTCGACTCGTCAAGAGACTTCAACCTGGTCGCGCTGGTCGAGAAGGCGTCCATGAGTTCGAGGAGGGATTGGACGAACTGGAGCACCGTGCATTAGTCCACTTTCCTTTTCCTGTGCGCGCGGAGGGCGGGCGGGACGCGAAGTGGCCGCTTACGTTGGAGTACCCCTCATACACCAACTGCTGCGCAGTCTGGTCGGCGATGACGGGGGTATTGGTCATGAAGTTGACGTTCTGGAGAACCTCGATGACGATGGTGCTCATTTCGGCGTAGACGTCCTAGACCCCGAGAAAATGATCAGGCCATGTACCCGGACCTCACTCAGGAAACCACACTAACCTGAATGGGGGAAGCGTCCGCGGTGGAATTAATCTCCAAGACCAGATCCTTGGCGGCGAAACCTTGCTGCGCCAGCTCGTTCAGCGAATTGGCGATTTGGTCGGGGGTCAGAGCGGCGAGGACCCAGTGCGCGCAGGCGCAGAGGGCGATGATTGCGGAGAGGAAATAGCGAGTCATGATGATTATTCAGGAAACAATGAGGGACTGTAAGTTGGATGGATTGGTTGAAAGAATGGATTGGAGGATGGGATCCAGGGAATGAGGAGGAAACGAATGAATGACGGTTGTGTTGTTCTGAAAAGAGTGGCAGAACAAACAACAACAATAGCGACAGCAACAGCAATTGTGGAAGGTTGAGAGAATTCGAGTAAGTAGCTCCCCTTGCCAGAAGGAAGGGCGTCTCGTATTGTTTATATACGTGCGGAGGTGACAATTGATCCGCTCCCCTGAATAATGCATGGACAATTTAACTAGTCTGGAATGGGGACCCCTTGACGGGCTGTGAGTCTGTGAGTCTGTGACCCCTGTTCTCTCTAGTCCGCATCGGGCCTGGACGCACAGACTCATCCCGCCATCCCCCGCTGACAGCCAGCATTAACTATGTCAAATCAATTAGTCAAAACAGATTCTGGATAAGTGAGCATCCACTCAACATCGATTAATAAAGATTATATTCAAACAGCTAAGCCAGCTGCGGACCACGGATCGCTCTAATCATACAATGCCCCCGTATGCTATATACTCACTATAGGCAACAACATGATGCTCCGGGGAAGTATCACCCGAATATATATCCAAACAATTAGTAAACAAAACAAACCAAGCCAAGACACACGCTAGCCAGGCAAGAAGACCAAAAAAAACACAATCAAGGTTTCGAAAGCTGTTCCTTGCGATAGAAAAAGAGGCAAAGCACGTTGATGGAGAGCATCAACAGCAGACACACCCAAAAGTCGGCCTTACTCAGCCCGGCGGCCACGCCCGCCGAGAAATCCGGGAAGACGTTGCCGGGGCCGAGCTTATCCGGCGCCGTGGCCCGCGCGAGGATCGTCGCCACCGACCCGACCACCTGCGCCGCGAGGAGGGTGAAGGTAACGTGGAAGCGGGTCATGGTGTTGAGGAGGATCATTCCGAAGCCTGGATGAGGTTAGTTTGCGATTCTGGGGTTGTATGATGCGACCACGGGTGGGACGAAAAGGAGACTTACCAACACCCTGGAGACTGTCCAGCACCCCCAACCAGAGCCACAAGGCTCTACCAAGAATCGCTCCAGCCACGGGACCTCCAGCCCACGGGATGTACGCCGCGATGTTGGAGGTGGACCATAGCATCTGCGCCCAGCGCGGGGCGCCGAGACCAATGGCGAAGATCGGGAGGAACCAGGCATGTCGCTTGGAAAGGACATGGCAGATCCAGAGGGCGGCCGCCCAGACCCCGATAAAGAAGAGGAGAACCAGCAGCACAATGTGCCACATCTTGGCGTGCTTGCTGGACCAGAGGTATAGCCAATTGCGACCGTACGGGGCCGAGAGCCAGTAGTTCGAGATGAACACCATGTAGAAGAACCACTGCAAAATCGGGGATTAGCACTCAGACTGGGTGCAAGGAAACGAGGGAGGAACATACAAGCACGATGCGACGCCGGAAGAGCGAGAGGTAGAAGGTCGGTACACGCCCGGGCGTTTGGCGGTAATAGGACGGCAAGCCAAAGAATACCAGGGCTCCCAGCAGCCACAGGAAACACGCGAGACCGACGCCAATCCCGAGTAATGCGTGTGGGTTGGTCATACTCAGGCTGAAACGTGTGCTACCCTCTTGATTGAGGCTCGCCATCCAGCTACCCCAGTACCAGAGGAAACTGATGCATAGTTGCTGACTGCCTTGAATGACGGTGGCTCGGTAGATCCACGAGCTAAGCGGCGCTCCACCTGGACAGAGAGGTCAGATACACTGTCCCTTGGACTTTAGTTGTTCATTCACATACCTTCATCTCCAAAGTTGAGAGCAAAGAAGATCGAGCCGCTTGAGGAGGCAAACGAGTAGAAACCAGTTCCCACATTCTGCAGCCAGGTTTGGCTTGCACCGCCGGAAATGGGACCGGCGAGGCCGACGAAGAGGAAGGCAAACCCGTACATCTGCGAAGGGTTAGCCTAGACGCTCTTGGGCGAGACAAAATGCACAGAGCAAAACACGTACCAGGAAAGGAATGGTTAAGACATAAACCGACGGCATCAGTCGGAAAGCCATCCACCACACGATCGAAGAGCCCAGATAGATGGACGCGAGCGCGTACAGCTTTTCTGCTGTCTCTCCGATCTCCCCGTTCAGAAGCGTGATCTGGTACGAGTTCAAGGCGATTATTTGGCCCTGACCCATCTTGTCAGTGGATTGAACATGCAAAAATGGAAGACGCAACGAGAGGAGAAAAGCAGTATAACAGCAAACTCACAATAGCAAGGACAATCGAATAAACCGGCCAATCGCCGATCTTCATCAACATGAACCGCTTCAACCCCGTGGGGGGCACATAGTCCTTGGGCAGGAGGAACTGTCCCGCATTCGGGTCCTCCACTGGACCACCCGTCATCCCCGGCGTCGGCGGAGGACTGTTATCGTTGACCTTGAAGCGGAAGACCGAAGGCGACGGCGAGGGCAGCGGCGACTTGCCCAGCTTGACGTCGCGATAACGGTTGAACCAGTCCTTCTCGCTCTTCTCGAGGAACTCCTCGATGCACAGCTGGTCCTCGGAGTTCTTGCCGTTCAGGTCGACCAGCTTCTTCTCAAACTTGTCGGCGTACTCGTTGTTGACGTCCGTGAAGAAGGGGCTGACCTTCTGGAGGTTGTAATCCTGTTTCTCCTTGACGATATCGTCGACGCTGACCAGACTCATCATGGATAGGTTCGGCCTGCGACCCAGTAGCCCGTCCTCGGGGCCGGCGCCGAGGGTTGGGGTGCTGGCGCCCGAGTTGGCGAAGTGGGGAGGAGTATGGGGTGCCACGGACATGTTTTCGAGCTCTTCACCCTCATTCTCGAATGAGTACACCACTCGAGGTCCTGCGCGGGGGATCGAGGATAAGGGTCTTCGCCTTGCCTCGGTGTCGGTGTCAGGATCGTTACTGGTCAAGCTAAGATTGGAGGGTAGGATTGCGGGCAGCGAGGGCACACGACTGTGGCCGGGTCGGGGTGCACCGGGTCGCAGATCGGCGTTGATGGCCCGGCTGGGCGGACGCGAGATGGTCGAGCTGCGGGATCGGCTGTGTTCGCGGCTGGTGTCGGGACTCAACGAGAGGTGCATGTTGCGACTGCGATCGGGAACCAAGGTACTGGTGCTGGAGATCCTCCAGGAGCTGCGCTCGTTGCGTTTTGAGTGCTTCTCGTGCTTCCTGATGGAGGTTGTCTGCAGAATGCCGAGATCCTCGACCCACTGCGCCACGGGGAAGCGTTGCTTGCCGGACCGGGCGCGCATCAGCGCTCGTGTCTCTTGTGATGATCGCAGGGCGTCGTTGATCGCCAGCTTGAACTGATGGGTGAGGTGCTTGGTTGTCATGGATTCACTATACTGCGTTTAGTTGTCTGGACATGTGTGATAGTCTCTGGGAGGAAGAAACTCACATCGTAAACCACCATCCAGGCATTTGTCCGAGACCACCGACCCTGTTGACACATTCGTTAGCATTAACAGTCAATCTAGGGCTGACGTTCAACCCTACCGTGATCCCACTCCCAACGCTCCCTTCCGCCCAAACTCGACAGCCACCAGACCGAATGGTTCATCACGCGAAGGAATCAGAGCAAACTCGGCACCACTAAAAATGAACGGCGGCAAGGCCGTGAATTCCGGCTTGGAATACACGCGATCCGGGTACAGCTCCATGAGCCGATTCAGCTTCAACGCAGCGAAGCGTCCATAAAGATCAATGACCGGCCCGATGCAGATCAGCTGAACCTTGGGGTGAGCGTCCAGAATCGAAGGGAAGATGTCCGCGATCAAGTCCACTCCCTTCTGCATCGACCACCGTCCCACGAACACAAACAGCTCCGCATCAGGGTCCACCTTGAGCCCGGCCCATTCCTGCGCCTGTCGCTTGAGCGGGGCACGGCTGGCTTCAAACTCTGCATCGATGGTCACCTCCTCCGGATTGTTGTTCGCATTGTTATCCCACTCCGCGAGATCAGAGGGGTCCGGATTGGGCAGAGCGCCGATGCTCTTCAGCCCCCAGAAGATCGGATACCGGGCATACGATCGCTTGCCGTATTTCTTCGAGACACCCACAGCACCGAACCCGTTCTGGTGGATCTTGAGGTAGTTGGCCGCGCAGTGGAGGAGGTTGAACACGTCGCCGAACTGCACGTACTTCTTCACAACAGCCTGGTCGAGGTTGAACACCTTGCACACCTCTTGGATCTGCTGGACGTTTTGCATGGGCCATAGGCCCTGAAATTCTGCGTTGTGGAGAGACAGGCAGCATGGGATCGTGCGAGGAAGAAGATAGAGGGGGGCGGCTGCGCCGTGGTAGTCGTTGATGTGGTAAAGGTCGATAGCGGGGAACCGTTTGATGGCCTCAGCAATGCATTGGTTCCAGGCGGAGTAGAAAATGGCCGAATCCAGGTCATCCATGCGCGCAGGATACGGGTCGGATTTTGACTGAGCCCGGAAGACGGGCGCGTCGAGCAGCACGTACGTGATGTTGTGCAGCCGGTGGTATTGGACGTCGACTTGGTACTTGTTCCCCAGAACGGTGACGACCATCGGCTCCTGGGGATCATCCCGGGGGTAATCCACGCCTCCCACACAGGGGACCACCCAGATCAGATCTTGGTGTGAGAGGTGCTTGCCCATCAGCTGTGCCATCACTCCCAGCCCACCGATCTTGATTTTGATGGCCCAGTCCTCGATGTCGTACTCCATTGTAGCGATAAGCACGGTGCGTCGCCGGATATCCACCGTGGCGCCGATGACGCTGCCGCTGTCGGACACAGACGGACTGGCATTCGCACGACCGACTCCAGCCGCACTCGCTTCACCGTCATACGGGCGCGCCCGTCTCTGGAAGACGCCGATAAGTGGTGCAAAGCTCGACCGCTTCTCCGTGACACCCACTTGGTTAAACTTGACCTGGTAGAACGCCTTCAGGTACATATACACCGCGCCGATCGCTGTTGAGATAGGAATGATGGCCAACAGGATGAAGAGAGCCAGCTGCACCCATCGTGACCCCGTCGGAGTGGCGTAGACCCTGAGGTCGCTGTCATCAACGGACAGCTTGAAGGACAGATATGGGGACGGAGGCGGGATAGTGACGTTGAACACATTGCTCAGCAGGGTGATAGGCGGCACCTGATCCAGCACGTTGTCGCCATCAAGATCCCCAAACACCTGCGTCTGATCCAGCGTTCCGTCCTCGTTGATGCCCCAGGCATTGAAGGCAACCTGGACGGGCCACTCGCCCATGAAGTTGATCTCCCACCGTCCGGTCAGGTTGCTGAGAGTCATCTTGTTGGAGTAGCCGGCATCGTAGCCGAACTGGTTGAACTCGCCCTCTATGAAGAGATTGGGGAAGCGCCGCGGGGGTTTGTACTCCCACTGGGAGTCGCCGTGCTGCCAGTGATCGCTGCTTCCGGCCAGCTTGCTCCAATACTGGGCGATGATGTGCTCCCCGTCCCAGGCTTGTCTCGCGGGCCCGGTGAAGTTCTTGCTGGGGATCGACGTGTTGAACCCGGTGTAAGTCATCCAGTCACTGAATGTGGCCCCGAAATCCAGCGAGTAACGCCACTTATCAGCACCAGGGGCCTGTGGTCTGACAGATAGGGCCCCGGAGTCGGACGATGGAACCTCGAACAAGAGCGTTCGGCTGTAGTTTGCCACCTGCGGCCAGACAATGGGGTTGTCTAGCTTTCCGACGCGGAAAAGGAAGTGGTCGACGGACTAATGTGTTCATTTAGTTTTCGGACATGGTGGTCGTGTATAGCAGAGGATGTACTCACGTTTGTGGATGAGTTCCCATTTTTCGTGGTGACATTGCTAACGGTGACTTGATGGACGCCTGGGTATACGTTCGAGAGCTCGGCCTCGTAGCTGAAAACGCTAGTAAGTGCACCGGGCCAACTCACCACTTCCTTCTCCGCGAAGGATTTGCACGAGACGGAGCTGTTGTCTAGCTTCGGGCTCTCGTCGTTGAGCGCCTTCGACGTGATCGTCAGCGATCGAGTGATTTCGTCACAGTCCATCTCCTGGGAGAACTCAAAGCCGATCCGCACGGTGTCGCCAGTCGTGCTATTGGGAACGAGACGCGCGTCATGCCCCGGGGTGAATCCTGTGATGTACGGAGAGGGCTGCACGAATTTATCCTTCGGGACGAAGGCCTTGAAGCCCCACGCCGGCATTGTCAGGTTGGGATAACACCCATTCGGGAGCTTCGACCCTTCCAACCTGCCACATCGTCAGTAATACCACTACAGCTTTCCGTTACGGAGGTTACCATACCCAAGCGTTTTGGAGCTATTGACCAGCGTATACTCATCGAACGGCGGAAAGAGGTTCTTGACCGTCGTGCCTGCGGGAAACGGCGAGATCAACGCATCTTTGGCGCTGCAGTTGAACTCGTGATGCACCGTCTGGTTGTCATTCGCGTACACCAGCCAGACACTTTGGTTACCCTGGCCCTGGCCATCCAAGTTCTGCAGGTCGACAAAGCGGGAGCGCAGCACACTCCACATGCCCGTCTCGGTCGGCGTCCCGTTACTGCCAGGCAGGTAGATGTCAAAAGTGTGGTTAGAGAGCTGCTGCAGGTACCAGCCGTCGTTCAGCACGGGGTAGTTCTGCCGCATTTCGAACATCAGCTTGATGAGACCCCGCGCGGGGTGCGAGGGGTCCCGGTGGTCGAGGCTGACGGAATCGTCCTCGCAGCCGGTTAGAGCGCTCTCGAACGGCATGTCGTAGTACTTGGACGCTCCGATCTTGTAGCACCCATGCATCTGCCATGCTTGCGCTGATGACATGGGTCCACGGCCGAAGACTATTGCAGTGTTAGGGTGGGGATGGGGGTATTGGACATTAGATAGAATGGGGGCGTCTTACTGTAGTTATCCGCCTGGTTGTCCAGGACGTAGAATGCCTGCTCCTCGCCCCAGGAGAGGATGGGGATTCCGGGCATGAGCAACGAGACAACGTACAGTCCGAGATTCTGCTTGTGCGTGCCATTCGCGATCGCCGGCCACCGGAAGACGTCCTGGTTCGTGACGCCGAACAGGTGACGCGGGTCGAATTCGCCGGTGTTCGTATTAATCATGTCGTTTGTCTGCACAAGACCATTCCAGGTTTCCACGAAGTTGACCGGTGGGTCGCCTTCAGCCGTGTAAATACCGTCCAACCTGAATGCGAGCAGTTGTCAACCTCAACTAGCCGAGGAAGAATAGGGGGAGCTACGAGGGAAGCGGGGAGACTAACCCTAAGAACCGACTCAACCCACGATACAAAGTGTAGTGGAAGGCGGCCCCATCCAAGGCGGATCTTTCCGCCGGTCGCAAGAACAGATCCTGGGTTGCATTGGTTGTCTTGTTGGTCATCATGAAGGCTTCCGTCATGTTGGAAATGGTTTGATTCGTCTGGTGACCGCGACCGATGTACAGCGAGCCAAAGGCGTTTCCCGCCACGATTTCTCCGGGAAGGTAGAAGTTGTCCTTGCCCACCCCCTGGGCGCATTCGCGCATCGCCTCCGACCACTCACCCAGGGAGTCCAGGGTCACCTGCAGAGCCTTATCCACGCGATACCCATCGATGTCCAGCATCTGGATGGTCAGACACGAAAAGTGTTTGATCTTGGCCAGAACGTCCGGGCGCCATCCGCGGAGACGGTCCTGCACGAAGGCGAACTTGGAGATCTGCCCTTCCCATTCGGTGTAGTTGCCAAACGCAGCGACTTCACCATACTATACGGAACATTATGATTGGTTAGCGCCGATCGACACCTCCAAGGATGTGGCGAGGGGGAGGATTTACCTGGTCAAACTCACTATTCCGACATGAAGCACCCAGGGTGGTGGTGGTCAAGCCAGTTCCGTCATCATCCCAGAACCGCGGATACTCCCAGGGACATTCGGCCTCGACCTCGTTCCCGGGCTGAAAGTCCCAATATTGGCGGTCGTACTTCCATACATAGTCATACTCGTTGGGGTTGATCGGCGCGGACCTGTTCAAGTAACCCTGAAAACCGATAAGATCGCCCATTCTTTCCCCACCACGATTAGCTGACGGCACTGGCATCTTTCCCGGACCAGAGTCACACTTACGTCGCGAAGGTATTGTCAAACAAAACGTATATGCCCCGTCGATGAGCCTCTGATATCATGGTGCGCCAATCTTCGATCGTACCAAAGTGATGATCCATCAGCGTCAGATCCAGCGGCGAGTATCCATCCGCGCCCCAGGGCCAGTTGATGTACGGGGTACCAGCGAGGTAGACGCCCTGAATAATGGTCAACATGTTCCGTCCTGTAACTATTCGACGGCAGTAAACTCACCTTGATCCCCATACCCTGCAAGTAATCGAAAGTATCGACCAAACCAAGCACGTCGCCGCCATGGCGGAACTGGTTGGAGGTCAAGATGTGTTCCCACTGCGTACCATTCGCGTCGTCATTGCTCGGATCACCGTTAACGAATCGATCGAGGAAGATGGTGTAAAAGGGAAATCGCCAGTTGTCCGGTGAGGGGTTGTATGTGTGGCCATCCCACAGTCCCGAATAGTCGAGAGGGTCTGTCGCGGTCTGATTCTGGTTGAGATTCCAGTTGACTTCTTCTTCAAGGTAGGGTATGCATAGTGCAAGAGGAGTTGCCAGTGCAACGATGGCAAGGTAACGAGTGATGGGATTGAACAGCTTCATGGCGCACAGTGAATGCCACTACGGCAGTGACATCCACGGAGCAGCACACTGTTGGAAGCCTCGAACTGCGAGAGAAAAGAAGCAAAATCAGGAACTCATACAAGCAACAATCAACCCAGCGTGAACCAGAGGGAGTACAAAAGGTGGTCTGTCATAGACAAACAAAGATAAAAAAGAAATTGGCTGAAATATTCTCAGAAAGCGCAGATGAGCTTCAGCAGCATGTTCGCGTAGATAACGAACCCTCCGCAGCGATAAGGCGATCCATAGCATGTACTGTACGTACAGCCTCCCCCCCCATGCACCGACACCGAGTGAGGCAGTCGAAAGCATCGTCCTAATTTTAGCGGCTCTGTTGGAGGCAACAAACGCCATCTTTTTGGGGGTGGACCTCTTCTCCAGCATGTTCGTTATCCCAACGAATTTTTCAGCTCTGAGACCACCACGCCACCTTGCTCGGGCCTCGACACCCAGATTCCAGGCCCAAAGGAGACGCCTCATGTCTCGTATGAACTGGATCTGACATGCATCAGATATAGGTCACTTGGAGTGGTCGAAATGGGCTGGCCGAGGGTACGAGGTGGGTCTGTATCAGTTGCGCATCGCCCATTCCGGCGTGGAGGTACTCCTTACAGCTCATGCACCGGACAACCCATGGGGAGGGGGCGAGAGAATAATTCCTGCAAGTTGATACAGATATATATTGATACATGTTCAGCATCGAAGTTTGAAGGATTCTACATGATGGTGTTCGTCCCATCGGGTTGGAATTGGCTGCAAGGGCAAATCTTTTCCATCCGACAAGTCATATATCTCTAACCCGCGGGATCGGCGAGAAAATCATCGATGAGGCCGTCAGTACGGAGTACCCCGTATGTACGGGGGAGTTCGGGAGGATTCAGTCAGTGAAATGTATGCCCGACCGGCTAGCACGCCTCCAATGGAACACGTCATGGGCGATGATGATGTTGACTTAGCTGAGCTGATACATGACCTTATGCGGACAAAGGAAGCGAGCCAAGGAGAAAAGCCCAGAACAGGATCGGATGCGAAGATATTCCGGGTTCTGATAAACACGGCAGATAAGGGGACCGACTGTCCAGTCGCGGGAATGGCGGGAATTTTCCAAGGCTGGCAGTGCCGGGGGGGGGGGGGGGGGGGGACCAGCAACTTGGAACGAAGAGAACCTTGAAGACTGTCTGGCTGTCTGTGTCTGAACTGCCGATCGGGCTCGATGACAGGCCCAGGGCAAGACTGAGCTGGTGGTCAACGGGCCGATCCACTCTTCGTTACCGGTCAATACCATCTTCAATACCAAAACCTGTATTCCGATTACCTACTACTTTTACTCTTCCCGTCCCAAGATCCCAGGGCACGGAGTAATCATCAATCCAATCCAATCTAAATGCAATCCAATGATCAACATTATTTACTTAGCCAACTTGGCTAATAATTAAGGTATCAATCCTAGGCTGCTAGAATACCAAGGTAGCGGTCGCATATATGAGATCTGGTACTCCGTAGATAATATATGACTCGGTCACTCAGTCACTTGGTCACTTAATTTACGTAGGGCAACTAGAGCATTGCTTTCTCCATCCATCATTTTCAATCCGCACCCTCTTTCTTTCCTACTGGGTTGGTTATGCTAACGTCACCAACGATGAGCGGGCGGTGGTGGAGAACGGCGCTGGTGGTTGCAGCCACTTTGGCGAGCTGGACAGTAAGGGTTGAGGCCGCCTCCAGAGATCAATGGCTCGGTCGCTCCGTCTACCAGATTGTTACCGATCGCTTTGCTCGAACCGATAACTCAACCACCGCTGCTTGTGATGCAGCACAAGGCAACTACTGCGGGGGCTCGTTCCGTGGCATCATCAACAAACTCGACTATATCCAGGAACTCGGGTTCGATGCAATTTGGATCTCTCCGGCACAGAGCCAAATATCAGAACGAACCGCAGATCTTTCAGGTACGCTCGCTCATAAAGCTAGCCGTCCGCAGGACTGTGAATTCTGCACCCTCAGGGCTAACCGTCCACGGATAACAGCTTACCATGGCTACTGGCCAAATGACCTCTATTCGATCAACTCTCACTTCGGTACTTCCAATGACCTCAAAGCCTTGTCCTCGGCCTTGCACAAGCGTGGGATGGTGAGTTACCATGAACGACACGAATCGGGGATCATCGGACAATACTGAGACAATGAAACACTAGTACTTGATGTTGGATGTCGTGGTCGGGGATATGGCCTGGGCGGGAAATCACACCACGCTCGACTACAGCACGTTCAACCCGTTCAACGATCGCAAATATTTCCACGACTACAAGCTTCTCTCGTCTGATCCTCTGAATGATACCTGTGTTTTGGATGTGAGTTATTTTCGAGCTTGGTGGTGGCCGGGGCAACGCTAAGTTGTGCATCAGTGCTGGATGGGGGACAATATCGTCTCGCTCCCAGATCTCCGAAACGAGGACCAGGAGGTTCAGAGCATGCTGGGCACTTGGGTCAAGGAGTTGGTCTCGAACTACTCTGGTAAGTTCGATGTTTTATGTGATATCTATGCATTCAAGGATTTTAGTGACGCCCGTGTGAATAGTCGATGGTCTGCGAATCGACAGTGTCTTGAACATTGACCAAGACTTTTTCTCGAGCTTCAACAAATCCGCGGAGGTTTTCCTTTTTGGCGAAGGCGCGACGAAGACTGCAGCCGACATTTGCCCTCTGCAGTCAGATCTAAACGGACTGCTAAACTATCCCTTGTGAATACACCTCTCCCAGTGAATAGTCAGAAGGGGTGTTGATGTTTCTAGGTATTATATCCTCACCAACGCTTTCAATACGACACACGGCGACCTGAGCGCCATCTTCCAGTCTATTGACTACACGAAGTCACTGTGTGAGGTGGGAATTGGCTGACCCCTGAAATGATAATCTGAAACTCACTATTGGCAGGACGTGCTGGCTATGGGAACGTTCACATCGAATCAGGACGTCCCTCGCTTTGGCTCGTATACTTCGGATATCTCTGTAAGTTCAGTCACAGCCCCAAATGACAGAGTGAGCCTGGTCTAACATTGTGATGGTTGGGTAGCTTGCTCGGAACATTCTTACCACCAGCATGCTGGCTGACGGTATTCCCATTCGTATGTTTCAGCACTCTCTTCACCTACACCACGAATCTGCAGTACTAACCAAGGCAACACAGTCTATTACGGCGAAGAGCAGCACCTGTCGGGCGCATTTAACCCGGTGAATCGTGAGGCTCTCTGGCGCACGAACTACTCGATGGATTCGACCTCGCTCCCGTCACTCGTCCAATCGCTGAACCGCATTCGATCATATGCCAGCGGGGACGGCAAACAGTACACGCTCAAGTCACAGGCGGGGCGTGACTATCTCTCGTACCTGTCATTGCCGATCTACAACTCAACCAACATTCTGGCCATCCGCAAGGGCTTTGCTGGCAATCAGGTTGTGAGTGTCGTATCTAACCTGGGAGCCAAGCCCGCCACCAAAGCCACCACCAAATTCACCCTGGGCGCCGACGGCACGGGTTTCCAATCCCGACAGAACGTGACGGAGATCCTGTCTTGCAAAACATTTGTCACCGATGCCAGCGGTAATCTCACCGTCGACCTCAGCTCGGACGGCGGTCCTCGGGTGTACTATCCCACTGACAGCCTGAAGAAGAGCACCAATATCTGTAAGGATGATGACTCCTCGACGGGGACGCCGAGTAGCTCGGCAGCCTCGTCAGCAAGCCCCTCACCCTCTACCGGGGCTCAGTCTTCCTTATTCGGTCTGTCGCGGGAGATAAGGACGGTGCTGGTGACGGCAGCCATGGCCACCTCTTACTTAGTCATCTAAGCCTTCCGACTGGCCCCTCCTCCTTTTTCTTGCTCCTATTTTCCTTTAATTCTTTTCTTTGTCGACTTGCCTGGTTGATCTTTTTATTACCTAGATGGCTTTGAGGTTCTGGCTTTACGAGGACATATTATATTTTGAGTTTGCTACTATAATACATTAATTCCCTACCAAATAAGACATTGATACTAGATTTGATTCGTGTTTTGTTTTGTTTTTTTTTTTTTTTTTCGTTTTACTAATTGAAACATCCTCGTCCGTAGTGAGTATGTGGCCCTCAAACGTAGCCACGCTTGTTGCGAGCCTTGGAGAATGTCCTTCGACAGCATACTCCGTACCACTGGTCAAACTCAATGCCATACATCTGTATGATTATCTCGGGATTTCCGACCGTGCCCAAGCTACCACATTTCCGTGGAGCGCCCTGAGTGTCGGGCACAGGCACCAACTCCCGTCGGCTTCGGTTGCTCCAAGGCAAACCACGGACGGCAGTTTGTTTGACAGCAGGCGCAGACCCTGGCTTGGCCGATGCGATTTCGCGGGTCAATTTTACTGTTATAACAAGTAATAGATTACAGCTGTGACATAACGATACGCACAAAAATAGAATGACAAACTTGATAGCCTCGATTTGCAAGCCTTATCGGCACCGCCGGATTGGAGGCTTGCCTTTCTTAGCGCCGCCCTAGCGCTGACATCAGAAGAACCCTAGTTAGTGCAAAAGCTTGAGTCCTTTTATCGGTAAGGGTAATCAACCATCTGATTGGGAAGAACTTGTGAATTAGGATCCCAACACAGCGTGACAGATCACTGATTCAGTCATCGATCCTTTTAGTCCCCGTTTGTTGTCATTGACGTGGGCAGCACCGGGGATGACGATTGCGTGGCTATTCGCCTCTGCTTTAGTCTCCACAGGCGAGGCTCGGCTTGTACTGGAGATCACCTCGTATTGCTGCTCCCTGCTGTCTAAGGCCCAGACAACCTGCGTGTCTCATTCTGTCGGGCTTCAGCTGGAAGGGTGTGGACACTGGGATTCCGTATATGGTTTCCTTCCTATTGTACAATGTAGCCATCAGCACACTGCACCGGCACTGTCCTCTCTACTGTATATATAGTTGTTTTCCGGGCAAATCGTGAGACGTTCTCTATAGCTTTACTGGCCAGCATACTCCGTCGTTATTGAATCAAGATGCGCTACTCTTTCACACTCGCTTCATTGGGCCTGATCTCCTCGGCTTTGGCCATCACCATCACTACTCCGTCATCAGACACGGAATGGGACTTTTCCACCCCCAAGACCATCAAGTTCACTAGCGACTCCAGCGATCCTGACTATATTAGTATCATCCTGCGAACCGAGGATGGCTCTTTCCAGACCAAGTTGGCGGACAACGTGAAGACCTCTGAGGGGGAATACACGACCCAACCCAACCCTAGCATTTCCAACGGGTATGTAGCCTTAGCAGGGAGACACTGGGATACTCGCCAAGAATGGATCTGCTGAATTGACTTTTTCTTTGTGGTACCTTAGAGATGATTACGAGATCCAGATCATTGATTCATCAGGCCAGCTCGCCGTGAGCCCGGTGTTCACAGTCGAGAAGGGTGCTTCGAACGACGGTACCACGTCCTCATCCTCATCTTCCTCCACTTCATCATCATCATCATCATCATCATCATCATCATCATCATCCTCCTCATCGACCACTTCATCGTCCTCCACGTCCACCACCTCCTCCTCCACCACCTCCACTACTCTCTCTACAACCAGTGAGATCACTTCCACCTCAACCACCATCACCACCACCACTCCCGGGTCGTCGACACCTGCGTCGTCGATCACTCCTTTGTCTTCTTTAGGCAAGACCCTTCTTCATACACAACTGCCCGGTGATCACACTGACCGAGCCATTCTTTTTGCCCACAGGTACGAGCACCGCGGCGTCGTCCAAGGCGACGATCACCACCGCATCCTTGGCGTCTAGCTCCAACTCCACCAGCACTACCGCCACTGCCGCCGCGCAGCAGTCGGTCGGCGCGGCGGCGCCTACCTCCGGTACTACCAAGGGAGCGCTGGCTCTGCTCGGCGCTGTGGTCGCGCTCTTGTACGCTTGATGTTGACGAGATGCAAGATTATTGAAGCGTGCATGCATGCGCTCATCTTCATGCTACGAGCGAGGGGGGTACAGGGGAGTAGGCTAGTGGGATCTCGGGTTCTGTTATGCTTCATAGTTACGAGAGAGAGTAGGCAAATTGACCATTTTTACGACAGCCGATGCATGAGAGTCTGAGACCAGTACTAGTCGGTAGTATACTTCAATACTTCAATTTGTCCCTACGGTAGGCAGCGTAGAACCACTTCATTGATTGGTCTTCTGCATGGTATCGAGGACTTCTTCCCGCGTTGTACTCTATCTTGACTTCAATTTGTAATACTTCGGGAGAGTCGACATATATCGCTGTTCTTGTACGACATTCCTCATCGGAAGAGGTCAAGGTTCATGGATTCTTTATTGCAGAGACAATATTGCTGCATGGAGTTTACCAGACGACAACGATCCAATAATTGATCTGTACCTTCTAGCTAATGTTCACTACTCAGTTTATTTGGACAGCCTTTAATAAGCGTAGTGATTACTCTCTATCTGGAGTCACACAAGTTGCGTGGAATTGTGATTTGTAACCCATCGAGGGGGATTCCGCAGAAGCGGGACCAGCGTGCATAAGTGCACCTGCAGTTTCTCCCACCATCCGGAATTCCCCCGCACACCGCAACTCCTCTTCGTCTTAGCCATTTTTTCCGGTACTGGAAAAGAATGTTCTCGGAGATGCAAAGGCTTTATTATATGGTTGTTTAGTCATGCATATCCCACGGACGATGTTTCATGATGTCATTGGCTCAGACCTGTCGATCCTGGAGCCACAATAAACACTTTCACCGCTTTGCGAGCGTTTGCTGATTATGGTAATGTCTTACCTGGTGAGATATGTCAGCTCGTCTGAGTTGCCTTTCTTGAACAGTGTGATGACTGCCGATAGATGATCGAGAGTGGAAAAGCGAGACTTTTTAACATCTTGAGGATTGAAAAAGAATTAGCTCCCGTGATTAAGTATAGGGATAGACAGCCGAATTGTGGCCGAAAGCTGTATAATCCGAGAGCCGAGTACAGTACAGTTCATGCCAGAACCAACCAGTCCGGAATATTAACGAGGTCTTTGGAACTGCGTGCGTGGGGTAAGGCATGATATAATTGCTAATTATAAATTCAGAAGTAAGGTCTATTCCGCCTGCTGAGACAGCTTCTGAACTTGGAAACCGCGCCGGATCTTCTCCTTCGACACCGCCTTCATGCGGTCGGGTGCCTTTTTTTTCATGCGTGGGAACCTGCGTCAAGAGCCATCTCCCCTCATCTATTCTTGGGATCGCGAGAAGATCTGGACGAGGGCGCCTGCGTGACGCACCAAGTGCGTTGGGTGTCCAACTGCGAGACCTCGGGATTTGCTCATGGAGATTCGTGGAACTAGGCAGATTGGTCATGCTCCTGCGGTGCACTTCCTGGCAGGTTGGAACTTCCCACAGCACGATTTGTTAGGTTTTTTTTTTTTTTTCCGCTGCCAAGGCGTCCGCTGCTGCTGACGGAGTGAAGTTGAATCGGACCTGCCTGCGCGATAAACCTCGGTAGCCTCTCTTTTGCCCGCTCTAATCCTAGGAACCCAGCAGGAACGGGGCTCTAGGTTTTGGTCCATGTGAACCTGCAGTACAGTCAGCATGGATTGGAAGACATGAGCCTCCAAGAGGCTCGAAGAAGGCAACAATGATTCGTTCAGATAAACATATTCTCGTATACTTTCTCTTGACAGAGCCTCGAGTCATGGATCGTGGCAAGACCCTGTCAATCCACCTCGAATGATAAGCCGGTTACTGGCTCCCTAATGACCTTGGCAACGCTCGGACCAGGGTGGGTATGCCATAGATATGGGTCACTAGCGTTATCGGACACGACCTGCCTTATCGACCGTTACGAAAAGCGCAGGGCTCCTCCTTCGTATCGGGTACCTTCAATGCGATAAGGATTTGGTTCGTCATCTTACCTGAAGAGGTGGCAACTGTAAGCTCACAAGCAGAGAGACTTACCTTTGTAGCAGTGTCTTCAGTACCGCGCCGCAACGAAGTCTCGCTGGTTGTCTGATTCTGCCCTGTTGGGCGCGATCGTTACACGGTCGTTCGACTGTCAACTCATCTCAGCTACCACCGGGTCAGTCAAATGACCCGTTTCGGTTTGCTTTTCTGATTCATGTAACACGTATACAACTCACCCAGGGACTATCAGATGGTCGTGTCAGCAGTCTCACAGCTCAAATCGTTGATGCTCCCATCCAGCATTTCCTGTTCACGCATTGATCTGAGGCAGATCAGACAAGTATTACCGGTTAGCCTTGATAGCAAGCTTGATCATCTGAGACGGACGATTCCGAGTAATGAACGCCGGTGAGCAGAATTTGGGGGAATATCTATCGCCAAGGACGCATTTACAACTAAGACGGGCCTACCATGCCCCCCGTATCTCAGCCATTCAGTATTTTGCTTGCAGGAAAGATTAATCTATACAAGTATTTAGTTGAGATAAAAAGTCTTCTGGTAGCATACGATCATATACATGAAAAGGTCTTCAATTTCTCTCCGTCGTTCAACCAAACAAGCCAGCAGCTGAGCCAACCGAGGGCTCGTTGCAAATATATAGTCCGGGAAGAACTGAATTTGCCCTGTCTGTGCTATGTCGTATGTTTTGCACAAACCACGGAGTCAATGGTTGGTGTGACTATTCCATTCCTGAGTCCTGTGCGATGTCCACCTACTCTACTATTGGACATTCAAATTCGACGAAACGCCCTTTCCACGTGTACGACGTCAATAGACAAACAAGTCTCGTTGTCATCAGTCGCAGATTCCAGCTCGATCCGCAACCAAAAGCAACACGTCATGTTTGCACGACTCTTCGTCGTACACTACAAGCTCCCTCCTGCAACCCTAATCTAATCGATCTAGATAAATTCCGTTGCTACTACCCGGCAGGAATGTGCCCCCAAAGAATTTCGCGCAACCTTAATCATGCCCCGCGACGCAGACTTTCCGAATCCATGGGACCTCCTGGTCAACGATGACTCCTGCTTGACGCTGGCTACCTTCCGCACGCTGTCGGGGATTATCCAGGCGACGGAAACCCTCCCGAGCGACGACGATTCCCTCCAGCAATACGCGGGCTTCTCGGACAATGGCTATCAAATCGTATGAACGGAGATGCTCTCTCTGAGCCCTGCATCCATCTGTGCGTCACGCTTGTGTAACACACCTCATTAACTGTATAGTCCCTTGAGCCCGGTAGCCGACGAGTTCATGACAGTATGTAACCGCTGTTGTCAAGCTGATACTGCTCTCTGCTCATCCCAGGGATCAGATAAACAGCGACTGCGTTGGGTTCTTGACCACAAGCGATGATGCTGCCGGCCAGGGCAGCGGTTGTCGCAATAAGCCCATCACTGATGGCGGCGGCGGTGGTGGTGATGCTGATGATAATGACTTGGATCAACTGTGCGCATGGGAAAAGATGACGACGCTCTCCCAGTATATCGACGAATACTCGGATAATGCTGGCGCTGAAGACTCTGGAAACTCGTGCTACGGGCTGATGCTGCGGGAGCACGCAATAATAATAAAGCCGACGACACTAAGACCAAGACGCTGGCTGAGGAGTACATCATCCAAGTTACAGAGGAGTGTCCCAGTGATATCATCATCATCCGGACTCAGATCAGCAAGATCAAGAAGGCTTTGCATTATTTTGAAATTCTATGTCAAAGCAGATGTTCAAATAGATAAAAATTGACAATAGCTGCAGGAGTAATGGAGTCACACTTCAGACGCTCGAACAGTCCATGGATCAAATTCTCAGCAAGGAGTATGGAGATATACAAGACCTGCAACAGAGGTTAACACGCGAAAGGGCCAGATGGATAATGATCAAAGCGTGATCGATCAAGGTAAACTTCTTCGCCAACCCCCCGGCACCCTTGTGATGCCATGCGGCTTACCAGGCGAATCTCGGATTGCTTGTATCAAGGAACAGTGGCAGCCTATGCTTGGATTTAAGTACGATACCAACAAATCTATGCCCTGCAAGGAGACTGGGCGCTCACAACCCTGGGGCTGGAACCATCGCTGGCACGGTCATGTGGTTCCAGTACCAAAACGATCCCAACTCCTATGAAAAAAAAAAGACTAACGACTTAAATGAGGAAGTGCAAACTGATGAGCAGGTTATCAAGGTGCACGTGCACCTGTATGGGATCATGGCGACGATGAAGGCAGGAAGTCTGCTCACCCCGTCGGTAGAAAGCAAGACCTGACCATGACGGCCACGGAGAAACACCAAGAGAATAAGCGACCTCATCGGCCCGGCTAAGCAGACCACCGAGACGATTGAAGGGGGCTGGGATGTGATGGGTACTATGATACAATATATCTAGGATCAGGCTTCAAGATTTGAGGACGAAATCCCACAGGTACTACTCTCCGGGCTGCAGCTCGACGACATCGCCAAGGCGTGGTTGAAGCTCAATCATTATGGTATTCTTCCTCACCAGATTTAGTTCTTTGTTCATTCGTTTTTTGTGCCTTGTCAGAGCATTCTCGAGACTGATATATCATGACATCTTCAGTGGAGTCCTATATTGACCAGGCCCACAAAAGCCCGGATCTCGAAACACCACACTTGTACCGGGCCCAGTGCTACAGTATCTTCCCTACTAGCCATACTTGCAGCTCATATCAATGACAGCCCGGTAAATGTGTGAATGCTCTAGATGCATCTTCATCATATTCATAGTCGTAGTAATAATGGACTCAGTTGGTGCTCTTCGCCTAGTCCAATCCATTCACATGTTCACTCCTGTAGGAACTGTGAGTGAAAAAGGAAAACATCGAGGGCGTCGACTGCCAAGTCATGACGAATAGATAAGTGGATTGATGATGGCTGTGCAGTACGGAAAGGATGGTCTTTGTACCACCTTCGCACCTCAGCAAGTCATTTCACAGCTTGACTAACCGTGCATGACAGCGCTCCAATTGACTCGATATAACCTGTCTCGGTGGTATAACATCCTGTCCACCGGAGATGTGCTTCAACCTTCCTCCTTCGTCTAGAACAGCCACACAACCGCTAAATCTAGCTTCAGCGCGGCCGCAATCCACAACGTCGACTGCATACCACCAGCGCTGAGACTCAAAGCACCCTCCGCAGATGGCACCGACCACATACAACGCCGCACCGCACATGCGCCGGTTTCTCTGTGCATTCTTCAACAACGAGGTAAACAGATGGGGATTGGAAGCGAAATCGAAGTACACACTCGCCAACACGACGATCAGGATCTCGTTGAATCCCAGAAAGCGGCTCGTGGCCAGACAGCCTGCCGACTGAAACGCCAAGAGTGCAATTGGGATGAGCTCGAGAAAGAGTGGGCCACCTGTTAGTGAGGTCGCCGCAGAGATATGTGGGATGAGATCCGCTTCGACAAGAGCGCTGGCGATGATGATTAAGGAGGCTTGAACGAGGAACGAGAGACTGAGCGTGACGGCCCGGCGCGGACCGAGAAGACGCATCGCGTTGGCAAATGTGAACGCGCCGGCCACGAAACAAGATATGGAGACTAAGTGACTTGAGCCAGCCGAATGGCTTGGATTCGGGCTGGCCGGAAGCTCCGAGGCCGAGCGTGATCGTGTTTCCTGGGATAGGGGTTAGTTAGGACGGACTTTCTCCCGATCCGAGCTTCAGGAAACTGCTATACCTGTCTGCAAGCCCAAATAACAAGACCACACACTGTAGGCACTACTATCGCACAGCGCTGTGATGAAACAGAGGAGCAGGCAAACCAGGTCGGTATGCTTGGCATCAAGGTCATAAAGGATCCGTCTTGATAGCCAAGTCGCCGGCTTTCTGGGGGAACGGTGCCGAGGAGGCTCTGCAGCGACCGAGGACCCCCGCTTGTGTTCCTCCATGAACGGCGCGTTGCAGTGTTATTCTTAGTTCTGGAGAAGAAACTATACTCCCAGCTGGACCAAGACGTTCCATTGCGCTCGCTTTTACACTTGAGGTATCGAATAATCCTCACCTTATCTGAATTAACGTCATTTCGTAGATAGCTATGCGGAGATGTGACCGACGTGTCCTCATGATGTTTCATCATTGAAGGAGCTTGTCCAAGAAGACTACCGTTACAAACGAAGCATTAGATCATAGACGAAATACCGGGCCTTCTGATGTGTTGAAAAGGCACCAACTCGAGAGAAATCTGGATCCTCGGCTCCTGCATAGGGTGGCCCCGCTTTTACCGTGTTACCCGACACTTCCGTGACTTACTCATTGACATCACAAATACTGCGCGGAAAGCCTGATACCAGTGATCAGTACTCCGTACATACCCCTTCTGTACGACTAACGAAGCAATGCGGTCGACGGGTAAAGTGCAGCAGCGACTGGGAGACCAAGAATGATAGATAGTGCCTAGATCCAAGATACAGGTACCTGCTGCCCTTTGCGGACATACATTGAAGCCTAGTCTCAGCCCTATAGGGCTTGACTAACGGGTGGCTACAGCCGGACCATGAATCCACTCAACCGTCTGGCCAACCAGTCGGTATCGGACATCCGACGGGTGGGGGCTTTCCCGGTCTCGCACAAAACATGTTGAGGCAGTTGTTTCTACAATATGGGATAGGAGCCGTGAGCCCTCTCTCACTGGTGACGTCGTTCATTGTCCGTGGGACTGCTGCAGCCTCCCTGGCCAGGCTTTTCGCAGCTCGCGACGCTGTCCGGTTGGCCCCACCGTTATAGACTCTCTCGTACATAATTACCTGAATCCATTACTCATCCACATTCGCAAAAATTCTTGTCCTGTCGGAAAAAGCGGTATTTCCAGGCTATCCTTTCGTTGGAGGGGGAGTATGCTTGATTCTGTCCAATGCCTATGACGCTACATTGCAAGGAAAGCGCCCCCCCCCCCCCTTCCCACCAAAAGCCCCTTCGGTGCGGGCAGCTGTGCTATCTTGACATAATCCAGCCCTGGAATATTGTAAGAATTCAAAGAAGCATGATTCATTTTATTTCAGTGATACTGGATTGGTTTGTCTGCTAATGCGCGAGGCTCGTTTACATGAGCGGCGGAGCAATGCCAGGTGGTTGCTCCGCCGTACTCGCTCCTTTGAATGCCCGTTTACACCACGAGCAGAAAGACCCTGGCCGCGCGATCGGAGGAGGGGGTTGCTGCTGAACCGCACTTTGCACGGGCCGGATCCGCCGTCGACGATGGTAAAATCTGGCCCGGCAGAGCGGACAGCTAATGTCGTGTCTGCAGAGCCAGGCGTCGATGCACGGCTGATGAAAGCTGTGCTCGCACGGTAGCTGGCGGTAGACCGCTGTGCAGTCCAGTGGTTCTAAGCATATGATGCATGTGTCGGGGTCTATGGAGTCGATAGTTAGCCCCCTAGATGATGGTCGTGATCGGAGAGATGGCTCACTTGTAGGGTCCTGAACCCCTTGATGAAGAGGGAGTCGATGTAAATCGACCTCGTAGAAGACGGGCCGCATCTTATCGGGTAACATCGGCAGGCGTGGGTGAAGAGTCTCGCATTGGAGGTACTGTATTTGGTTCACTGGCTGATAGCAAGAGCATCCACACGAATGTACAAGTGCCTTGATATATTAACGGGCTGCGTATAGACCTGGCACGATGTGACGTGGTTGAGTGGAGGATAATTTGGCCTGCGAAAAGAGCTCGGATTAACCGGCTAACCCGCCAAAGACGGTTGTCATTAATTTCCTGCTAAGCGACCTATGACTAGCATCAATTTCCGCAGATTACGTACGGCCCATGACCATACCATTGTATACATCAAGCTCCCTTAGTATCATAACAGGTTGTGGTGAATTCAAGAAAAGTCTGATTTCGAATCTGCAGTGCCTCCATTCGATTCAATTCATTTCTTTATATCCCATGGTCCGAGCCACCCAAAATCTGAATGGGGTACTCCCCATTCCGCCGTGCAGAATGGTGATCTTGAAGAGACGACTAAGAAAGAGAAGAGTTCGTGGAGCCCATCCATCCCGCGATCGTGTCATTACCGTGCGAGGGAGACCCGAATGTAGCAAAGGCCGCCCAGCTGCCACTCATCTCCGAGGACAGAATGCGATCGGCTGCCGTCGCGTACGGGGCGTATCGCGGACTGCTCTGCGCCTGGTTGAAGACGTAGGGGATGTCGCGGAAGTGCGAGACCCCGAGGTAGGAGGTATTGGCGTCCGCGTACCAGGATCGCAATAGCGTTTGGTTGATAGCGAACAGGTAGGTTGCGGTGGTGGGCTCGGTCGGTGTAGAGAGCGGGACAGGAGAATCCGGTGTCGCGCTTCATTCGGCTCGCGTGGAAGGACTTCGAAGTACTGCGTCGAGATGTTCTTAGCGGGAAGTCCAGCAAAGTCGGAGACGGGGTACAGGGCTAGAACTTGCTTGATGCGGGTGGCGGCCAGGAACAAGGCCACGTCCGTGTCAGAGGCGAGAATCGGCAGGGTGAAGAATGAACCGTCATCCTCGTTCCAGCCGCCAAGGTTGTCGATGTTGCGGGAGAATTAGCCGGTGGCTAGAAGCCGAGAGGGGCTGTCGGGAATGAAGCTGGAAGGGGAGTGGGGGATGGGGTTCATCCATCCCCGAGCTATTGCCCACGGCCTCTTCGTATGCAAGGGTGCTTGCCTTGCCCGACCGCTGTATGCCGTGATCTGAAGACCACTCCGGTTGCGCCCTCGCTCTCGCTGACAATGGTGACTTGGTCCGGGACGCCGCCAAATCCGGCGATGTGCTTCTGCACCCGTTCGAGGGCCAGTCACTGGTCCAACAGCCCTACATTCTGGGAGTCGCTGGCGGCAATTGCGCGAGAGGCAGCAAACCTAAGGGCCTGACGCGGTAATTAGCGGTGACGTAGATGATCGGGAAGCCCTTCTGGGCAGCGCCGTTCACGAGCCTTGTCGGGTCGTAGGCCGAGTCGTAGATCTGCCCGAGTGAGTCCCCGCCGCCATAGATCCAGACCATGACGGGGAGCTTGGCGGAAGATAGAGTTTTGGCTGGTTGGTCGTTTCGGAGATTGAGACAATCCTTTGACATAGTGTTGAAATTGTGAAACAGGGGCATGCTGGAAACCTCCTGTTGCGGTTGCAGGCAGGCGGCGCCGGCCTGGGTGGCATTCACCAAGGTGCCGGGGGCATAGTTGAAGGGCTTCGGTGGCGCGAATCGGTTGAAACCAGAGGTGTCCTGGCCAAAACGGATATTCAGGAACGACTCGACATTGTTTGCGACTGTTCCTTCAAAGCGGACTTCGTCAAGACTCTCAACAAGAGCTCTTCGACGGTGCTGTAGGAGAGGGCTTGAATGGCTGTGCGGAAAAGGCGCACACTACGCCAAAACCGAACGGGTTAAGAACGATAACCTCATATTTGAGCAGAAGGGGAAAAGCCTTGTCTGTTTCGCTGGAACCTACCGGGAAGCTAAAGCTCAAGCTGAAATTTATACATGGGTTGGGCTGAGCGTGCTCGGCTGGACCGGAATTATCAAGGCGTGCGCAAGTTGGAAGAATGAGGCCGGGTTGCGGGTAGGAAATACCTACCAGGTATAGTATATCCATGATCATGGATACCTCCAGGCTACTAAGGTGCAGCACTAAGGTATTGATCGACATTGCATGTTCTGCTTTGTTCCATCACTTGATTGGCCGAACATCTCGATTTCCCTTTTGGGCCTTAGTCGCGAGCCCAGGGCCCAGTCCATGACGGGATAATAAGCGGTCGAAGTGGACTTCTCAACACAGCCGGGCGAGCCAACCACAGCCACCTTAGCCCCACAGCGGGGATGCTACCCAAGCACCCCTATACATGTCAGGTCTGTAGGTAAATTGATGTGTTTGTCCCATGTTGAAGACAATGATTGACGTTGGCACACAGCCTCAAAGCTACTAAATCTTCTAGGGATCCGGCTGTGGGGTCCTTTTGAGATGACCTACGCTTCGTCGTAGTGGAGCCCTTCAAGCGGCTCAAACTCACAATTTTTTATTGTATGACAACATCTTTCATAGTAGACAAAAGGCACTATTCCGTAACTCATTATATTCCAAATAAACAAGCTCTATCTGACTAGGAATAAAGACAGTATCAAAGCGAGTCATTGAGAATTCTTACTATGTAGGAGAATCCGTTTCTGCCACGCAGGTCGCGATTCTGTAAAAGCTCCCATTTGATCGACTAATACTCTAATCACAATATATCGCATCGCACATACAAATCCAAACAAATCACTTAAGCTAACTGCCGAAAAAGCCCTTATACTCCTTCAATCTTCCCCTCTGCGGACCTCTCAGTCGGACTCAACTGCACAAAGTCCTTCTCCAATACAGCCGAGACCCCCAGAACCATAGTGATGAGCATGGCGAAAATCTCCTCCAGCACATCCATGCACAAATAGATGGTGGGGCTACCCACCAGCACCGTGAACCGGGTATCAGTCGTGTAATCCCCCATCGCTGAGTACACCAGCCGGACAATGAGCAGAGGACAGGAGAGGGCGATCGCGAGAAAGAGCTTCCTCTGGAAAGCCCGCATGGTGGGGCGAATTTGCACGAAGAGCCATGCGCCGATCGCAACGATGAGGACGAAAATGGCGAGGAAGATGCCCATGGATGCCTTGACTATGCTGTTCACGTGGTATGTGCCGTTGTCATCCGCACTGCTGACACCGGCAATGCCGAGAATCAGGCCAATAATGCCGACGAGGGACACAATGTTGAGGAAGCGGGGAGGGAGGCTTTGCTGCGTGTCGCTGGTGATTCATTGCGGTTAGCTTGTTCTAAAACATGCAGTCGTAGGCATGTTTGATTTGTCGTTGGCACTTACATTTGTCTCAACAGACCGACATAGGTGAGTAGCAGAGGAGCAATGCCGATGAGCTCGCACACCGCTACGGCGACCTCGACATTGTAGGAATCATGGCTGATGGTCAAGAGTGACGCGATGCTGCCGGCAATTCGAATGAGGGAGAGTGTGACTGCGAATCGCCAGATCTTGCTACCAACCCGCCATCCAGTGCGCCTCCAGATAAATATGGCAGCAACGAGAATGAATGGGAATACGATGAGCTGTAGGATAGCGATCCCGTCGCGGTAGGTAACGGTGCCCATTGTAGGTAGTAAGAAAGATGCTAAACAAAAACGTGGTGTTTGCGGCAGTTAAGAAGATCTGAAATTGGATACAGAAATAAAGCAGATAAAGAGAAAGCAGAGGGGAGGTAGCATTTATGTTCCCAAAGGTGGTTGCGGCTGATGTGTTTGGGAAAACACAGCCCTAAAACTTTGAAGTTATTGACGGACGATGAATGGTAGAGCATCTCGCCTACCATAAGCGGACTAGTGCTGACGGGAGCCCAGTGGGTCCCGCGGCCCGCTTTCCAACCCACAAAATACCCAAGGAAACTGAAATCTCTTGGCCCCCGCCGATCTCGGTTGCTTCTCTCTAGTCTCCCTCGAGTCCCTCCACCCCTCCCACCCCACATCACCACCTGCCAATTCACTCTCTGCATGCCGCCAATGCCCCTCCCGCCGCCTTGGATGTTGGACCCAAGCACTTGCTTGAGCTGTTACCAGGATTCAGGATTTACACAGGTTCAATTTTAATTACCGTACACCCTCCTTCCGGTCTCAGATATGTCTGGTCCACGAGTCTCCAAAAGCTGTGGCAACTGCCGAGCCGTCAAACGACGCGTGCGTAACACTCCAATCGGTCTTCCCGTGGTTCAGGGGCGCTGACTATCCCGAACAGTGCGACAAACAGCGCCCCCAATGCGGGCAATGCATTCGACTACGGGAAGAATGTCCCGGCTATCGAGATCAATGGGACCTTGTCTTTCGCGATCAGACCAACCAAACCATCCAGCGGTCGCAGTCTCAGGCAGCCTCGACCGCCATCACACACAGCCCCCTGTCGCCCCCACTCCCCCAGCCCTCACTGTATCCGAGCATGGACCAGGTGGGCGTCAACGCCTTCCTGCATCATTTTGTCACCGGCGACCACAGCCCCTCGCGTGGGTACCTCAACTATATCCCGGCCACTCTGGGCATCAATGACGACCAGCCCACCCTGGTCGCCAGCCTGGCTGCGGTCGGCCTGGTAACGCTGGCGAACTCTCATCGTCAGCCGGAGCTGGTGCGCCAAGCGCGCATCAAGTACGCGGAGGCCATCCGGAGCGTCAACGCTGCCCTGGCCTCGCCCGTGGAGTCAGTCAAGGACAGCACGCTGATGGCCGTTATCTCCCTGGGTGTCTTCGAGCACTTCTCGGACTTTGATGCCTGGGTGCGTCACGTGCAGGGGGCGGCCGCGCTGACCGTGCTCCGCGGCAAGGGCCAATTCGCGCGCGGCAACCCGACCGCCCTCCTCCTCTTCACGCAGGTCCGCACCGACATTATAGCCGCCTGCACCCGCACCAACCGGCCGTTCCCGGCGGACATGCGTGCCCTCCAGGACGAGGCCGCCAAGCACGTGGGCGCCCCCAACGCCATTTGGGAGATAGGGGTGCTGGCTACCCGCTGTGTGGACCTGCTATGGCAGGTGATGGAGAGCACAGGCACAACTCAATTACCCAATCTTCTCGACGCCGCGCTGGTATTAGAGCGGGATTTTGAACTCGCGATGGCAACTCTCGCCGTTCAAGAGCCATTTTACACCACCACCGCGGAAGAAGCGGGATGGGTAGGCGGAAATCCCGACGCAATCTACAATGGTCGCGTCGACTGCTACCTCACCCCGTGGGCGATTCGGGCCTGGAACAACGCGCGCAGCATTCAGATGATCGTCTGTGAAATCATATGCTACCTTTTGAAGAAGATGCTCACGCTGAAACCCTTAGCCCCAACTGCCCAACTCCGCTTGCGCCGTCAGCAACTGCACGAGACCCTCGGAATCCTCTCCCGCGTGGGCGAGGATATTCTGGCCACGGTGCCGCAGGCGCTGGGAATCGTGGCCTCGCCCTCTAATCCATCTCAACCCTACGCAGGGGATGTCAGCCCGAGAGCCAGCGTGTCGGGTGCATACATTCTGATTTGGTGTCTGTACATGGTCGGGAAATCACCCGCCACCGCAGAGCAAGCTCGTAAGTGGATCATTCGACGCTTTCGGGAGATTTTCCAGGGCGCGGGGATGGAGATGGCGCTGCCACTTCTTGAGGACATTGTTAGGATAGATCAGTCGAAGGAGTAAGGTGGCTGTTGGCTGGTGCCACCTCTTTCCAGCAAGTAATATATTAGAAGATGGATGAGAAACCCACGAGATAAGGAGGTCAAACCCTCCCACTAAACGAACGGAGCATAGCCCTATTAAAATCTAAGTGTGGGCCATACTCCGCTAAGTCCTGGAGGGGAACACTGCTACTGCCGAGACCCGAGTTTTCCGGTGCCACATCGCCGACCGTGCCGACAGGATCAAGGATCCGGTCCAAGAGCTGCTCGAGTCGTGCCTGGACTTTTCTGCAGTCCCTATAGTTCCTGGTACCTCGAGGAGGCACCCATGACAGACATGAGACGTAGACGGTGAGGTTGCGGAGGGCTTTTGCATGTGAGAGGCTCGGATACATCTCCCTGTTACCCACAGCACTGGAGCCATAGCGAAGCATCTCAGACAGGAGAATCTCTGCACTAGGAAGTCCATAGGGCAGAAACTAAGGGTGTTCATCAGCGATGGATGGTAGTACAATTGGAGCTAAGTCAATAGAGGTAGTAGATATAGGTGCTGGGGGCGCGGCCCTTGAGGGTGGTGTTCGGGTCGCGGAAGGTCTCGGTGTAGTAGCCTTTTTCGGGGTGGGGGGTGAGGTTGAAGGCCGAAATGACTTGCTGGGTGGTGTGGGTGGTGGTTGCCAGCGCCATTTCTCTCGCGGGGAGTTGGTCTGGTTTTGTGTTCTGCAAAGCTGTGGTTCGATGGGAACGGCTTTGGACAGTCTTTGGAGAGCAGATCGGAAGGTAGGATTAAATGGACATGTTCGCTAGGTAGCGTGTGGGGGCCTTATCAAATCTTGAAAGGGGGGTTATGCGTGTTTGTTGTTGTAGTTGGATATCAATCCTGACGGTACTTCTAACAAGAAAGAACGCTGATCACTACTGGTGATGACTATTACCATTCACTCGCACTCTGATCCTTGCAGTTCCGCATTGCTTACTGTACCGCGCTCCGTCTCCTTCCTGTTCAGGGAGTGCGCTGACTTTGCAATCTCGAATGCATCAAACCCGGACTGATCGCTGGGAGTCAGCGCCAACAAGAGAAGGGAAAGGTGCAGAATGGATTTAGCCAAGGGCATTCCAGCTACTGATCTTTGGTCGCTGTCCAGATATATCTCCAGATTTATCCCCTACTTGTTTGTCTTGGAGGGGCAAGTTCTTTATGGTGTGTGTAGCTTGTGGTTGGGACATCGAGCATCCTTATCCGGCCGCCTGTTTGTCGTCTATGCAACATAAGGCCAGTAGCAGGAAGCATTTGGCGTGTTTGAGTTCGTTACACAGGAGGTCTCCTCTAAAATTGCAAACACATCCTTTGAAAGATTTCTCACTATGGTCCACACCATAATGTACTTACAATCTCTACACCCATGTTGCCCGCATCCCCAAACACCTCGGAACTCTACGACACAAGTCAAGTCGCAAAAGCTTGACACAGCTAGCGAGAGCCAAGATCTAGACCCAACAGTCTTTCAGGATGAACGACGTCAGGCAAGACCTGCCTATTTCTATGACCATGGCCGCATTTACGGGAATCTCCTGGTGGCTCGGACTGGAGGTCACCGCGTCCTTAGTCCTGACCTTCAAGCGCCGTCGAGGGCTATACTTCTGGTCCTGCGCACTCTTTTCATGGACGATCATCCTCCAACCACCTTTTATCATCCTCGCCGACTTCCACGTCTGGACGGATCCCATCCCCTCCATCACCTACGCCAAGATACTGATCATCGTGCTGGACTTCACACTCTTCGGCATCTAGTGCGCCAATATGTTCCACTTGCAGGGGGCATTGAAGCTGTGTGTGTCTATGGTGTCAAGCTCAAGATTGGGTTTATCATCTTGAATCGGCTGCGGGAGGTCATCCTGCGTCCAGCCAGTCGCGGCATATACCTCCGGAGTGAACAAGCGAGCATCCACTTACTAGGGGGAAATGGACTCAGGTCCGATGCTGCCGAGGAGCCGGCTTCCGACCGTGCGAGAATACAGGCGAAATGGGGATACGAATTCATACGAAGCGTTTGTAGACCCCTGTGGTGCAATCTATCCTTTTTCGAATTCAGTTGGCCTACTTGGGTGGGAGAAGGCGACTTAGAGGAATAAAGAAATAAGACGGAAACAAATACCAAGCAAAAACATACAACAGAAGGGATTCGCTGGTGGTCACCCACCCAACTACTAACCTCCCGGCGTGTGGCTTAAGTACGGCTGAGCGGACGGGAAGCCCTGTTTTCCACACCCTGTGGTCGTATGTACGGGGTAACATCCGGCCGTTGATTATATACTATACATCCCACAATATCTTGTCGCGTAGTCCGTTTACCGTATACCATAATTTGCCCCGGTGTTTAAGCGTTCCGTGCCGACTGCACGGATTCTACGGAACAATACTGGCTTCGCGGTTTGAGCACCCACCGCAGGAGGTTTGGTTGGGTACCTTCCCCGTCAATAAGAAATTGTCTCAGGTGTCCTAAGCAAGCTTTTGTGTGGCCAACTAATACTGCCAGAGGCTGTTGCTATAGAAGTTTCGTGACCACACCATGTAGCAGAAACGGCCTACGATTTATAATCGGCCTACCACGTCACCGAACACTATAATACAATAGGCGGATGCTACTGTACTTCTAATTCCAGGTATCACTACGGGTCTACCCCACCGGTCTGCTTCACTCTTCAACTGACCCTGAGCCTATCTGTTGAATACTGCTATCCGAGGACTCGCTTACAGTATGCAGTATGCTCGGCGAATGAGCCGGGATTTCGGCGAATGCGATCCACCCGAGCTGGCCGGAGCCCTCATCCTGCCCGACACTATATAAGGTAATCAATACGCAGAAGTACAGCCAGGACAAGAATCCCCCAAACATATCCCACGGCAGTCAAGCCACTCTTTATTCGTACGAACAACCTGAACAAACATGCAACCGATCACCCTCTACTCGCACCCCATCGGGCCCAACCCGTGGAAGGTCGCCCTCATCCTCTCAGCGCTCCACCTCCCCTACGAGACCGTGATGGTCGACTTCGCCGACGTCAAAAAACCCCCCTACGTGAACCTGTGTCCTAACGGCCGTCTCCCAACCATCGTGGACCCCAACCAGAACAACCTTACGCTGTGGGAGTCCGGCGCCATCGTGAATTACCTGATCGAAACCTACGACTCGAGCCACCAGCTCAGCTACGATACGTTCCCGGAGCGCCACCACCTCCAGCAGTGGCTGCACTTCCAGGTCTCCGGGCAGGGGCCCTACTACGGGCAGCTGGGGTGGTTCCAGCGGCAACCCGAGCAGGTGCCGCTTGCAATCGAGCGGTATACGGCGGAGGTCCGGCGGGTGATGGGGGTGCTGGACCGCGCGTTGGAGGGTAAAAAGTGGCTGGTCGGGGACAAGTGCACGTTTGTGGACTTGTGCTTTGTGCCGTGGCAGGAGTTGGTGCCGTTCATGGTGCGGGATGACGCGGTGGTGCGAGAGCTGGTGGAGCAGTATCCCAATGTGAGGGCGTGGATGGGGCGGATGAAGGGGAGGGAGGAGGTGCAGAAGGTGTTGCGGGAGAAGCGGGAGGCGATGGAGCAGGCGCAGTCAAGCTAGTTCTTTTGCCTTTGCCTCTGGTGTTGGGGTGTGAGGTGTGGGGGGATTTTCTTTGCGGTTTTGTTTATCCTGCGTATAGAGAAAGTATCAGTGGTTGCTGTAGTTTACCGCAGTACCGGTAGTAGCGTCACTTGTTTAAAGGGAAGCAACTCGACAATTTGATAAGGTAACGGTTTTCCTTCCTGATTCGACTGTTAGAAGTCCTCCGGGTTCCAAATTTAAAACACAAATATTAGAAGTCTCCATGCGGTAATTGTTATACATTTAGAATGTGATTGTTGCTTGCGAAATACTACCTAGTACCACATCCACGTTCACAGTTGAGGAAGGGTAAAATTAACAGTGCTCATTGGTTCGTGGCATGGCGATGCTGTGTATATTCACAAATGGACCTTGCCTTGGAAAAAGATTCAGGATATTTGTATACAGCCCACTACCACTACCTACCAAGTCACTAAGGGGCTATCGTGCAGTACAGAAGATTCCCAAGCTTAGACCTACTACTTTTCGTACTCATGTACTATACGCTGACAGATGTGCCAATCAATCAACCAGGGGTCCAGATAGGTCAGGCTGGATTTCGCCGAAATAGTGGGGCCGCCGGCCTTTGCCCACTTTAGCACATCCGATTATCCGTTGGTTCTATAGTACTCACAGGTACTTAAATGCATGACCCTTCATACTCTACTTACGACCGTCCTAGGCAGATATGTTGGACAAAGGACACAATGCCTATGGAGTCAGACAGCTTGAATAGCAATGAACCCAAAACGGTGTCCATCACCTCACCAGAACTTCCGGAGTGGGCGGATGACCCAGCCAATGCACAGAATTGGGGTATACAGAAGAAACTCTATAACACCGCCATACCTTCTATACTCTGTCTTCTGATGTAAGTACAGAGGCAATGAGAATTGAGAGGAAATGATAGCTAACTTCGAGTCCTCCACTTCCAACAGATCTTTTGGACTTGCCATCTACTCGCCCTCCCACGGCCATGTTCAAGCCGCGTTCCACACTTCCTCCACCAAGTCGCTTCTACCTTTCACCATGTACGTATACGGATTGGCATTCGGGCCCATGATTGCGGCTCCCATCAGCGAGACCTATGGGAGGCGTTTCATCTACCTTGTTATGACTCCGCTAGCAATGCTCTTCATCCTCGGCGCAGGGTTCTCAAACAATCTGGCAAGCCTCACGGTGTGCCGCCTACTAGCGGGCATGTTCATCTCCGCTCCGCTGGCTGTTGGAGCTGGCACAATCATGGACATGTGGAGCGGGCCAGCAACCGGTCGCGGGGTGACAATCCTCATGACCATCGCCTTCATGGGCCCCGCTATTGGATCTCTAGTCGGAGGTTGGGTGGCCGAGTACAAGAGCTGGCGCTGGTCGCAGTGGACGACGCTGTTCCTGGGGGCTGCCTGCTGGGCTTTCAGTGCCGGGGCGCAGGAGTCCTACGCCCGCCCAATCCTTCACCGTCGCGCTGTCAGACTGGGACTGCCTGTTCCCCCAAGTCCAATCCCCGGGGGTCTGGCCGGCGTCAAGATGATGCTCACCGTCACCCTGGCACGCCCGGTATACATGCTCCTGACCGAGCCTATCGTGGCTCTGTGCTCGCTCTATTCGTCGCTCAACTTTTCCGTCCTCTTCTGCTTCCTCGCCTGTGTACCTCTCGTGTATACTGATGTTTACGGCTTCACGCCGGGTCAATGCGGGTTGGTGTTCATTTCTCTGGCGCTGGGGTGCGCCCTGGGCTGTCTCGGGCTTCTGGTGTCAGACCAGTATACTCTGGCTCTGCACCGTCGTCACCATCCCGAGGGAGCCCCCGCGCCACCGGAACGAGTTCTATGGGCGGCGATGTTGGCTAGCCCGTGGATGCCGGTAGCATTGTTCTGGTTTGCGTGGACGTCGACTGCCGATGTGCACTGGATGAGCAGCATCGTCGCCATCGGGCTCTTTGGGTGCTCCAACATTATGATCTTCGTTCGTGTCCCTCCTTATTTTTTTATCCGAGTGCGACACCTTTGCTTTATTGACCGCATCGTCATAGGTGTCGACCGCCCTTTATCTGACGCGTGTTTATGGGGCGCAGTTCGGAGCTTCCGCGTTGGCCGCCAATGGTCTGCTGCGGTACGGCATTGGGGGCTCGTTCCCTCTTTTCACTCTCGCCAGTATGGTCTTCTTGTCTGTCCTTTCTCAGTTCTTCATCAGGTCTAATCAGTTGTGTTCAGTGTACCATAACCTAGGTTATAGCTGGGCGTCTAGCTTACTCGGATTCTTAGCCGTGGTGTTCGCGCCTCTGCCGTGGCTGTTCTTCCGCTTGGGAAGTCGCGTCCGGAAGCATAGTGCGTATTCGTCGTGAGTGGAACATAGAAAGCCTGCGATTGCTGGGGATATACTGTATTTAGTGGCTTGAGATAATTTGGGCTAGACTCCGTAACAAATGGATGTGATAGCGATAGAGTGGGAATAGGTAGAGTAGGCATGACTTCGTAAGGCGGCCGATTCATGTTTTGTGGGTGGTAACCAGGACCCATAGATAGGTAACTACAGTATATGCAGTATATACAGTATAACGGCTCGCCGCGCGAGTAGCTATAGCAAAGTACCTTCTCTCCTCAATTCAATCCGGATGAGCATATTTCATCTTCATTCTCCATGCACCTAAGCTTAGAATCTCTGTACGGTACACAATCCCATCACAAGATTTCAACACATTCTTCCTCCAGAGACCCTGCCTTTCCTTCAACCTCACTCCTTGACAATATACCTTGACACCGATACGTTCCAAATGCTCTGGCCGAGACCTGTTCCGCGAACATCTCATCGATCTCCTCCAGCGACCGCTGCTTCAGCTCGGGAACCACGAACCACACAAACACCGTCGCCACCACCGACAATCCTCCATAGATAAACGCCACGCTGCCTCCAATCGCCGCCTGCGTGTACGGGTTCACAAACACTATCACGAGCCCCGTCCCGTACGCCGCGAACCCCGCCAGCGTCACCATCTTCTCGCGCACCGCGGCGGCCGGGGGCACCTCCGCCGTCAGCACCCACGCCAACGGGCCCCAGGTGCTCTGGAACGTGAAAAACCACAGCATCAGCATGACAACCGCGCCGACCTGTCGGCCGTAATTGTCGGTCGGCGTGCACGTCAGCCCGCCGATGATGAGCATGCATGCGCCCAGCAGGGCGGCGGAGACCAGCAGCACGAGCCGGCGGCCCAGGCGATCGGTGATGGCCACACCGGTCAGGTTGCCGGCGATTCCAATCACGTACACAATGACAGACATCAGGAGGACTTGGCGGAAGCCGATCTGTTGCAGGAAGACGGCTTGGTAGTTGGCGACGAAGGAGATGCCCTGCGCTTGCTGGAAGACTTGCGCCCCGACACAGATGATGGTACGGCGACGGTGGATGGGGTTGGTGAAGCAGAGAGACCAGGAGGAGGACTCGTCGGGTTGCTGATCTTCTTGGTGCTGTTGCTGTTGCTGTTGCTTTTGCAACTGCTGTTGCTGTTGCTGTTGCTTTTGCAACTGCTGTTGCTGTTGCTGTTGCTTTTGCAACTGCTGTTGCTGTTGAAGGCGAGCGACCTCGACCTTGGCGTCCGCAAGGGAGATGCCGCGCAGTCGAGCCAGACTGACCCCGGCTTCGTCGAGGCGTCCGCGTTGCATCAGCCAGTAGGGGGACTCGGGAAGAATTGGCAGACTGATCCAGTTCAGTACCGGGATGGCCATCTGCGCCACCACCACCCCGCGCCAGGCCCAGTCCCCGGGGATGTGGCGGCAGAGGTAGACGATGAGGGCCGCCACTAGTCCGCCGACCATCAGGAAGACGTTGTACGTGCCTGCCATCACCCCACGGAGAGCCTGGGGAGCGCATTCGCCCTGGTACACCGGGATCACGTTGGAGGCGATGCCGCCGCCAAAGTAGACGACGGCTTTGCCTACGAGGAACTGGGCATAGCTCGTCTCGCAGGTTGATTCGATGACAACGCCCACGCTCACCACGGCTGACTGGATCCATAGGCTCTTCTTGCGGCCGAACCGTTCGTTCAGCGGGGTGGCACACAGAAGCCCCAGGATGACCCCTGCGTAGCCCAGTCCTGTGCCAAGCGATTGTTGTCGGTCACTCAGCACCCAGGTTCCTTGGACGTGACTGTAGTGTCCAAACCGACTGGCAAATTGCTGCGAGCTCATGATACTCGCCCACCAGGCTTGGTCGAACCCGAACCCGGCGGAGGAGAGGGAACCGAAGATTGCCACGGCCCAGATGATCCATGGCAGATCCCATGTGCTATCAGACACGGCCATCGTGGAGGGAACCAGCAAGGGAAGAAAGATAGATACAAGAAGAGGCTGGAGGCACGTTGTTGCTTCCGGTCGCAGACTTATCTGATTCTTCCTCGTTGCTGAGGACCTTTTGCCGCCTTTTATCTACGCAGAATACGAGAGAGAGAGGCAGCAACTACTCGATGGCATGCCTTGAGCATGATGTTACAGAGGTCTATCGGCTCTCGTGTCATCCAATCGCCACTCGGGTTCATTGGGGAAGGATTCGGGTCTTGCTTGGCGAAGGCAGAAATCCTTCGTGTATGTTCGCTTCAAGCCGGTGGCATCTGCTGAACAGTGAAGGCGGCCGCGGAGGATTCATAGACTTGATCGAGCTTACCAATAATAAGAGAGAGAGAGCGTTTGTCTCCAGAAAATACCGAGCCAGGACCCCGGGTTTCCCCTTCCCCCCTCCCCACACCCACACACTGGTTAGTCCCTGACATACGACCCCCGGTCTTTGCAGGAAAGCCCACGCGATGTGGGACCGACCCACTTGGTTGCTTGAGGGCCCGAGTGGGATTTCTCCCCTACTGTGTAAATCGGCGAAATCCCCCCACTATTTCGCCGACGCTAGAGTAATCCGTTTGCGTTAGAGGCTCACAAGGCTCACAAGAGGTATGGGCCCGCTACGAAAGGCAAGAGACAGCGAAACCTGGCGTTTCTATGGAGTAATTCAGGAATCTCTTGTCTTCACCCCGCCAAAGATGGCAAGAATGCTTTGACCATTGGTTGGTGTGCGCAAATCACCTCAAAAACCACCACTCCCCATCACTTGGACGATCAACCTGCAGACAGCTGAGTCAAGTTGCTCCCTTCGCTTCTAAAGCTTTTGAACTTTCTCTTTCCTGCCCGCAACGAAAAAAAAAATGGACTTGGATACCCCCTCGTCAACTGTGGACCAACTCCTCCAGTCTCTTACACTGGAGGAGAAAGTCGCCTTGCTTGCGGGCAAGAACATGTGGGAAACCGCCAACATCGACCGTTTGCACATCCCCAGTCTGAAGATGACCGACGGCCCGGCCGGAGCCCGCGGGTCCAAATGGACGTACGGCTCTCTGACCACATGGATTCCTTGCGGGGTGTCGCTAGCCGCCACCTTTGACCCGGCCCTGGTGGAGAAAGTCGGGACCATTCTGGGGCAGGAGACCCGACGCAAGGGCTGCCAGGTGCTGCTGGCCCCAACCATGAACTTGTCGCGCTCGCCCTTGGGCGGGCGGAACTTTGAGGGCTACGGGGAGGACCCTTACCTCATTGGCGTCATGGCGACTGCGATGATCCGGGGCATCCAGAGCCAAGGGGTTGGGGCGTGCATGAAGCATTTCATCCTTAACGACACCGAAACTCGGCGGTTCAACGTCGACCAAACGATTGATGCGCGCACCTTACGGGAGGTATACATGAAGCCGTTCACTATGGCCGCGCAGGACGCAGCGCCGTGGACTGCCATGGTCAGCTACCCCAAGATCAACGGGTTACATGCCGATCTTAGTCCCGATATCCTGCCACGCTTGCTGAGAAAGGAGCTACAGTATGATCGTTTGGTCATGAGCGACTGGGGTGGCTTGAATAGCACTGTCGAAAGCTTACTGGCCACGACTGACCTGGAGATGCCGGGTCCGACGGTACGTCGGGGAGAGCGCCTGTTAGCCGCCATCCAGGACGGTCGCCTTGACATGGCTACACACGTCGACCCGAGTGTGCGACGAATGCTGCAGCTGCTGGAACAAACGGGGCTGCTGAAATCTTCCGATCCCACGGACCTGTCTTCTGAGCAGACCACCGACGATCCTGCGTTCCATCAGATCGCGCGCGAGGCCGCGCAGAGTGGCCTTGTGCTGCTGAAGAATGCCGACGTGCTGCCTCTGCAACCTTCAAGGCTGCGGAAGATCGCAATCATTGGGCCTAACGCTCGCAAGCCCACAGCTGGTGGAGCGGGCAGCGCCGCTGTAAATCCTTTCTACATCACCACGCCCGAAGAGTGCCTCCGAAATGCGATTCAAGCTGCGAACCCGGACACCAAGGTCACATATCGGTCCGGGATCCCCGGCAGCCTGCGCCCCCCTCTTTTGGGCAATCAATTAACTGTGCCCAACGGCTCACGCCAGGGTCTTCAAGTGAGCTTCTTTGAAGGTCATACCTTCGAGGGCTCGGCCGTGGCGACCAGTCTGTGGGACGACTCCCTCATTTATCTTATGAGTGATGGCGATATTCCGGCCGCGCTCGAGGGTCGACCGTACTCGTACCAGGCTGCCGGAGTAGTGACTCCATCCGAATCGGGCCGCTACACTTGGAGCCTAGCCAACACCGGGAAAGCAAGGTTGTTCCTCGACGACGAGTTGCTCATCGACAACAGTGAGTGGAGCGTAGTGACTGGTGGGTTCTTGGGTTGCTCGAGTGAGGACCGGATCGCTAGCATCCATCTCGAGGCTGGTCGCGCCTACCGGCTGCGAGTAGACAACGTCGTCACCTTGCCGCTTGTTGATGCTTTCGACAACACGCTATTCCCTCGCGTATCGGGCGTGCGCGTGGGACTCGCCTTGGAGCGGGATGAGACGCTGATGTTGGATCAGGCCGTCGATTCGGCCCGCGAAGCCGACGTGGCCGTGGTCGTAGTCGGCCACAACAAGGATTCCGAAGGGGAGGGAGGCGACCGGGCGCACATGCAGCTGCCAGGTCGCACCGACGAGCTGGTGGCGGCCGTCTGTGCCGCCAACCCCAATACGATTGTCGTCGTGCAGGCGGCCAGTGCGGTAACCATGCCTTGGGTGGATGCCGCAGCGGGTATTGTGATGGCCTGGTACCAGGGCCAGGAAAACGGCCAGGCCCTGGCGCAGGCTCTTCTAGGTCATTGCAACTTTTCGGGCAAGCTTCCCATCACCTTTCCGCAGCGATTCGAGGATCATGGCTCGCACGCTTGGTTTCCTGGGGAGGCTGCGCAGGATCGCAACACTTTTGGAGAAGAGGTGCTAGTTGGGTATCGGTACCTTGACATCCAAGGAATTCCGCCCCTTTGGTCATTTGGATTCGGCCTCTCGTACACTCGCTTTGAGCTCGAAGATATTCGCATCAGTGGAACCATAAGCGTCTCTTCTCCTGAGACCAGGGTTTCAATCCACGCGCGAGTTCTCAATGTTGGGGGTTGCGACGGACAGGAAGTGGTGCAGGTGTACGTGGCCCCCTCCGCACAGATTGCGGAGACGGGCCTTGTCGGTTATTCCAGGACGTTGGCGGGGTTTAGCAAAGTCATTGTGCCGGCAGGAGAGCTGCGCGAAGTGACTATTCCCATTCCTGGATCGGAGCTTAGGTGGTATGATGCGAAGACTGGGCAGTGGCGACTGGATGCGGGCAAGTATAAGTGCTGGGTAGGGCGTAGCCTCTATGAAGTCGACAAGGAGTTGGAGATTCAGATAGAATAGTAGAAGTGATGCGTAGCAAAAGTGCAATGATTGCTTCCTGAGTGTCACATAGTGATGTGGTGATTATGATCGTGGTACTATGAGTGGAAAAGATGACGGTGGTGGATGAATGCATTCGATGATGGCTTTCGGAGCAATATATAATCCGAAAATCGGCTGCTGTTCAGCTTCTTCTATCCCACCGCTTCCTCTCAGCTAAACTCCGTACTCATTATACTTCTCCTACTCCTCCTTGCACAAATCTGAACTCTCTACTGTCGTCATGGAATGCACTACTCCTGTAGCCTGTCTAAACTGCCGAGACAAGCACCTAAAATGCGATGGAAATCTGGCTGGATGTACTCGATGCCAGTCGCTTAGTCTTCCGTGCCACTTCATCCCCTCTCGCCGTGGCCGCAAATGTCGTCCAACTTTGCCAGCGTCTTCCATTCTATCACTACCTTCACCAGCATCATCGATGCCAATGGCTCAGCTGAATGAGCAGCAACTACCACAGCACGAACAACAACAGTCCCAAGAACAGGACCTGCAACAATTCGCTTCGTTTCGGAGACGGCAACAAGGCTGGCAGTTGATTTCACTGTACTATCTCCATTTCCACCAGGCACATCCTTTCCTGCCCCCGATGGAAACTCTCCTAGAATCTAATCCTCCTTCCTACTTACTGGATATCCTAGAATTTACCAGTCTACATTATCTATCGTCCCAATTTTGCCATGACAGCAGCAAGACACTCCTTCTGGCGGTGCAGGCAGCCGAGCTCAGTGTCGAAAAGACCCAGGCTTTTCTGCTTCTGGCCATTGTGCAACACGGGCGACAGCAAGGCCACGAGGCTCGATCTTGTCTCGGCCAGGCCCTTCAGTGTGCGCTGGAATTGGATCTGCACCGTCGCGAGGTTTCCGACGCGCTTGCCGCCGATGCTCCCTTGAGAGCAGAGAGTATCCGACGAACCTGGTGGGAGATCTTCGTGGTCGATGTGCTACTCGCAGCCGTTCAGGCCGATGGATATCTCCAATTTGAGATGAAGGAGACTCCCGAAGTCCCCCTCCCTTGCGGACCAGAGGAGTATCAGCCAGGCTGTATTATGAGTCCTCTCCTGCCCACGCTCGGCGACTTGGAACACAATAGTCTGTTCTGCGGAGATGTCGAGTTTTCACCCTGTGCCTACCGGATAGAAGCCGCCATGATGTTGCGAAAATGCTTGTGCGCGGGTGAGACACATGTCACCAAGGAGATGCTCGACGTACTCAGCGCCGCCATCACCGCTTGGTTCCATCGGTTGCCATCGAGTCAACGGCCCATCCTCCAGTCGAACGGCATCTTGGACGAGGCAATGATGCAGGCTGTGATGTTGATGCACTGCGCCAGTATCTACCTGCACTTTCCGCGCTCTTGCCTTCTAGCCTTTCTCCCCATCACCGGCCGTGTCCTTTGTTCGTCGCCGCCCGCGCTCGTCACCACTTCCCCGGATCCTCAATTGCACACCGCAAAGGTAGCGGAGAGCGCCGTCCAACTCTCTCGACTGGCGTCATTGTCACCCTCGGTCATCGACCACAGTCCGTTCTTTGGCTGCACACTGGTGATAAGCTCCGTGATACACGTAGCACTCATGCTCAGCGATGGCCTGCAACCTCCGGGGCCCAGGCAACAGTATCTGGCGCTGAATCTGGGAGTCCTCAAGTCAATGGGGGAGACGTGGCCCATTGCTGCCAGCGCGATGCAACGGATTCGTCAGGCTGTAATCGAGGTTCACACAGCAATCTCGTGCGACACTCGTCCTCTGCTGGACCTTTTTTCTCCCTCCAAGTCAGATTGACTTCACAAAGACAGACCATCTGGGCCCGGATCAAGCGCTCCTCATTTGCTCACCGATCCTAGGCGTAAATATGATTTTGTTGGGGGTTTCTTGTGGACATCACCTGTAGCACCCCACGCTAGGAATCCTTTTAGACCGAGGCCAAGATTTGCCACATGAGGCAATTTTATCTATGATGCTAGCAGAGAATCCCAGTCGCGGCAAACATCCCACCGGCATGACAAATATGCTTACTTTGAGCCTCCAGATGAGGAAGGTGGGTCATCAGACCACAGACTACCATGTAAGACCAGTTGGCTGAGTCCTGAACACTGGCCTCCACTTGCCCTCAGCTAGCGTCCTCGTATAACCCTCGGTGACCCACAGCGAGGGTCTGAAGTATGGCCCTGGCATCACGATAGCCATTCGTTTGACCTTCTCTTCACCATGAAGATTCTGGTTGATGGTCAATTGAAATCATGTCTGCGTGGTCGTCGGGAAGGATCGCAGGATTCGGCGAGGTTGCTTCCATCCAAAGACACGCTAGGAAAGCCTGAAAGTCCATGGTATGATGTTCAATCGACGTGTCGAAAAGGGTATAAATAATGTCGTTGAAGGATGCAGCCATGCCTCCCAAGAGTTGCAAATCGCTTGTCGGTTACGCAAAATGAAGGTGTCGTTGAAACGCTTGGCTTTGACCTGGGGCCTCATGGCTGCCCTCGAGGCAGGCCTAACCTCAGCTCAGTCGGCCTCCAAACCGCCCAACTTCCTTTTCATCATGGCGGATGACCAAGATCTGAAACTGGACTCTCTATCGTATATGCCCTTGACTACCAAGCATATGCAAGACAAGGGAATGTCTTTCATGAATCACTTCGTGACCACGGCCTTGTGTTGCCCGTCGCGGGTCAGTCTTTTGACTGGACGGCAGGCCCACAACACCAATGTGACAGACGTGCACCCCCCATGGGGTAGGTTGCTTTACCCAAACTTACTGCTCTGAGACTGACCGGAGATAGGTGGTTATCCTAAGTTCATTAGTCAGGGGTTCAATGACAACTACCTTCCCGTCTGGATGCAGCAGGCTGGGTACGACACGTACTACACTGGCAAGTTGATGAACGCACAATCCCTCGAGAACTACAACAAGCCCCATGCCGCTGGGTTCAATGGCTCCGACTTCGTTCTGGACCCCTACACCTACGACTACATGAACGCCACGTATCAGCGGAACCACGACCTGCCTGTCAGTTACCTCGGCCGTCACACCACCGAGGTCCTAACCGAGAAGGCCATGGGTTTTTTGGAAGATGCGCTTGCCGGCGAACGTCCCTTCTTCCTGACCGTGACCCCGATCGCACCTCACTCGAACATGAACGGGACCTACGGTGGGGGGGCCGGGCCGTTGTGGATGGATGAGCCCATCCCGGAAGAACGTCATAAGCATCTCTTCCCCGACGCCAAAGTTCCCCGTACGGCCAACTTCAATCCCAAGGAGGTAAGTCCTCCACATTCTATACTCGCTATTTAGCGGAACCACGTCCTGACCGTCCTAGCCCACTGGTGTCAGCTGGATCCACCAACTTCCCTACCGCAACCAATCCGTCATTGATTACAACGACCACTACTACCGACAGCGACTGCGAGCCCTACAGGGTGTCGATGAACTGGTCGACTCCCTCATCACCCGCCTCGAGGCAAGTGCCCAGATCAACAACACCTACATCATCTACACGTCCGACAATGGATTCCACATCAGCCAGCACCGGCTGCCCCCTGGCAAAACCTGCGCGTTTGACGAGGACATCCGCGTGCCGTTCTTCATCCGTGGGCCGGGAATCCCAGAAGGCCAGGAGCAAGACATCGTCACCACCCATATCGACATTGCCCCAACGCTGTTTTCCTTGGCGAGCCTGCCGCTCCGTGACGATTTCGACGGGACTCCCATGCCTGTTGCCGAGGTCGAGGGAAAGCTGCACGAGCATGTAGCGGTCGAGTACTGGGGACAGGCAATGCTAGAGGGTGGTCTGTCCAATCTAGGTAATCTCTCTGTGCACCGTCCCCGCCAATCCAATGTCTCTACTGACGCCAACGAATGAGATACAGGCACACCCACCGTCCCCAACAACACCTACAAGGCTGTCCGCATCCTCAGCCAAGAGTACAACCTCTTTTACTCCGTCTGGTGTAATAACGAGCACGAGCTCTACGATTTGAGTGTATGTTAAATTGTCCCCAGCCCCACTAGACCCTGCGATTACTGAACCCAAATCCAGACCGACCCCTACCAAGTCAACAACCTCCACCCGCACGTCTCAACCACGAACGCGACAATCCTGGGCTTTGAGATTCCCGCGGTGATTGATCGCCTGGATGCTCTGTTGCTTGTACTGAAGTCATGCCAGGGCAGGACTTGCATCAAGCCGTGGGAGGTTCTCCACCCGGACGGGTCGGTGAGCAACTTGCTGGAGGCTATGGATGCACGGTACGATGGGTTTTATGGCGACCAGTTTAAGGTGTCGTTTGATCGCTGCGAGTATGCGTATATCATTGATGCGGAGGGCCCGCAGACGGCGCTGGCGTTCAGGAATGGGTACTCTTTGGAGCAGTGGATTTAGACGGCTCGAGTGACGAGCAGCAGGCGGGGAACCATTTAGGCTATGAGTACATTCTGATCTTGTTAAAGTCCAGGTGGTCGTGATGTCGGTTAGGAAAATTCGATGGCCGATTGATTTCCTAGCCTGCTGAATATATATAAAGCTTGACTTGTCGGTGCTCGGGTTACAAACTGGTAATGGAGGGCCTAGAAGATTGTCAGTCGGTGCAGCTACCGAGGGTACAGTTGCCTATACCTACATACAAATTGGTCCTATTTTGAATCCAGCTAAGATCAGGTCGCTGGCAGGATTCCATGGTTTTCCATGGTTATCCTCGGCGATTAATTACCAACCCTGAAGCGGAAAAGTGGCGACTCCGGGAGATCCGGTGGGATGAAAAGGGTGGATTTGTGGAGCCGGTGGGATGGATTTCCATACAACCAATTCATCATCTCCTTCTATCTCCTTCTCTCCCCACGCTCAATCAATCAAACACAGGGTCCTGGAGAAAGAGGCAGCAAGGAAGATGTCCCCCTCACGAGGCCCTTCTTCAACTCGATTCAAGTGCCGGATATCCGGATGCAACTCCAGCTTCCAGCGCAAAGAGCACCGCAACCGCCATGAAGGGCAGCATACGGGGGCCTTGGCGCGGGCCTGTCCCTTTTGCGCCCGGTCATTCTCCAGAGGGTATGTATGGTAACTAGTGTTTAGTACAACAGAAAGAGACACTAACCAATGTTCAGTGACTCCCTCCGTCGTCACATTCGTCTAGACCACCACGATTCACAAGCGACCACGAACACAACCACATCGACTCGAACAGCCAAAGCATGCCTGGGCTGCCGCCAGGCCAAGACCCGCTGCGGCGGGGGCAAGCCTTGCAATCGCTGTCGCGCTCAGCCACAACCCTGTATCTACGATCAACCTCAAGAACCACTACAACCACAGCTACCATCCCCAGACGTCCAGTCCCTCTCGCCCCAATCTCCCCCTAGCGAGGATGATTCTACCGCCCGATTCACCCCCTACATCCACCTCTACTTCACCCACTTCCACCCCCACTGGCCCGTCCTGCATCGTGCCACCTTTAGCCCCCCCGACGAGCCCCTCCTGCTCTTACAGGTGGTCTCCATGATCGGCCTATGGGTCAGCGACACCACCTCGTCTCGTGAAGCGGCGATCAGTCTCCATCGCAAACTGGGATCTTCAATCCTAGCACAGCAGGTACTGTACCCCCCCTGCTGGCGGCCGCCCAGTCTCCTATCCACGCAGTAAAAACTAACCACGGAACACCAGGACAAATGGGCACGCTCCATCTCCTTCGCTACAGAATTTCCTGACAATGATACCAATCTGTCAGTGCAAGAAATCGTCTCGCGATGTCCCGTAGCCACCTACCAGGCAATCCTCTTGTATCTCATTTTCTCGTTGGTGCTTACCCGCACTGGCCACGGCACCAGTGATGGTCGCAACCACCTTTTGCGAGCCGTAGATCTAAGCCTCACCCTCTCCCCCCAAGACACCCATATCCTCTCCGTCCTCGTCACCACCTGCCTCCGCAACCACGTCTTCTACTACCCGCTAATGCTGAAGCGGTACCATGAGACCATCGACTCGGTCGCCTGTATCTGGGTGGGGGTCGAGGAGCTGAAACGCCTGGGCTTGGCCATGTACAAGGTCTGTCGGTTGAGTGGGCACGGGGCTCGAATGGTGGAGAGCCACGAGCTGGCGATGGGCAACGATGAACAAGAACAGCGGGGCGTCTTGCGTCTTTCGGATCTGCAGTTTCCGCCGCCCGATAGTCGGCATTTGTGGGAGGCGCAGTCGAATCCGGAGCTGGCGCGGTTGCTGCAGATCGAGGCGCGTACTCGCGGGGGTGCGGCGTCGCGGTTGGATGGTCGCGAGGAAGGGAATTGGGTTTCGGCATGTGGGAGGGTCCTGGAGGATGAGAGGGATACCTGGTGGTTGTGATTGGGTTCGTAATGATATATTAAAAACATGATCGCATGGAGACGATGTAGTGAAACAAATATCCCTGCCCGTGTAATGAAACAAATTTATACCACAATCTATACAAACAGCACTCCACTCGAGAATCTACTTTCCCGATGCCTATGTAATATGGCAGCCTTTTCAACCCCCTTCCGAGTTAGTCACCAAACCAACCTCTAAAGGACGGCCCTCTCCACACCAGGAGTCAACCAGCACACCTTGCCGTCAATCTTCTCCTCCTCAAACACCTGCCGCAGCTCCTCCTGATGCTGCGTAAAGTGCTCCCAGGACTCGAAATGGATGGGCACCATCACATCTGCTCCCGTCACACGCATCAGATGGGCCGCCTGCTTCCCATCAAAGGTGATCTGTAGCATCCCCTTTGGGGTGGGAAACAGGGCATTGCCCAAGTTCACCACCGCCACCGCCACATGCCACTTCTTGCGGATCTCCGCCAGCTCGTTGATCCAGACTGTATCCCCGGAGAAATACACCACATTGCGGAGACCGTCATCACTCACGCCGAACGAGTCGCACTCGACGATGAACCCCGTGACCTCACCGCCGGGGAAATGCTGGCAGGGCGTGCCGGTGATGCGGAAGCGCTTGCCGCCGAGGACGGCCTCGACCGTCTGCCAGGGCTGCAGGCCGACCACGCCGGGCCGCGGGGCCAGGTTGCGGGCGCCGTCCGGAGTCGTGAACACGTGGCGGCCGTCGAGGAGCTGCCGGCCCAGGGGGTCGAGGTTGTCGACGTGGTCCTCGTGGCTGAGCAGGATGGCGTCGATGGGCGGCAGCTCGTGTAGCTGCAGCGCCGGGCCGGCCTGGCTGCGCAGCTTCACGGGGGGTGGGGGCTGCTCGTAGCCCCAGGCGGCCCAGTCAGCTTTGGCCCATCCGTCGTAGTCGTACTCCGATCCGGCGGGGCAGAAGACAGGATCGGTCAAGAAGCGCACGCCGTCGATGGTGATGATCGCTGTCGCGGTGGTGATGTGCGTTACGGAGACGGAACCTTGGAAGGCGGGCATTTTGACGTTTCTTCTTGTGACTAGGGGTTTCGCTCTCGAGGTTTTCTTTTTTTCTTTTTTTCTCTTGGCAAGAAAAGATACTCAGAATGAGAATTGCAGTGAGATGGATGAAGAATGAGGAGCTATCAGTTGTAGTGGTGATGTTGCGCCCTTATATAGCGTATTTTGCTGCTGATTCCTCTCCTAATTTCATTTTGATCCTCCCACCGGAATACCGTCATTGCCAAACTTTTACTCATCACGATTAGATCAACTTAGTCATTCGTTCCATATGATAAATCCTTACAAAAGCGGTTTCAATGTCTCACGATGGCCCCATCTGTTAGATTGAGATGATTCCGCATTGATTCCAGAAGCTCAGATGGTTGTCATACGGTATCCCACATATCCTACCATCCCACAACCGTACCGCAGCGGCGCTGAGGAGAACAGGCTCAAGACTACTTATAGGATCTACTGACTGCTACGCCACGTGCTAATTGATATTGTGGATTTTATACCTATTAGTCTACTGGTACTCTAGATACTTATTATCTGATGCATTGGTAGCCGACAAGTATTTTGACTTTGTTGGGCACGCACACTCTGGTGGTGATCTAGCTTAATCGAAGACCATGGGAAATAGGTCAGTGCAAACAAGCTCAATTGTTCTTAACCAAGCAGGAGTTCACATTCCCGCACCAATACAGTGTGATAGAGAAGCGAGCTTCTGAGACTATATATGCAAGGTTAAATAACAAAGTGCTCCTATTGCGGCGGCGCGAGTTTTGGGCCATTCAGCTCAGGAGGCCTCCATATTCTCTAACCATTGACAGAGATCTTGGTTGTTTTAGGGTTTCGACGATTCCACCATACTATCCCGGTCGTAATGAAGCGAAAGTAGAGTCTTGAAACCGGATTACATCGCCTGTGACGGGAAACAACAAAAGAAATATCATTTCAACAATCTGTGACATTTCGGATCCCAGTACAATAGAGCTTGACTTGCGCACTATCTACAACTTCCCTGCTCGAATTTCCCGCTCGATTCACACCATAATATACCGCCCAGCCTCATGCATCACAGATCTCAGCATTCTGACGAGATAATGCTCCCCTGTACACTCAGTGCCCACCGTGGCGCTTGTCAACCCCAATTCCAAATGGCGATTCACACTACGAAGCGCGTCACCTCTTAGCGCCGTCGCCAAAATCTGACGCCGCGCTGCATGCGCGTCGATCGACGCTTTTGGTGGGTTAAGCGTAACGGGTGATGCTATTGATTTCTCTAAGAAGGTCTTCTGATAATAATTTACTCTATATATGGGTAGTCATGAAGTCTTTCTCTGTCAAGATTCCAATTAGAATGTCTCATGGTGGCTAGTCATGTTCCTGCCAAGCGGTACTCAATTCCCTGTTTATTGTCTTCCTGTTTCTCCCCCTCCATCTGTTTCCCAAATCATTCACCCCAAAGAATACAACTAATAAACGGAGGAACAGAAACCTCACCGCCACCCGCCCGGAGTATCCGGCCGCCCTCTCCTCCACTTCCCGCCTCTCCCTCCGATTCCAGGGCGGGCCGTTCCGCGGCGAGGAGCTGGCTGCGTTCGAGACTCACCCGTTGCGCGATGAGATGGTAGCACTGCGGTTGTGGGATGATGCGGGTAAGATCCCCGGGATTGTAGATAGTACGCCGCGCGCGGGGGAGTATCTAGCAATGATTGTGGAGCATTCGAAAGAGAAGCAGAGGAGGTTGTACTGATTGGATTCTTGGAGCAGGTATGCGAGAGAAGGGCTGGATGGATTCCCGGCTAAGGTTATCGATGCGGTTGATTCAATGAAGGGGTCAGGTACATCACGAGCTGTAGAAGAAGCTTAAGGGGGCAAGTTACTGTCTACGGGACTTTGAACAGAACAGTAGACCCAGTGAATCCAAACCATATAAGCACGACGTTCCTCAAAAAGCTATATACCGGAAGCTGGAATGAAGTCGGTATATAACAGAGTTCACAAAACTGAGGGAAGTGTTACTTGGGGTATATGTACTATTCACTTGTCATCGATGTGATAAACCCCGGAAAGGAAACATGAATTAAGCATCATCCGAGTCTAACGTTAGAAATAGTCGCATGGAAAACATCGTATTATTGTTGTTCCGTCGAATTTTGCGTAGGGTTCCATCGGAACGCTTCTATTTCATTCCCAGCTGCCGTATCCCCACATCTTAAACCCTTCCCACCGTCCTAAAATGTCTAGTGTGCAAGTAGTTCCAAGATTAGGGCTTTTCGGGTTATTATCATCAAGATTAGGCTAAGGACAATGTACAGCGGACGATTGCCGCCATCAGGCAAATGAGTTTTTGCTTGGTTTTTTGCCGGCAGAATCAATTCATCTCCTAGATAGGCTACTTAAGCGAGTATTTGTACGTATATAAAGCTTTTTAACTTACTTAGCTTTATCTTACAGCTACTAGTTCTAAGTACTACAGAGAGGTACAAGTCTTACTTAGGTTGCTGTATACAGGTATTCTATACAGTTGGGGTGTATAAAAAAAAATATTAGAAACTAAATATATTTTAATTAATTTTAATAACTTCGTCCGGAATAATAATTACAGGGATCTTTTTAATATCTTCCTTTTTTATAGAAGGGGGCCGGCGGGCAGAAACTAAAACAATATTCTTTTTCTTTTTCTACTTTTTTTTTACTACCTTCTCCTCCTCTTCTTTAAATCCCAGTAAGATTGGATTTATACGGGCTCCCGGAGCAGGCAACCCCCTTTTAATAATAAAAGTAGGGGGATTAGCCGGTTGTACAGCCTCCTATACTAAATCTTAAATAGAGTAATAAGATCCTATATCCGGCTATTTATAATTAGCGCATGCTCTACCGAATGCGCTAGATAAGTAGCAGTATTTTAGAAAGATACCAGCTTTACTAGTACAGCAGCTAGTATAAGTTTTAGATAGAAGACTTTTTAAAGACTGGATTAGCAGGGCATTAATATAGGACGGCTGATATAAAATAATCTAATAAGCTTAGATCCGGCTGTATTAGAACTTAACATCATATACCTTATATAAAATAAGTATGGTTCTTTCTATATTGGTATAGATATACAGAGCAAGCATCTTTAGATTACTATAAAAAATCACTAGATTGCGGCCCTTTAAAAGCCCGGTGTACAACTAGTCCTAGTATCTCTACAGATCTAGGGATATGTATATCCTAAAAAAAGTATAGTTAGGGGGGGGGCGGGCAGCACAGTATAAAATAAAGCAGAGGATATTATTATTATTATTATTATTTTTATTACTTATACAAAGTCAGTTAGCACTATCTTTATTAATTTTTATTATTTCTTTTGTCTGAAAGAAAATAGGAATTAAATAATTAAGCTTAGCTATCACTTCTCCGCAGGCAAATATTTATTAATATTCTAGTTTTATATATACTATAGTTCTTACTAGAGTGTTTCTTTATATACAGTAAAACTATAAAGTATTTTACAGATAATTATAGTTTATAAATAATTTGCTACTAACTATTTAAGGTTGCTTTAGCTGCTTTTATACAGAATACTTATTCTAAATCTAAGTATAAAAAGAGATCTGATTTTAAAAATAAGATATATAAACAGTATATAAAGCTATTTAATCTGATTTAGAAAATGCAGAGAAGAGACCAGTTTTTTAAAGTATTATAAAGTAGTTCTAATACTAATTAACTAAAAGATTTTAAATATAAAACTAGTGTACAAACCCTCCATCTAATAATAAGTACTTTACTTAACTGTGCCTACTAAGACTTAATTTTTTAATTAACAGTGCTGGTCCTATAAATATAATATTCTTTTAGTATAATTTAAGGCTTATATGTCTGGCGGAGTTTATAATAGGCTTTACTAAATATAACAGTCTTTATTTTATAGTCTGATTAAATCTTATTGTACATGCTTTTACACAGTTGTACAGTATTAAAATATTAGTAAAAAATACTAACTGCTGTATATACTGTAATCCCAGTATAAGTCCAGATAATATAGTAAGAGTAAGTATTAATTGTAGTATAGATCTTAAAACTATACAGCTGCAGCTTTATATAACTGTTAATTAACTATAGGAAATCAGGGCTAGGAATAATATATAAGCCTTATTATTGCTGGAGATTATGCTTTTTTTATTTTATAGTAGTAGAAGCAATTATATAGTAGATATTAAATAACCAGTTACTAAACTTTAAATAGTTAGCAATAGCTTTCAGGGATATGTATAAATACAGACTGTAGGATAACTAGATTCTGGCTGTATATATAAAAATAAAAAAGCTGCCGGCTGTATTTTTAAATAGTTTTTTTATTAAACTCTGTAAGAAGGACTTTGGTAGCTTTATCTGCCTGGAGTTACTATTCTGCTAAATTATTTATCTGTTATATAAGTCCAAGTTCTGTACGGATCCTTTTAAGTATTCTTTTTAAAATAGAATAGCCTTTTTTTTAGAATACTAAATAAAGTTCTGACTCTGAGAGACTCTGCTGAAAAAATAACTCCTTAATTCTTCTATATAAAACTTAATTAGTAGTAGCCGTACAGTCTTGCTTTTAAATACTCCAGATACTTAATCGACTCTTAATCGTACGTTCTGCAACCTAAATAGAGTGTTTTTTCTGGAGGGCAGAGACAATACCTATAGCAGATTTACTCTGTTAATAGAAAGAGATAATTTTAGTCTTAAAAGGCTCAAGATCAATATATAGAGGCATGGCTGATGGAATAAGAAAGAATATACATACACAGAGAGAAAGAAGAAGCTTTATATAGTTCTTGTTTAGGAAGCGGTAAGGCCTGCGGTAAAGAGACTTAGCAGATAAAATCTATTTGCCCGATGGCGGCAATCGTCCGCCGTAGACAATGTGTCCCCACCCAATCAAACTCCCAGCTTCCCTCGACTACTACACAGGCCATGTTTTAGCGCCGAGACCCTGGCTGAGTTACCATGTGGTTGGCTTTGGTGATGTTCTTGGCTGTCAGCGGCTCAGCCTTGACCTTGGCCAAGAAAAAAACCCCTCTCACTCCGCTCATAAAGATGCCTTGCGTGTTGTCATGCCCAGCGACCTCAAGACATAGTCCCCTACGTCTTTGTCCGACGTCTAGTACATCTCATGCAGATATCAGGTCGCTCATCGCGCCTTTCACGGGCGAGCAGCGTGCACAGCGGCCACGGTCAAGCCCAGTACGAATCCTTGGAGCTGGTGTCCCGGGCCCCCTCACCAGAAGATAATGCCCAACCCCGTCCATCCCACGATGGCAACAAGATCGACCCTGTGACTGAGGGCGAGATAATGATTCCTCCAGATGAAGCCAACGACCCTGAGAAGAAAAAGTCAACCTGGACGGTGATACAGGAGTGGTACGTCCTAGAGCTGGCGAGCATGCTCGTCGCAGCGGGATGCGTGGTCGCGACGGTGATCGTCCTCCGGCGCTACGACCGCCGCCCGCAGCCCGCGTGGCGGTATATGTCGCTCAACGCCCTCATCTCCTGGCTCAGCACCATCTCCAAGGCGTGTATCCTGTTTGCCGTGAGCGAGGCGCTAGGCCAGCTGAAATGGGTGTGGTTCGCGCAGGGCCGTCGGCGGCCTCTACCGAATCTGCAGACGTTTGACTCAGCCAGTCGGGGGCTGTACGGCAGCGCGCAGTTAATTTGGATGCTCAGGGGACGGTTAGTTGCGTCACCGATTATCTTTATCTAATCACAAGAATGGTGAACTAATTACGGGGTAGACATTTTGCTATCTGGGGAAGTTTGGCGGTGATTCTCGCCTTGGCGTATGACCCATCGGTCCAGAACCTGATCCACTATTACTCGGATCTGATGGAAGATGCTCATCAGCAGGCGTGGGTAGCGAATACCTCGACGTACGCTTCGTATGGAAGCGGGATGCTGGGGAGTGGTACGTTGCTCAGCAATCCTCAAACAAAAAAATTGCTGAAATATGATCAACAGATCCGTGGGTGGACCCCGTCCTCAAGGGCAACGTCTACAATGCACTCTTCAACCTGGACGACACCCGCCCGTGGGCCACGCCGCATTATGTCTGCAGCTCGGGGAACTGCACGTGGAGCCCCGTGGCGGCGCTAGGAGCGCGAGCACTGTGCTCCGACGTGACGCAGCACCTGGAGACCAAGAATGCCTCGGTGGAGACTGGGGGCGGGCTGAAGAACACGGTGTTTCTCCCCAACTCCACCGTCACGGTCTGGTTCAACGCCTCCTACGTTGGAGACCAGGTCTACATGGCCATGGACACCGTCGACCCGCGGCTCGCCCGCGTCTACAACAACGCCACCTACCCGCCGATCCAGTTCATCGCCCCGCGCGGCTACAACAGCAGTAGCGGCGACCGCTATCCGCGGCTAACGTCGATGTCTCAATTTCAGGCCACGGAGTGCAGTCTCGAGCCCACCGTGTATAGCTTCAATGCCAGTGTCCACAGTAACGTGTATCGCGAAGAAATCCTCACGGTGTGGTCCAGAGACATGAGAGCGCAGTCAACGAAGAGGGGTGTGATGCCCCCGTTCAAGGGCTCCCCGCCCGGCTGGGGTACTGCTGAAGGCATAATGCAGCCCAACCAGACCTTTCTCATCACCGACACCGCCAGCAGCGGTCTGGGCACCTTCCTCCAGTACCTCTTCGCGGGATCCTATCGCGTGACGGGCTCCAAGACCCGACTGCAGGTCGACCAGGGCACCGCCTACGCCACCGCCGATACCATCCAGGCCCTCATGAGCGGCAACATGACCGGCTGCTCCATGCAGACGTCCGACAAATTTGCCTGCGCGATGCGCAACGTCGCCGCTGCTGTGACCAAGTCCTTCCGCGACGCCGCGTACATCGCTGCGGACTCGGATGTCGCGGCAGCTAACATGACAGCAGGTCATGGCTGGGTCAACCAGACTTACGTTGAGGTGCATTGGCAGTGGGTCACGCTGCCGGTCGTGGTATGGGTGCTCGGGTTGCTGACGCTGCTGGGCGCGGGGTGGAAGACGCGTCGGAGTGAGGTGCCGAGCTGGCGGAATAATCCGATGCCGTTGCTGTTTCTGTATCGGGAGGGCAAGTGGGAGGGGGGGCATACAAATGAGGAACTTATTTCTAGACGAGATGATGCGGCAGTGATGTTGTGCAAAGATAATGGTGGCTTTGTGTTGGCGTGATAGCGATGGCTCGCTGAGACCTGGATACGGTGAAGGGTTAGCTCGATGGTTTTGTCTGTATAAGCAAAGAACGTAAGTTTCCTCGTGATCTGTACGACCAGGTTTGGACCACAAATGTAAGGGAAGCATGCTCATTGTAGTTGTACTGGAGTGGGTGTACTGGTAAATTGTGTGGTTGTGGGGAGGGCGTGAATGCGGCTAATTTATTGATCGCACTGTAGGTAATTTGTCCATGGAATGGGAGGAAGTGCAACCGCCGAACTTAGACCTGCTTTCTGCTTCTAGAAAACCCAAAGAAAATCGACACAGCTACACAGTCTTATGGCCTGGAACTAAAATTAGACCTTACATTCATTGAGAGTACTCCTTCAGGATAATGTGGGTTGAGGATATTCATCTGAAGAAAGATAGTCGACCGACTTGCATGTGAAAGAAATGTGCCAGATCAAAGATAGAATATTCCTATGCAGTGGCGAGCCACACACTTTTAGACCTATGCTAAGATCCGACCTCATCCCCATCAATGTACAGCAGGTTTTTATGCGGGTTGTAGTACTACGAGGCCGGATTCTCTGATGTGTGCATTTTGGATTTCATTATAAGACATAATGTCAGGCAAAGATCACGTGAAAAGGGGCAATGGCGCATCTGGGAGCGCGTCAGACTGAAGATCTGGAGGTGGCCGGTTCAAGCCCGGCTTGCCCCACTTTCCTTTTTTTTGTTCCTCCATCTCTCGGTCCCGTCGTAAGTGTGATCTAAGAGTGATGGAGTAGCCTATAGCGAACAATCATCATGTGTCATAAACTCATTGGGCTCCTGTTGAGCTTTCTGATCTATGTATAGCTAGTAAAAGCCATAACGAACATGAAACGAGCTAAGGATTATCGAGCAAAGTCTGACTGAAACTACCACCTCTGAGCTTGACGGATTGAGAGCCACGCTCCTAAAGGTCCGACTCCAGTAGTTTTACATCTTTCAATTCGCACCACTCAGGAAAGTCTCGAAGTGGTACATGATATTCTTTAACCACAACGATCATCCAGTGTGAGGGTCATTGCGTATTGATTGTGAGATCGAACTTGCTCAAAAATTGCTGAAGCGTACGATCCCCGTTCAGGGTTGCTCCGGGTTGTCGCAAGAAGCCTCTCAAATGATCAGGATCTACCCAGCATAGGAAAGGTAGAGGTCCTGCTGTGAACGCTTTGGTGTCAATCCAGTATTCAATGTCTTCCATCCGAATATAATCTTTATTTGGCATCCACTTAGCGCCAGTCTTGAAGCCTTGTCCATAGCGAAGTAGATGCTCATAGGGCTTGTCGAGGTGCTCAGGGTTCCAAAAGCGGACAATTGAGGTTGGAGGCTGTTGGAGAAGCATCCGCCGCTAACTTGCCTCAGGGCGCAAATACGCTTCTTCTCTCTCTTCTGATGCGATATGAGGATAATTCCGTCAGCCACATATATCCCCGCCCAGTCTATAGCGCGAGTCAAGAGTCGTGTAAATGAATTCGGACCAGATCTTTTCCACGACGAGAGGATTTTTCCTGGGTTCTTGTTGCGGCTCGACAGGAATATATAACAGGGCCCGTTGAATCTTGCGCGAGTTCGTGATTAGACCTTTCCATGTGGAACAGACTCGAGTCGAAATTAACAACGTATGCATATCCAAGTTCAGGAGGATCACTTCCAGTATGTCGGGGGTCGAGAATATCACGGATGGGACCGAGGAGCGTTGAGTCATGCTTCTGTGATGCTCGCTGACTCTTATAGCAAGAGACATCATGGATAGGCGTTGTCGTAGTCGAGACTGAGCAGAACGAATGCGAGACTGTTGTGATCTTATAACGCCAACGAGTTTTGACCAGGGTGATAACGAACGACTCATTTTGTTTGATGGTCGTGTCAAAGACAACTCGAAAGTATGACCTGCTTGTTTCGTCACTATTATCAGGATGGCGGAAATCACATAAGGAAAATGACGGCAGTTGCACATCACGCCGCAGCCCGCCGGACAGAAAGTTTGCTTTGTCGCCCCGCAGGTGAACAGAACTCCCGTCATAGGAGCAGAGCGGTAATCACCTCTGGTCCTCCTAGTAGGACAATGACACCTTCGGTTGTCCTTGGTATGGGGTTCCAAGCGCTGGTCCGGAGGGACCTACTCCAAGGTAGCATGCAAGTGCTGGGTTCTCCCTCTATGAGGGTACTCGGAGATGACGACGTTGGAGAGTTACGAGATTAGGGCATCGGAGTTATCGGGCTTGGGGTGAGGTTTGTGGTCGAAATTTTGGGAAGGGGTTAGTGATGATGATGGTGGTGACTTGATAGCTGCATCAAAACACAAGCATGGAAAAGCATACTGTACATGCAAACCAGAGCTTTGCGGGTACAGGACTTGGAAAGAACGAAGTAGATTAGGACATGACACACACATGACTGAAGGAGAGTAAAAGCCAGCTTGGAAAGGATGAGCATCAGCCTTGAATTCTGAATACCACGCAACGAACTAACAACCTCAGGGCTTGGTGTATCAACTCCCTCCACCTTGTCCGCAGCGCAGAGTTCAGACATCTCTCTCTGGTAGTAAGAGATACGTCAGCTTGGCAGTCTCAGACATCTGGGTGATCACGAAAGCATTAATATCACTGTTTAGGAAAGATAAAATGTAAAAGGGCTTGTCCCAGAGCCCCAGGAGGCTCCAGGCTCATGATCGGTAAGCGATATGATAAGTCAGGGATGGGCGATGTGAATCGTTATCTTGAGATCCTGATGGTTGATTGGTTCAACTACTGTGAATCCTCGCTATAACGAACCTCTTTAAAATGAATTACTCTATACATAGCAGGCCGAGGGGGTCTGTATAGAGCCTTTTTTACTGTTAATAATAGTAGTACTTAGTTATAAACAGTAGTTATTAGTTAGCATATAGTTGCGGTACGGTTACAATACAGTTAGAGTACAGTTACAATATAGTTATAGTAGTAAAAAATAGTTATAAAATAAAAAATACTGTTATATAATTAAAAGAGTATATTACAGAACTGTATATAACTAGTATTAAAAATAGATTTTTTAATAATTAATTTTAATGCTAACAGTTACTTTAAATATTATTTAAGTTACTTAGAGTTTTTTCTATATTAGATTAGTTATCTTTCTATTCTGTAACTTTAAAAAAAAAAAAAAAATAATAAAAATCTTTATAATACTTTATATAAAGTTAATATTCTATATACACTGTATTAAAACTGTTGAGGTTAAGAAAGTATAAGCAGATTTTTATAAAAAATCTAATATAAATATTTTTTTAATATTAGGATCAGGTTTTATTAGAGCCCATTTACTTAAATATTTAAAATAAAAAAGTATTAATAAAGGATCTTTTTAAATTACTTATAAAGGTTTTATAAAGGGAAATACAGAATATTAATAATTAAAATAATATATAATCCTATAAAAAAAATAGAATAGAGTAGAATAATATTAAATAAATAATCAACTATAAAGTAGATAGAAACTAATAAATATTAGTAAGTATAATATAAAAGGTATAAAAAACTATAGACTAACTATTTAAAAATCCTAATATAACTTTAAAAAAATAGTATTATACTATTATACTAAATTATAATACTTTAAAAGTACTTTATTAAGTATACTAGTAGAAGCATTTTAAAAATTTAATCTATTAAATAAATCTTTAGTTTTTTAAAATTAAGTTGTCTAAACAGAACATATTTTTTAATTATAAAATTATATTTATTTAGTAGAATATAGTAATTTAAAAGCTATAAGTATAGCTGACAGAGCTTTAAGATTAATTAAATTTAGATAGAAAAACTATAGTTCTAAGTACTACTAAACCTAAATTATAAAAACTGTTAAATCTAATCTATTTAAAAAAGATAGATTATAAGATTATATAGTAAGACCCAATCTGCCCAGATCTTATAAATTCTAAAAATAAAAATAAAAATAATTAGAGTTAAGATTCTAAACAGTAAAAAAGTTACTTTATATTTATTTATATTTTTATTTTCTGTTTAGTATATTACAGTTTATTAATAGCCTATACTCTGTAGTAAATAATAAAAAATATATTTTAATATAAATATTTAGAATAGTAAGATTTTAGAGCTATTTATTTTTTAAAACTAGTAGTTTATCTATAAACAGTTAGCCAGTTATCTATATTATAAAAGATAAAATATATTACTATGAGATATAAATCTTTTTAGATTTTAAAATTTAAGTAATAAAGTAACTGTAATAAAATACTAAAAAGCTTTTTAACTGTATATAATAAATCAGGATATTATTAGGATTAGAATAGTATAGTATATTAAAGTTGCTGAAATTTCTTAAATAATAACAGTACAGATCTGGGTAATATATTCTAATAATAAATTTAGTTTAATTTACAGATAAAGTATTAGAAGTAGAACTAAAGTATATTTAAAATATTTTTAATAAAACTAAGTTTTATCAGCCTTATATTATAAGACTAGTAGAAGTAGAACAAGTACTTATCTAAGTTTAGATAATATTTATATTTAAAGATATTTAAGTACTGGAAGATAAAGCTAATAAATAAGTCTAGTAATTTTTTAAAATACTACAGAGTATTTCTTTATATTTTATAAATTTAAAATCTAAAATATAAAGCTTTAAAGACAGAGACTAAGATTTTTTTAATCTAAATAAAAAATATTATACAGTTAACTAAAAATAAGATTTAATAATAGTATAAGTAATTTAAGTAGTAATAGGTAAGATAATAGATTTTTTAAACTAAAAAACTAAATCTGTTTAGTAGATAAGAAAAGATTTTCTGTATACTTTTAAAATAACTTAATCTTAAAGTAATACTAACTGTATAAAAAAAAGTTAAATTTTAAGTTATATCTATTATTTTTTAGATAATAGCAGATATAATATCTAAACTTAGTACTATAGCTTTAAATACTAGAATTTTTTACTTATTAAAGTATATTATCAGTAAATATAATAATAAATGCAGTAATAACTATATATACTTTATAAAAATATATATAAAATCCTTAAAAAAAAGTCTAGATCTTATTTTAAAATATCTGGATACTATTTTCCATTTTTATACTATAAGAACCTAGTATTAAAGTAAAAAAATTATTTAAATAATATTATTTCCAGTAAGTTAATTCTGCTGAAGTAAAATAAAAACTTTTAAAAGCTTTATATATATTTTAATATACTCTAAAGTTATTAATAAATAGTAGAAATAGGATTAACCGGATATTAGACTGCTTAAATAACTACTGAAAGTAGTTGTATTTATAATACTTAATCTCTAACTCTATTTAAAGGGAATGTATTTTAATATATTATTAAAATTTATAAGTAGGTAGATAAAGTATATAAAAAATAAAAATTAAATTATTATCTAAAGTAGTCTAATAAAAAAGTATAAAGTTAATTTATTCTAAAACTAATAATACTAAGATTTTTAGATACTTTTAACATTTAATCAAAAAGTAAAAGCAGTTATAATCTGGTTTAGAAAGGCTAGAATAGTTTTTATAAAATTTAAATAGTTAGTATTATTCTAATACTAATTATATATTTAGAATAATCTGGTTGCCAGTAGAAAAAAATATTTATTTATTAAATTCTATAAAAATAATCTAACTATATTAAATAGAAACTTTATAGTCCCAGAATATCTTATAATTTATTTAAATAAAATCACCTGGCAGTAATAGATTTTTATGAAAAAAAGATATATATTTATTAGATATAGTTATTAGAAAGGACCCCTATATATAAAAGTACCAAAGCTTAATTAGATTATTAAAATACTTAGCTATTCTAAAATATAGCTTTTTCTAGCTAAGCTAAAATAATAGAATATAGTAAAACAGCTTTAAAAAATTATATATAATCTAAAGTTCTTTTAGAATTTTCTTAGCAAGATCTTCTTTAGGCAATAATCAAAAAGAGGACTGTATATTTAGATTAATATTAATTTTATATTTTTTAGTTAAAAAAAAGAGTAAAAATCTTTTAACAGCTTTTTTAAAGGTGTCCAGCTTTTTTAAAAGAGTTTAAACTAAAGGATTATTAAGTAACTGGAATATTTCTACTAAGCCAGTATAGTCTTTTTAAAAAATCTTTATACTAAAAGCCTAGATTCTAAAAGTAAGAAGAAAGTTAGATAGAGAGTCTATAAATAGGATTAGAAATTATTTATAAAAAACTAATTTAATAGACTCCTACCTATTACAGGCTTAAGATAAGAAGAGTATTCTGAAAGAAAGTACAACCTATTTTAAAATATATATATATCTATTAAATAAGTATTATTAGTATTATTAAAAAAGGTATTATTAAAAAAGGTATTATTAAAAAAGGTATTATTAAGAGAGGTATTATTAAAAAAGGTATTATTAAGAAAGATATTACTAAAAAAAATATTATTAAAAAAGATATTATTAAAAAAGATATTATTAAAGGCAGTATTATTAAAAAAGATATTATTAAAAAAGGCATCTAAATTCATTATATATTAAATTATTAGTAATATATAAAATATTAATAGAAGGAAGGCTTAGTATTAGCCTAATATTAGAACACCCTTACTATCAGATTTTTGTTTATTTAATAAAAAAAAAGTCTCAGTTTCTAAATAGACAAAACGTTAGTTAAATTATAGATATAATAAAAAAGAGGATATATTTAGTAAAGCTGTCTAATTAGGTGTTTTAATTTCTAAACTATTAAACTAATAAAGGATATAAAAGCCTGACTCTTTTATTTAAGGCATATTTTTAGCTGTAAAAAAAATTAATATATTTATAAAGCAACTAAAAAACTTAAAGTAATAAAATCAGAAAAAAAAACTACTAATAGTATAGTATCTGTTAAAAGAAAAAAGTAGAGTTTATAAAAAAATAGGGTTCAACCCCTTTTTTTTAGTATACTATATAACAATAACAACACAAGTTAGATTACTATTATAAAATCAGTAAAGATATATTATTATAAAAATATTAATAAAATATTAAATTTAAGAATTGTAAATAGTGATTTAAAGATGGAAAAAATAAAGATAAAATATATTTATAGATATTTTATAGTATACTCAGAAAATAGACTTATAGTATTATAGTATTAATTAAAATTAAAATATTATACTATTATTAATAGTATTTATATATATTTTACAGTATACAGATACTACTTATACTTAGTACTACTAATACTAAGTTATAATACTAATATTTTTAAGCTGACTTTAGATAAAAGTATTTTATTAATTACTACTAATATTGTTATTAAGCAGTATTAAAAATAGTTACTATATTCTTTTTAATTATATAATATCCAGAAGAAGTCTACTTATTCTGGTTCTATATTATAGTATGCTTTTCTAAAAAATTATCTTTTTAAAATAAAGTTAAAGGAGATAATCCTAGTATTTTTATATAATAATTTAAAAAAATTACTGTAAAGGACTACTAAAAAAATATAAAAACTATCTATTTTATTTTCTAGGTTTTAGATATATATTTGATTTTTTATATAATCTGTATTTTTTATATATACTATAGCTATAATATAGTTATTTATTTCTATACTCTACTTTCCTACATCTAAATCCTTATATTTATATAAAGGTAGAGGGGTAAAAGTAAGTATACAGCTTCTTACTAAACTTAATAAAGTAGTAAAGTAAAAAAAACTTAAGATTTTTAGTAAAAAATAATTTAATATAAAAGCAGCAGATAGTATTAGTATTCTTAATCTTAATAATCTTGAAAATTTATAGGGGTTTATTAGAAATTGGTTGTTAAAAGCCTTTAGAAAGCAGGCAAAAATAATAGAATATATATAAATAAAACTAAAATAAATATAGTAGCAGGCAGCTATATTTTAATAAAAAGTCTTAACAGTCTTAATACAGCTTATTTTATAGAACTTTTTATATATATTATAGGTATTAAAGTGTGAGTTGTAGCAGAGCCAGATACTAAAGTTTTTAATCTTAAAAAAATACTTTTTACTAATTTAGAAAAAAATAGAATATTAGCTGATATATACTAAATAATTTTTTTTTATAAAGATATTATAGTATATCTAATAATCTTACTATTAGCCTTTTTAATCTTACAGAGCTAGATCAGAAAGTACTAAAACTATAATTTAGTAATAATAGTATTAGATATAAAAATATATATATAGTACAGCTTAGGTATAGGGTTGGCTTTAATAAATAAATTAATATCTAATAATCTAATATTCTTAAAAATACCTATTAATTCTAGTTAGAAAATTAATCTAATAGTCTAAATTAAAAAGCTGTTTAATAAAGCTGCAATTTAATAATAATAGTATTAGATATTAAAATATATATATACTATAGCTTAAGCATAGGGTTAGTCTTACTTAGTAGGCAGATAAATAAAATTAAATAATAATATTCTTTTTATTATAAAAAATAAGTTTAAGAATTAATTAGAAAAAAATAAAAAAAAGATTAGAAATATTTTTTAACAGCCTTTTTAGATTTTAAATTAAGCTTATTTTTTTATTTTATTTCTTAAGCTGTACCAGAGGCCTTATTAGAATTACTAATATTAAAAAGATTATATATAAAGGGATTTGCAGTTATTTCTTTATTTAGCTTATTATTTATATTAATTTAATTCTAATAGCCCTAGATCTGTATACTTAGAACTGCTTAAAAAAAATCTGTAATAGATAGTTTTTAAAACTTTATATATATATATAGGCTGTTAAATGTCTTTATCAGATACTTACAGTCTTATTTATATATCTAAGTAATATAGTTATACTTTTTTTTAATAACTTTAAATATTAATTACAGCTTGGCATACTGCTTTATTAAATAAGCCTAAATTATAAATTAAAGTATACTATTTAAAAATCTAATTAGTTAATTTATAATAAAAAGATTAGAGATCTTTAGACTTATATTTAAGCTATTTTTATTCTAATTCTAAATAATTATTAACAGAAACTGCTTTTTATATTTAGATAAAAATATCTGCTGACCAGCAAATTTTATAGGTTAAATTAAATATCTAGTATAGTTAGTTAAAATTACTGTATTTTTTAATACAGTTTTTCTGCTTTAAAAACAGACAGTTAATCTACTTATAAGCTTATTACTCTATAAAATATAAGATTTAGAATTTTTATATTTTAAATAATTTTTAAATTTGTCTTTTTACTTTTTAGTATATTAAATAGTTTAGTTTTAATCTTTTAAATGTTGTTTCTATTGGCTACTGAAGTTAGGAATTATTAAAATCTAAAAAAAACTACTGGTAAGTAAATTATATTAACTTAGTCTAAGCTTTAGAATTCTTTAATTATTATTAGTTATGGCTTTTAGATCTTAATAGAAAGGTCGGAATCTAGATAATAAAATCTAACTTAAATTAAAATAAAAATAAAGAATTATTTTTAAAAGAAACAGAATTATAACCAGCTTTAGATGTTTAAGTATTATAAATAAAATATTAAAATTTCTAACTTTCTATTTCTAAAAGTTTAGGGGAGTCTTTTTAATAATTAGAAAAAAAATATAAAAACTCTAAATTTAATAATAAGTATCTTATTAGTCCAGAACTAAATAATACTAGATTTAGTTAAGTTATTTTCTAAAAATTCTCTATTTTTTTAATTTATTATAATATATACTAGAAAGCAGATTATAATATAATTAAAGAATTTTAAATCTCTGCTGCAGATTCTAAAAACTAATCTTACTACTAAGGTTAAGGTAATTTATACAGATTAAGCTTTTTTAAAAATCTTATAATTTAAAAACTATTTTAAGTAGACTTTTTATTAAAAATATAAGTAGTAGTAGTCTTCTGTTTTTTTATTTTTTATAATACTGGCTAACTTTAAGCGCCTTTTAGATCAGATCTTTTTTTAGCTGTTATAACTAATTAGTACTATATACTATTTAGCTAAATATTAATAAATATTATATATTTATATATATTTTAACTTCTAAGAATTGTTTATATATATAGTATTAACTAATAATTATAATCCAAAATCTAAACTAATCTTAGTATAAAATATAATATTAAAATAAGCAAGATATATCTATTTTATTATATAATAAACTCTAGTAGTTAGGCTGTTTTTTTTTAGTATTTATTTTTTTTTTAAAATCTGATCTACTTACTAGTATACTAAATCAGATTTAAAACAAGCCCAGTTAATATTAGAAAATTATTTAAATTCTAATTCTTATATATTTGTTTTATATCTTATATTTCTAATTATATAACTTTTTAGACTTTATAGTATAATTTTATTTTTTATAATATATATATATACTTACCTAAAATATATTCTATATATAATAAGTTGCTATATTTTAGAAGCTTACCTCTACTAAAAAGAGTGTATATTAGACTAATATATTTTTTCTTTAAATAAATTAATAAATTAGGGGGGATTTGGATTAAGCTAATTTAAATACCTCCCAGAAAGCAATTCATCTAAATATATTTCTAGTAATTTATTTAGTATTTTTTTTAAGTATTAGTATTCTCTTCTTTAGCAGCAGTAGTTTTTTTAATATTATTAGTATTTTTTTTTAGTAACAGCATCCTCTCCTTCAGCAGCAGCAGTCTTTTTAATATTACTAGTATTCTTTTTTTTAGTATTAGTAGTCTTTTTTTTAGTAGCAGTATTCTTTTTTTTAATATTAGTATTTTTTTTAGTATTAGCAGCCTTTGCTCCGGCCTTATTATTTTTTTTTATTTTTTTTTATAGATTTTGCTTTTTAGTATTTCTAAAGTCTTTAAAAGCCATATTTTTAAATAAAAAAGTAAAGATTTTAAAAACTTATTTAGAATTAGTAATATTACCCTTTTTAGAGGATATTTTATTTTTAAAATATATTATTTTACTATTTCTTACAACAATCTTAAGCATACTAACACCTTTTTTTTTAGAATTTAAAATTAATATTAAAGATTCTAATAGTTTATTTATTAAGCTAGGAAGAGCTTTATTGCTCAACCGGTTATTTAGTACTATTTAAAATATACTAAAAATATAATACTTAAAAATATAAATAATCTTTTTTTAATCTAACTGCTAGAAATATTCTATAGCCTGTTTTTTTTAGGTGTGTGACAGTAGTATACTAAAAAAATATATATTTTAATAAAATCTTTAAAAATTAAGACTAGTTAAGTTAAGTTGGAAGGATATAACTAGAATTATATATTTTTTAGACTTTTTTATAAAGTATATAATAATATTAGCTTTTTCTTTTACTGTTAGACTACTGTAGATTATCTTTATATTAAATCTAGTTTTTTATAAAATTACTAGGATATAAAGCTCTTCCTCTAGAAACTATATCTATATAATTAACTTCTTTTTTTTTTACTATATTAATATATATAGAACTTTTAGTATAACTTATATCTTTAGTACTCCTCAGATAAGTATAGCTAGTTGCTTTATATTTATTTATAGATTATTTCTACTTTTCTACTAAAATTTAAAGTATATATAAAATATTTTAATAATAGTAATATTTTTAATTTATATTTATTTTTATAAGTACTATATCCACCTAGGCACCAGCTTATATCTTTTTTATAAATTAACTGCTTTAAGAAAATCTGCTTTTAGAAGGGTTGGCTTAAGCAGAATTATACTAAGCTATAAGACTTTTAAAATTAACTAATTAAAATATACTATAGCCTACTGGTACTGTAGATTTTTTTTATTTAACTAGTCTAATACTATAATACAGCAATTTTTAATCTAATAAGTTTTATAGGCTTTTTATTTCTTAAGATTAAATTTTATATTAAATATTTTATATACTATAGGGGGGATATTCTTACTAATTATCCAGCTACTTTTAAATAGGATTACAGATATAAAAGTTTTTTAAATTATTAAATATTTTAAAAAAGTATAAAACTGTACTAATTACATCTTTTTATTTAAATCTATATAAATAATATACCTTTTAAGAAAAACTTTATTAAAAATAAGATTTATATAATAAATATCTAAAGATATAGTTAGGGCCTTTTTTACAGCTGCCGGCCCTATTATTTTAGATATTAAATATTTTTTAAAAAGTAATTATAAGTATCTAATAAAATTACTATTACAGTTATTAAAAAAAGATGTTGCTGTAAGTAGAAGATTAAAGTTGTTTTTAATCTACTATACAGCCTAAAATATTTTTAATATCTTATTATACAGATTATAGGTCTTATGTAGAATAATAAGACTAAAATAATCTTTAATATTATTAAAATAGTTCTTTGGGTAATTTTCTCTATTCTAAAACTTATTTTTATATTTATATATATACTAGGTTTTAATACTTAAAATACTATAGCGGCTTTTAAATATATTATAACTATTTAATATAACTGTTGGATGTTGTTTTTATTTAGTAAAGATTTTATAGTTAGTTGTTAGTTTACTATTAATCTATTTAATATTCTTTTAGCTTTATATTTCTTTATAGTATATATATAATACTAACTGTTTTATAATACTTAGGATCTTAGTCTATTATTAGTAGATAAAGTATAGTAGTACCAGTATTAGAATTAGCTTTTTTAGTTTTTTTATAGTAAGTTTATTTTTAGACTTAGCCTTTTTTCTGAAATATACTATATACTTCTAGGGGTCAGTTATAAAAGCCTAATACTAAGATTTTTTTAATTATTTATTATAAGAATAATACTAATAGATTATTATATTTTTCCCAGCCTAACTGTGTTAGCTAGTAATACTTTTTATACTACTTTTTAAATTATAATTTTAATAATAGTTTAAATTCTAATAGGTTATTAGAACTTTAGTACTGCAGATATAACTATACCTAATAAATATAAATATACCAGATCTTTAATCCTAAGGTTTTAGCAGGCTTTATTATGGTTTTTTTTTAATAGTTAAGATTATTAATAGACTACTAGATTTACTCCAGCTTCTTAAGCTTTTTAAAAGTAATTTTTATTAAGTTATTTTTCTTACTTATTATTAGTAGAGCTTTAAAATTAGATATAACTAAATACTTTAATACTTTAAAAATATTATGTTTAATATTTTTAGCAAACTTTTTAATACTATTTTTATTCTTTTTGCTTTTATTTGTTTTTTTAATTAGTTTTTTAGCTTTAGAAATATTTTTTAGCTTATTTAGTATTAGTATTTAATTAACTTTTACTGCTAGCCAGAAAGGCTTAGTTAGATTATAAATATTTAATTTATAAGATAGTCTAAACTATTTTTTTCTACTTAGGGCTTTAGCTTACTACTGGGGCTTATCTTTACTAAGACCTAATTTAGAAACTCTGGTTTTTAAATCTTTTATATTATTTAATAGCTTTGTTGCTATCTTTTCTATATTTGTTTTTTTTTAATATAATAATCTGATTTTCTAGTCTTATACAGGTTTGTGTCTGCTATAGGGGTTTTTTATATTAATCTAATATCTAATATTTTTAGTTATTTTACTTATCTTTAAAGTAAACAGTTCTAAAGATAAAGGTTTCTTCTGACTTTTAGCTGATTTAACTGGGTAAGTATATTATAATAAAAATAGTATAAACCTTTTAAACAGTCTTTTTTTTTATTACTTATATTCTGCTGGAAGAAAATATTTTTATAATTTATTTTATTAATATATTTTACTATTTATAAAAAGTAAGTAAAATAGTCAGCTTTATCTTAGTTTTTTTTATTTAAAATAAGTACTAAAAATTATTGCTATTTATTTATTTTACTACAGACTAAATACTTTTATACTGTCTTTAGTAAAACACCTTTTTTTTTATATATTTTAAGTAGTTATTCTACAGTTTGATTTAATATAGCTTAACTAATAGTAACTTCAGCCAGTTAAGCTATAATTTATATAAAATTAAATATAATATCTTCTATAATCCTATATATTTTTTTCTAAAATTAAATTCTGTTGCTTGGTTATTTTTGTTTTTATTACTGTTATCTAAATATATATTATCTAAAAGCCTTTTATATATATTTAATAGACAGGTTAACTTACTGTATAGTCCGGCTATATTACTAGATATTATAAAAGGTTACTATATATTATAAAAAATTACTGTATATTATAATAAAAAAAAAGTATTACTGTATATTATAAAAGGTTGCTGGGTATAAAAAAAAAAGTATTACTATATATTATAAAAGATTGCTGGGTATTACTCTGTGACTTTAAAAACTACTTATAAAAAAATATTAAAATCTTAGTTTTAAAGCTAAAATAAAAGCTAAAACTTAGTTTTACTTACCTTGCTTACAGATAAAAAAAGGTAGATATTAAAAATATTGAAAATATAGAATACAGACTTTAGAATATATTTTAAAAATAAAAAGATTAGTACAGAGAATAAGAAGATAAAAAAAGGTTATTATAAAAAACAAAAAAATAAATAGTAAAAAATAAGAAAGTTAAAATATATTATATAAAAAAAAGATATAAAAGTTAAAATATATTATATAAAAAAAAGATTTTATCCTTCAGTAAATAATTATATATATAAAAAATTAGAAAGACTATATTAAAAAAAAAGTAAATAGTAAAGTAAGATTTTGATAAGGTAATACTTCTACTTTTAGTAAGATTTAGATAAGGTTATATTTATTTTTAGTAAGATTTAGATAAAGTTATATTTATTTATATCTTAGTTTATAGAGTAGAACAGTTATATCAACAGTTTAAGTTACTATTATAAATAAGTATAAATAAAGAATATAACAGTTAGTATAACTCTAAGATTAAAGTATATTATTATAGTAAAATAGTATAAAAACTACTTTAGATCTAGTTAAAAAGGTATAGTTTTAGTATAATCTATTATTTATATAAAGATTAGTATGCCTAGATTTAAAGGGGTTATAATTAGTAAGAATTTTATACAACTTTATAAAACCTCTATATAACCGGAGAAAACTGTAGTACAACCACTGTAACTTACCCCCTCGGCCCGCTATGTATAACAAACCTTTTGGGCTGGGAATTTCCGGTCCTCCATTGTTACGGGACGGATGGATTGTGCTAATCAAAACATGCCTTAGAACAAGAAGAAATAGCTAAGGAGCTATTTCACCTGTTTGTATAAAATTCTTTTATATATATACTAAGCTAGTACTAGTTTAGTATTTAGTATATAAGACCTTAGATACTAACTAGTATCTAAAACTGAGCTTTATAATAGGGCCTTAGTCCTATAATAGAAGCCCCCTTTTTTTTTTAGTATTTTTTATAGCTTCTGTTTGTACAAACGGCTGTTTAGAATTTAAAGTAATAGTTCTGTGCTTCAGCCTTTTTTAAATAATATTATGGCTGGTTAGTAGGCAGTATATATATAGGCAGGGCCTGTATTACTTATTATAGTGCTTTTTTTTGTATAAACCCCTCTTATCTAATAAATACAGTAATCCCCTAATAAATAAAATCTCTTCTTTCTGTATATTCCTTTTTTTATTCAGTGAATACAGTAATTTTTTAGTAAATAAAATCTTTTTTTATACTATTTATACAACTGGTTTTGGGGGTGTAGTTAGACTTAGCCTCTAATATTATATAGAGTATATAAAGTACTATATAAAAAGGCCACCCCCCTTTTTTTAACTTTTTTTTTTTTTATACATCTCCTTTTTTTTTTTTTATTACTAATCTATTTTTTTTTTATTTATATAATTCCTGTTGTTTCCTCTGCTTGTTAATATTATACCTTCTTCTTCTAATACTAGGGCTGGTAAGCCTAAATATTTAAATAATATACTAATTTTTATCTGTTATAATCTTTTTTAGATCTCTTTTATTTTTACTAACTATAATTTATTTTTTATATTTATATAATATATAACTACTTATAACCCTTATACTAGCAATACAAAGTACTAGATTACTATATAATTAATAATATATAAAAATAAAGCTTTATTTTAATTTTATTATACTTTGGACCAGCAGTATATTTAGTATTTTTTTTACTATAAATTTAAAATAAAGGTCGGTGCTTTTACTGTGGCTCAGATAAAAAAATCTAATAATATTTTTATATAAAATATTAATAAAGTTAGATTTATACCGGACGCCTCTTTTATATTAACAGCTTTTTAATTATATTCTATAGTCTGGTAATACTATATTATTATAAGTATAATAATTAAATAAAGTTCCGGTAGACTGTATAGCTGTTTAAATAGTAAAACAGGGCCTGTATAGACTATAAGTTTAAAAATTATAGTATATATTATAACTACTATAATCTAAACAAGCCTAAATATAAGCCTACAGCTATTACTACTTTTTTTTAAAATATTATTAAAGAATTAGTGGATTAAATTAGTATATAAGCTGGATTTAGTATAGCGGTATTTAGTTTTTTTATTGGGTTAAGCACAGCTCCCCTTAGTTAGTTTTAAAAAATTAAAAAATAGCTTTTTTTTTTTTTTTTTTTTTTTTCTTTCTCTTTTGCTCAGTATCAGATTTGTACGAACTAAAGCTGAGGGGGAAAAGTATTAGTATAGTTTTTCTTCTATTCCAGCTTTTAATTATTTGGTAGTTAGTTAGGGTT